>NC_137937.1:39305464-39370464 GCF_963969265.1 Rhamphochromis sp. 'chilingali'
TGGGATTTCTGCTGCTGTTTTAAAACATGAGTCTACAGCTGAGTGACTCCTTGGAGGGCGGGGGCGTGGTCTGAGGCGTGGTGTTGGTTTACCTGAACCGGTCTAGTAGGTAAAGCATCACTGCCACCACATGGACCGACAGACCGACTAACAGCCACAGCGTGCTCTGGAACGGCTGCATGAACGAGTCCAGAGTGCTGCGAGGGATTTCCTGTGAACACACACACACGTCATTAGTTTTATTTCCAACATTATCTGAGACAGTTTGGAGCAGGAATCTTTTATCAGCTGTTTGAACTCTTTTAGCTCCGCCTCCTTAAAGCCAGCTCCTTCCTGATTGGTCACCATTACCTTTAATGTTCATGTGTCTTAATCTGTTCCAGACTCTTTGAGCTGCTCTCTTACTGATGAAGATTATTTTTAATGAATGAACTAATTAAAGTTTTGTCTGGCTTGGCTCGCAGCGTGAGAACAAGAAACCTGGGTAGTTCGCACGCTGATGGGCGGGGCCTACAGCTCTGCTTTCACAAATGTCCATGCAGCACCTCCTCGCTTCAGCCAATCATCACTCACTTCACTTCAGCTTCTCTCACAGTAACAATCAGCACTGAGCTTTCAGCCACATGCCCAACAAGTCCGGAGACGGGAGCGAGTACGACTCCTCAACACGAACTTTGCTGAGAACAGTTTGTCCCTCGTCCTCCATCTTCACCTGGCCCCAGGTGTCTGCAGGCTGAGCGGCTGATGACCCCCCCACACTAGCAGGGGCTCCCAAGAGCCTGTGAAAGTGACGTGCTCTGTTATCTCCATGTCGGTGTCGCTTACATCACAACTTGCCAATCACATTGTCGGATCATTCAGTTAGCATTAGCCAAGAAGTTAGCTAACACTATTTAAAAGCATCACCAGCAAAGTGAAACGTGGCTAACCGCAAACCTAACGCGATAATAGCTTTGCCTGAATTAATCGCTTACGATTTCTTCTAGAAGACAAAGGCATTTGTGTCTTTTTCGCTATCTCTCCTGGGCTATGACATCACAGTCATGTGATTGGTCAGTTGAGCCTGGGTGAGGGATGCCGTAGGGACAGCACCACAAGCTCGTGTGCATGAACACCAGAACTGTTTAACTAACATGGACTGCACAACATCGCCGTTTCCCTGTGACGAAACGTAACCTCGGTTCTCTGCTGCTCTCACGCTGGCTCAGGCTGAGCATCACCGCTTTGTTGTGTCGTGACAGCGTCACATCATGAACCTTCATCGTGGTTTGCACTTCCTCGCTCGCTCACCTTCTTGACGAGGATGGTGAGCCCCTGGTATTTGAAGGGTTTGGAGAACTCGATGTACTGAGCGCGCTCGTTGTTGATGGTGAGCGGGGCGACGATCATGTCGGCAAGGCCTCCCAGCAGCTCCCCCATCATCCCGTTCCACTCCTTCTTGTTGCTGTTGTTCACCTGCGGGAGGGAGGGAGGGCGGAGCTCTGTTAATGAAGGTTTGAGTTCCTTTTACATCGTTCATTCATGACCTCACTGCAGCAGGTTAAAGGGTTAAATATCTGCAAACCCACATCAGCTGCAACAAACACTGTGAGGTGTGCTCAGCAGCTCCAGCCTGATCACATTATTGATTACTGATGAGCCAATCCGCTGGGAGGAGCACAGCGAATCCCTGATTGGCAGGTTTGAAGTTTCTGGCTTTAAATAATAAAGGAGGATCAGATTTGTCTGAAGCGGCTGCATTTTTAAAGGCTGAGCTCAGATTGAATAAAACATGAAGGAGAACAAGATGCTTTCATGTGATCGACTAAACAGGAAACATCATCCTTCAGGAGCTGGGTATACGTGGAACATAAAGCAGATTTCAGGCGTGAATAATCTGTGAAGAGACGAGAGAGGAGGAAGAGGAGGGGGGGAGGAAGGGGGGGATCCAGAGCACAGAGGAGGCGATGAAGGAGAGCGAGCAGCAGAGAGAGAGATGAATAAATGTCTCTCGTCTCCGGCAAGGTCGGAGTCAGGGACGGAGCGGTGGTCGCCATGGCAACAAGCCTGGGTGACGAGCTGCCGATGGGGATGAATCGGTAAGCAGGTCAGAGAGAGCGAGATGGCGATGACATCATCAGGCCGCAGATAACCACACGTAAGCAGAGACCGTCCGTTTACTTTTGAGAATGAACTGTAATCACATTACTCCAGCTCACTGATGACACAGCCAATCAGAGCCAAGAACAACATCCACACACAGAAATTCTCCTCAACGCGCCACTACTACTCCACAGACTGTATATGAAAGATGGCCAGAGCCTCCGCTGTCGCCATGTTGTTTTTTAGTTTCCAGAAGGGACCATATTTGGATGAGAGGGTGGAGCTTATGCTGTCAGCTGACCATCACCTACACCTGCTAAATCACAGCCTGCTGGGACAGCTCACCTCAGCAGCCATGTTACTGTTGCCACGTAAACAGAACAGCTGTTTGTAACTAAGCTGTTTTGGTGCGTGACGTCGCTCCTGCGAACATCAGCCTGCAGCTGGATGGAAATTTGTTTTAATGTGTTTCAGTATCTAATGTAACCTCCGACCTGCAAACGTGCTGGCACAGATCACACGTCCTTCATCGCCTTCATCATCGTCAGTCTGCTCACCTGAGCTCCACGCCTCAGATCCACCTGAGGGACGGAGCACAGTCAGCTGCAAAGAGCCTGACCGTCATCCCTCACAGGATTACAGGATCAGGATACTCTGATTACAGCAGAGAGCTGAACTTTCCCCTGGAAGTTATTCAGGCTGATGTGACACACACAAATATTCAAACAGGTGTACAGGTACACTCACAGACTGTATGTAAAAGATGGATGTAGCCTTTTTGTTTAAAATGTTATTTTTAATGTGTTTTTATATCCTGGAGCTGGCCAGCAGGGGGCGCCTCTTCTGGTTATGAATACAAGTCTGTGAGACAAGGAGCTTCCTGCTCGGCTGATCTGAGCTCAGTGAGCCGAAGTCGCTGCTCTCAGGTCTGAATGTTCAATTTGGAGATGATGTCATCAGAGTGAGGAAGGAGGAGGAAGCATCGAGGGCGGGGCTACACACTGAGTCTATGAATGTGCAGTGTGCTCAGTCTCTCTGTCAGACCCCCCGTCATCGTCACATCGAGCTCCAAAAAGACGGAAACACTAAACAATTAAGTTGTCCATCTTTGATATACAGTCTTTCATGTAAAGCAGAAGGACAACACGTCCAAACAGGAGGACGTTCGTCATCTCCAAAACCAGAACAGCAGTCGGACCTGCTGCAGTGACAGCGAACAGAGTCATGTGACACTTACTCGCTCCTGCGTGCCAAACTTCCCATCAGCCACCAGGTGAACCTCATAGGTGAAGTTCATACTCATGGCCAGCTTGATGAGCAGGTCGATGCAGAAACCATAGCAACACTGCGGGACGATGGGCTGACCTGGACACATAAACACAGCCTCATTTCAGTCATTCAACTTTATATATACGGTGCACAAACACACGCACAGAAAACGGGACAAATCGGGTCTGGGAGGATGGCGTGTTAGCGTACCTGGTATGGTCCCGTTGGGTCCAGTACAGATCACCTTCTTGATCAGGACTCCATTGACGGTGTACTCCTCTTTACACGTCCCGTCGCTTTTCGTTGGCTTCACGTAAACAAATGGCTCCTGATGAATCGTCACGATCTGAGCACACAAACAGCGAACACTCAGAGACGTGGACTGATCCAAACGATCTGGGAGACGCTGACGCTCGTCATCGTGGCATAAATGTTATTACAGCCCACCCATCCAAGCCGTAGTTCATCGTTTGTACAAACCTCAGTTGTGACGGCTTAAAGGTCCACAAAGCTCATTCAGTTTTACATATTTGAATGTAGACATTCGACAGGTCTTAGTCATGTTGCAAAAACACATCTATAAAAGGTTTAACTGTGCCCTGCAACTTGTGCTTCCTCTGATACTATTCTGTGTTTAATTCTAGTGTTTCCTGAAAACTTGCCATAGTTTCTTTTGAAATCTTTGGTTAAACCCAGACTTTATTTGTAATACGTTTCTATAAGAGGAGTGATTTATTTTAAATTTCTATCAATAATATTTGTTTTCTAAATATGTTATTTAGAAACCAAATATTTTTTCTGATGGAACAGGAATACCCTCATTTTCTAAGCGCCTACAAGAAATAAATGTTTGACGACGTAGCTGTGATCATGCTCCATAACAGTGGTGCAGTTTGAAATCTGACTGACAGGTTGTTTGAAGTTTTATTGGCATAGGAAGTGATATGTTAACTGAGGCACACCTCAATGTGTGCCCAGGTCTTTAGATAACCTTTTCAAACTCCAAACTTAAATACAACCCTGAAATATCCGTGTAGGTTGTTAGTCATACAGCCCACATGTATATATACAATGGAAATACAGAGGACCAAATACAGAGCCTTGGCCTACTCCACATTTTACATCAATAGAAAATGTAAACATTCACAGGACAGAAAATGAAATGTAACAGATTAAAAAGGCATTTTTCATGCTGTGGCTTGGCTTAACATCTGACCTGATTCATGAAGAACACAACAACAAACCACAACTCATCATTATCTGCAGAGCTCATGTCTTCAAAAACGTCCAACATAAAAAGTTGCAAAGGGAGCGGCATCACATTTCTGAGACGATGAACCGAACAGACGCGTCGAGCTGCGGTTTTACCTTCAGTCTGGTCGACATCTGGTATCCGACTGGCTTCTCCGTCTCTCCTCCAGGCCAAATGATTTTCCTCTGAGGGTTCATCACAACCTGAAGGGCACACAGAAACACACGGTGAGCACTCAGGTTGTGATGTTGTTGCACGCAGGTCTCACTGTGACAGGCTGACTAAATGACAGCATCAATACTGCATCTATGCATTCATATTTAAAGAGGCAGGAGGCCTGGATGCTCGCTCGCTACACCATGTTTCTCTCAGCAGCTCGGCTCTGACTGGCGTCGTACCTGTCACCGAACTAAACATTCATCTCATTTAATCAATAGTGAACTACTGCAGCGACTGTAGCTGCAGCACTCACTGATTCATGCGAGATTTATACTGTCACAGGCTTATTCCTCCTCCTTGGATCTTTATTTGGAACTAAACACTGTTTATTTGTGTGATATTTTGAGTATCACCACCCTCACTGAGAGACGTCGGTGAGGGTGGTGTATGGGGACAGAGAGACGTCGGTGAGGGTGGTGTATGGGGACAGAGAGACGTCAGTGAGGGTGGTGTATGGGGACAGAGAGACATCGGTGAGGTTGGTGTATGGGGACAAAGAGACGTCGGTGAGGGTGGTGTATGGGGACAGAGAGACGTCGGTGAGGGTGGTGTATGGGGACAGAGAGACGTCGGTGAGGGTGGTGTATGGGGACAAAGAGACGTCGGTGAGGGTGGTGTATGGGGACAGAGGCTGATGGATGAGCTTGGCAGGAGGAGTCTCTGTGGACTATGATGTTTGCAGATGACACTGTGATCTGCAGTGAGAGGCTTGATGGGTGGAGGTGTGAGGGTGAGGGAGACAGGTGGACAGGTGGACATATAGGGAGCAGAGGTAGTGGTCAACCCTTCACAGACAGGTAAAGAAGAGAGTGGAGGCAGGGTGGAGTAGGTGGAGACGAGTGTCAGGGGTGATTGTGACAGGAGAGCAGCAAGAGCAAAGGGGAAGTTTGACTGGATGGTAATGAGAGCTGCTGTGACGTATGACGTCAGTGACACTGACGGTGTATACACAGGTGCAGCAGATGTGTTAGCAGCTGTAAAGACAGGTGTAGCAGCTGGTGCAGCAGGTGTAGCAGGTGTACTCTACCTGTGTTCCGTTAAAGACTCCAACCTGGACGAGGCGACCTGGTTTCTGCTGGTAGTTCAGGATGCTGTAGGTGGCGAAGCGCCGGTCGCCGTCGTCGTTAAACTCGATACGTCCTGTCAGGCCGTCGGGGTACTTTGATGACATCAGCACCCTGCGGAGCCAATCAGTGCACAGAAGAATCAGAGCTCCTTTATTTTCACGTTTGGTGGTGACATCATCGTGTTGATGCATAAACAAATCAGGTATGTAAGCAGAGGTGGGTAGTAACGAGTTACATTTACTTGAGTAAGTTTTTGAAAAAAAGTACTTTTAAAGTACCTTTTTGCACGATACTTTTTACTTTTACTTGAGTACATTTATGAAGAAGAAACGGTACTTTTACTCTGCTACATTTGCAAAATTCGACTCGTTACTTTTAAAAAAATAATTAGTTTAACACAGCGGTCTCCAACCTTTTTTGCGCCACGGACCGGTTTATGCCCAACAATATTTTCATGGACCGGCCTTTAAGGTGTCGTGGATAAATACAACTAAATAAAACTAGTACTGGTACCGAAAAAAGAAAATTTATTCATAATGTTAGGTTTTGTATTGTTGATTGTCATTTATGCTTAGAAATATTTAACCATATATGCTTAGAGGTGTATAATCAATTGTGTAGTGATAGTCTGCAAACTTTGTGTGCATTAGAGAGCACTCTGGGAGCACGAGAGAGGTCGTACCTTGTCTTATTGTTTTATGGTAGGATTAACGTAGCTACGTCTGTTCTAGTCTAAGTGCTTTAAATGCTGGACTTCCTCACCGTGTTATCTAGGGTGAACCATCTAGGGTGAGGGGGAGGCTACCCTCTTCCTGACCAAGGATGTTTGCTTTTGTGCTTTCATGTTATAGGACCCTTTGATCAGCAGTAACACACACACACACACACACACACACACACACACACACACACACACACACACACACACACACACACACACACACACACACACACACACACACACACGGTACTCTTTGTTTGTATGTAGACATCATATGTTAATGAACCTATGCATATTCATGTAGCCTCAATAAAACAACAGTGTTACGGGAGAACGAACGAGAGCAACTGGGGTCAAGCGAAGGAACGGCGTCTGTCCGGTTCTCTCCCGTGCACGAGAAACATGAAGAACTTTGCCTACTTCGTGTCTTGCTTGCTGTGTGATTATATTGTCTTCAACGTTCCAGCGAATAGGTTCAAGCTACAAACCTATCACATAACACACGTGAAAAGACCCAGGAAAACCGTGTTATCGTTTTTATCGTTAACTAACTAACGCTGAAAACCGATAAAAACTTTGAAAACTATACATTTCACACCTGAGCCTCAACTCTCACGGCCCGGTACCAAACGACTCACGGACTGGTACCGATCCGAGGCCCGGGGATTTGGGACCGCTGGTTTAACACATTAGATAACATGCCGCCAGTGGAGTTTCCGGTAACTTTTTTACCAATCAGATGTGGCCATGCAGTCACATGACCAGTTTGAAACCGTGGCGGGCAGAGCGGCCCAAGCGTTTCAACGTAGCGGACACATGGAAAGAAGAAACATGAAAACATGGCAGAGTCTACGCTAGAGCTGAAGAGGATGAACAGCATTTTCCTCACATACAAAGAATGTTTCGCTTAAAAGCAGCACAAATGAACAGCTCTGTCTTCAGTGTCGGTGTCTTCAGTGAGAGCCAAAACAACAACTTTTCAGCGTGAAACAACTCAGCTGTGTAACCTGAGGAAACGGTAAGTTTTCTCTAAATATCTTTTAGCTGTGGTTAGCTGGATGTCAGTCTTATGTGTCGAGCTCGAGCTGCGAGTCATGTTTTCGGCGCTACATTGTAGAGAGACAAGTTTGTGTGTTTTGTGCAGCTTCAGCTGTCCTGTTAACTGCTCGCTGGTTAGCTAGCGCGAGCTATAAGCTAACAGCTAGCCTGGCGCTAGAGTTTCACGCACATGTAAACAGCTCGTCTCTACTGCTTTAACTGTTAAAACAGAAGCAACACTGCGGCTGACAGGGTTTATTATGTGAAACAGCAGCTTGTTTAATTTAAACAGTCTGCATTAAGATGGGCAGACACTGCGATTTTTTTCAGTCACGTTATTCAGCTCCTGCTCAAACTGTACAATTAAATCGCAGAGGTTAGAAGTTCATAGGTCACGATGCAGGTCTCACACTATACGGCCTGATGCTCTGATGCGACCTGAGTGATCAAACTGTGCGTCCATAACATGAAGCTTATCATACAAAATCTGTCCCTCGCTCTCCCTCTCTGTCTTACACACACACACACACACACACCATCAACTTTGCTAAATTACTAATGAAAAACATTGACCAGACAGCTGTGATTGAGCAGCAAAGTCCATCCAACTCTTTTCATGGTTGTTGTAGTCGGGATAATTTTGTGAGGTCACATTGAAAAGCTGCCACCCAGGCAAAAGAAAAATAGAAAAGTATATTGTTCTAATAATATACTATCACGTTATTACAATATACAGAATTATCACGTTCGTACAATATAAATATTATATAGGCTACATCGCAGCTCCAGTCGCGCTTCCATCACCGTCTTTCTCGTCTTTCCCCAGAGTAACAGCCAAACAGGAGGATCTGTTGGCGAGCACTGCTCAGCCTTGCACGCATTCTTATTTTAAACTTAATCTGGAATTCATTGCAAACTGTTTGTGCGGGACATGAATGACAGGATTTTGTTTTTCTACTAGAGTTAGTAAAAACATCTCCAGTGTGATTGAATCTTCTTGCCAAACATCTGCAGCTTGGCAGTGTATACAGCACTATAATGACCAGAGATCAGAGGTGTGGATCTGTTGCATGGCGTTCCTCACATCAAGAAGCTGTCGATCAAAGTCAATACAGCTCTTCCTGCATCTGGAGCTTGTGAAGGACGTCTCAGTCACGCAGGACTCCTGTTCACTGCTGAACAGTCACAGCTTCACAGAAAGAACCTTGAGAGCAAACTGCTGCTGAAGCTGAACCATCACCTCACTGAGTGAAGAAAGGGCACATTTTTGCTGAATATGCAGAAATAGATGCACACCCATACAACTTATGGTAAACTGAGCTGGCTTGTATGAACATATGTTGAAGATGCCTCGTTCTGTTGTCTCTGAGGCTGCTGTGCCATTTGGAGCAACAATGAATATAAAGTTCACAGCATATCTAGTCAGTGGAAATTGTTTGCACTGTTTATATATTTATATTATTTACTGCAGGTATTGGTGAAAAAAGCTTTATGTTGTGAAAAACTGAAACCTGGAAATTAGAATCATTGTGCCTTATTTTGATGTTTTTACATATATTCCTGTTGAAAATACTAAGATTTGTATATTTATTTATTTTTGTTTGTCTGATAGCATTTATTTATAAAATAAATCTGACATTTCAAACAGTTACTCGCTACTTGAGTAGTCTTTTCACCAAGTACTTTTTTTACTCTTACTCGAGTAACTTTTTTGACGACTACTTTTCACTTTTACTTGAGTAATAATATTTTAAAGTAATGCTACTCTTACTTGAGTACAATTTTTGGATACTCGACCCACCTCTGTATGTTAAGTTGAGGCGACACCAGGTCACATCAGCTGCAACATAAACAATCCTGATTCAGAGCGACTGATTGGGTCACACAGAGAGGAGGAGACACTTATTATCCCAGTTATGTCAGACTTGAAGATGAATCCAGATCAGATCAGCGCCTCCCTCTTATTCTCACTTTTGTGTTCAGCAGTCCGCTCTGAGATAATCCAACCTAAACGGGCTAAAGTGGGACACGCACAGCGTCACGTAGCATTTGCATCAAACAAGGTGGAGGAACGGCAGCGAGAGACCCACGAGAAAAACAAGCACATCTCCTAAGTGTAGTGCACCATGCCTCCTAATGACCAACCACAGAATCTTTGACCTGCAGCCGTGGGTGGTACTAACCGTTTAAAGAGTGGCCCGGTCCTCCAGATGTTGGTGTTTCCCACGCAGCCCCGTGGAGGTTCAGTGATGTTCTCCTTCTCAAACAGCTCCTGCAGAGACTGCGCCACCACGGCCACGGCGTCCGCGATGTGCGCCGACTCGTTCTTACCGTTAATCAGCTGGAGGCCCAGCAGGCCTGTGCCCACACACACGCACACACAGCAGGAAGTTAAACAGGCTGCAGACTCAAAGCTGCCCTCATTCACACACACATGTTAATTAAACACTCGCACACACTTTCATTCAGCTGATGTAATTACACAGTGCATCAGTGTAATTCAAACACACACTCGGGGCTTCAGGCGTCAGGTCAGTGTTCATCACGACCAAACTGCATGCTGGGAGTTCACTCTGACAATCACAGCGTTTGTCTCAGCAGAAAAGCCTCACTGAGACGTCATGAAGAGTGTGTGGTGTTTTCCTTCAGCGCAAACTCGTCATGCTGCGTAAAGTGTCTGCATCTGTCTCCAAGCTGGGCCAAAACGGGTGGCTAACAGTGCTAGCATCCCCCAAAATCTACTGGTAATAGCTAACGAACAGTGTTAGCATCTCACAAATGAACTATAGCTAACCATCAAGTTAGTTACTAAACTTTTTTTATAAATGCCTTACTAAAAACCTTTGGCTAAAATGGAATTGCTAACTAATATTGTTGGGAACTTACATTACGCTAACATTAACAAACTGTTATTTTTTTGAAATGCTATGCTAACAATTAGCTGAAATTTCAAAACATTTGGCAGGAAAGCTAATACATCATAATTTCAACTTTTCATGTGAAACAAGTTTCAAATAATGAGCCAAATGTGTGAGAACATAATCTGTGTTATTCCTGAGACTACTCTGCTTCAGGTCTGTATATATTCTCACTTATTATAAACACGTCCTCTAAGTACGATGCATACTTGAGGGACCTTGGTAGACTTCCTGAAGCTGGCCAATCAAAAAAAGAGAACGTTTTTTAGCACACGAGCCTTAAACAGACAACTTATTGCAGATAGATGATGACCTGAGGGCCAGCGGCTGCTCTAGTGCAACATAAAAGCAGAGCTGGAGCTGAGCCGATGAAGCTGTTTCTAATGATAACGAGCACTGACGGCAGCAACACAATTAGGAAGCCCGACACGTCCGCCTCTCTTCCATAAACAAACAAAGCTAAAGGGGAAGCGTGCCTGTGCCGCCGCTGCCTGCAGACCGATGCAGCTGCACAAACATTTCCCTCATAGTGCAACAGGAGCCCGTGAAGAAAAACACCAACAAAATCCAGAACGTCGCAGTGCTGCTCCACACGTTTCTTTTCAGGGGATCGTTTCAGGAGGGTGGACACAATAATGCAAACACCTGTACCATCTGATATAAAGCAGGCCTGCAGATGCTCTCGCTGGTATTACGGGTGCGCTGAGATTTGAGTTACAGCTGATCACATTATTCTGCCCAATCCTGTGTAGGCCCCACCCACAGAAGAGTTTAGGATGAAGGTTATAATCTACCTCGCTGTTACATGCAGCTGATTTGTGTTTTATCTAGCCCAGGCTCGCTGCAGCGGCCAAGTTTGATCCGTGACTGAGCCTGTACGCTAACATGGACACGGCTGCTGTTTGGGGCTAAAACCACTAACACTGTTTTACAGCTCGAGCATTTCCACTCATGCTTCTGTCACACAAATTATACGATATTGTTTCAGGAAAATCTCCTCCTCAAGTAATAACATGAAAGGAAAATATTGCAGATCTGAGATTTTCTACTAAGAGGAAGTCAGGCTGCTGCAACATTTAGTTTTCTCATTAAGGCTAAAAAGCTTCAAGCTGTTTGTTTCAGAGATATGACCTCTGACTGTTTCTGGTGGAAAGCAGAAACGATCTAGCATCTCTGCTGAGCTGAAACGGTCCACCCAGAAAAGAAACCCCCACCCTCGTGCAGCAGAGACAAACCCACTGTGGATCGTTTCAGAGTGCGGTTTCGCTGCACTTTCAAGGCAAGGATGGATCGTTTTTCTGACACATCAGCGACTCGGAGGACGCGATGTCCAGAAAAGCCACGCATCGTCTCTTAAGAGTGCAGGGGCCGGCCAGTGAGGATGTCTGTAGAAACAAAAAGCCATGGCAACAGAGCGGGGAGCCGATTACCCAGCAGCCAGAGGGGAACGCCACGACCAGGACCAGGACGCCACGTTAACTACAGCATCATGTCAGGGACAAAACTCCAACATGTGCACTTATTTAATGTTCATTAGGTGAACTCAGAGCAATATTAGAACACGAGCACCTGTCTGCTGGCCTTCATCTGCTTGTTCCTTTCACTTCATCGTCTAGTTCGAGCTGTCAGATTTTCATTCCCTGATTATACTGATAATACCACACAATGGATCTAACAGCTTCATTTTATTTACTTTAACTTAGCCGACTAATAATGACAAATGCTAATTCAAATAAATGAACGAAACGAGCAGCAGAGACAGGAGAACGTATCCTCGGCTTTTTCTTTCCAACATTCAGCAACTCTGATTTATTCATTTATCAGATTTTCATTAATATAATCATTGAAATGTTAAATTCATGTCAAGTTGACCTGTTGACCTCTGTGCTATGACAGTGAATAGCTTCATCTTTTCTATTGTGTGCAATAAAACCTGCAATCGCCTGACCTCTTCCCGATGAGTTCCTGCTCTTTTACATCCATTCTGTGCGTTAAAAGGGCGTCCGCATACTTTTGAAGTACGAAGATAAACGTGTGAACTGGCTGACTGAGTAATTAGCTGAATAAACCCCGCCCCTGGCTCCACGTTGCCATGGGCGTGGCCTCTATTGGCCACTTGCAAAGGGCAAAGCATCAAGCAGGTAACAGGAAGCAAGGGCGGCATCTTACCAGTGTTTGATTGGACACACGTCACGGTTACCGCAGCAAAATTAGCAGTTTATTACCCCCCCCCACACCTGAATCATTAAGCCCGCCCCTCCCACCCCTGTTTAGCAGCATGTTATTGTTACTGTGAGAATGGGCAGACGGGCGGGCGGGCGGACGACACACACTATAGAAATGAAACAAACAAAAAGATGTTAGACACATTTAAAGCCACACAGTTACAATGAGCCCGGAGAGGAGGGAGCGGTTAAGAACCTTTAAACACGCCTCCACGCTCGCCATGTTTAAACATTCAACCGGCACTCCGAAGAAACCAGAGAGAGAGAAAACACACCAGGACACTGAGAAGCTAACAGACTGATGAAGAGTAGCTTCCTTCATCTGAGACCTACTAGAAACAGTGCCAGACACAGAGAGAGAGAGCTGTGCTTCCATCCAACCGTTTTAACATCGGATCGAATGATGACGCTGAGAGCTCGCTGACTCCCGACCTGCCTGCACCGCTCTGTGGACCGACACTTTTACACTAGAGGACGTGACGTTAGAGGACACAAGCCTCAAAGCGCTCTAACGCTCCTCTAACGGGACGCTGTCAAAGTTCCCCGAGCCTCTTCTGTCTCCGAACATCTCCAACCGAGTCTCAGGCAGTGCCTGTCGTTCTGGCTGCTTTCTGAGGAGATGTTTCCTGTCTCTGAACTCAAACCCGGCCGAGCTCTTAAAGCTACGTAGAACCTCTCTGTTTGGTTTCATCTTTCAGCAGCCCAACACCCTCGCAACCGCTGCCCAACATCAGAGCAGCCGTCGACGATGTGAGCGTCCCCACTGCAGGACCTCGGGACAGCCTTTATGGACGATGAAGAGGACCGGGATGCTGCTGATGTTGATGATGATATGTTGATTATGGAAGCGTCAATCGATTAGACACTTGGACCTGGAGAAGGACACGTCCCTTAGAGTGTCCTGTGGGAACAGCGCTTCAGGAGTATGGGGTGTTTGGTTTTTAGAGGTCTTTCGAATTTCGAGGTGTTGTTTCTCGGTATGTATTATTGTAGGGTCTATCGCTGTATGAATAAAATTTACTTGAATTTAAAATTGAATTGCGTAACCAAGTGGCTGAAAGATTTTACTTTGGAGGTCTCAGAATCTCGTCTCTGCTTTTTACAGATGATGTGGTTCTGTTGGGTCATCAGGTGGTGGATTCACAGCCGAGTGTCAAACTGTGGGAATGAGAATCATTGCCTCCAAGTCTGAGGCCATTGTCCTCAGCTGGAAAAGGGTGGAGTGAGAGGCGAGTTACTGCCCCAAGCACCTCGGGTCTTGTTCATGAGTTGGCTGTAAAAGCAAAACTGTCGATTGTCGAATGAGCTCGAATGGCAGGCCTCCCCCTTACAGACAGGGTGAGGCGTGCCATCGTTCGAGGGGGGCTCAGAGTAGAGCCAATGTTCCTCCACATTGAAAGGAGGCAGCTGAGGTGGTTCGGGTATCTAACAAGGATGCCTCCGTTCACATGGGCATTACCCACGGGGAGGAGGCCCACTGGAGAGACTCCATCTCTGGGCTGGCCCAAGAACACCTTGCCCCGTGATCCCAGACAAGCAGAAGAAAATGGATGGAAGGATCTAGTTGTTAACTGATGATGTGATCTGATCCTGATCCTATATGATGGTGTAGTGGGTGTAGTGAACTTTTATTGAGAAGTTGGACCGTGTTTAACTGTCAGAGGTCTGATTTTTCGTGAACTGAAGCAGCATTTGGTATTTGGTTAAATATGTCCGACTGATGATGACAGGAACAAAGAAAGAGCAGTTTGATCTATTTCCTCTCTGCAGGTGACAGGTGACTGCTTTCTTGTGAATTTTCCTTCTGTTCGAGCTTTGCTGTCAGTTGGATGGAAGAAGAGCTGCAGACAGACAGAGAGGAAGAAAGGAGGAAGAGCAGGTGAGAGACGGACGTACCGTCTGGAGCTTCACTCAGAGCTTTGCCGGTCATCTCCCGCTCTCCAACCAGCCAGACGTAACCGGAGCCGGTCATGTTGAGCTGCCGGGCGGCTTTGTACACGAGCGCAGCTTCGTCTTCACTGCAAACACACAAACACACAGCAGGTAAGCACTCACCTGTGGCTGACACAAACAGACCAAAGAACCAGTCATCAATCACCTGGCAACACTCTGGAAAGCAACATATCAAACACGCCTGTGGACGCACAGTCTGACTTCTTCTGTTCGAGCTCCAAACGTCTCTTTAAAGACCTGATGAAGGTTTGGCTGATTTCACCTCAGTGCAGTCAGTTTTTCTGCACCACAGCACCAGAAACACTGCAGCTCAGTACATCGACTGACCACCACTTTCACAGCATTCCCGAGGACATAATAAGAGCTCCAGGGTCTCCGTGGTTGGTTCTTCCCAGCGGCAAGACAAAGAGGAAACGTAAACGTTTTCCAGTTTTTGTGTTTTTATCTGTTGTACAGTGTCCTTGGGTGCTTTGAAAGGCGCTATTTTTAAATAAAATGTATTATTATTATTATTATTATTATTATTAAACAAAGGAGGCAAAAGCGTGGCTGCAGGGCGGGCCCACTAGCACGGCTAAAGAAACAGCCATTTAAGCTACCGCCTCTGAGTATTTTCCTCTCCAACGTCAGGTCCATAACCAACAACTACCCAGGACACCGGGTGTTTAAGCTGCTGCCGTCTGGCAGGAGGTTCAGGCTGCTGAGGTCCCAAACAACCAGACTCAAGGACAGTTTTTACAACAGGACAACAGCCCTGATCAATGCAAACAGCTGACCTGACACTTCTTCTTCTTTTTTTATTACTAAGTTAATATACTGTGTTGTGTTGTTTGTGTTGCGTTGTGATGTGTCGTATCGTGTCGTGTTGTGTTATATGTAGTGCCGACGTAGGACAGTTTTCCAATTTCATTGTACTACTGTACTATGTATGACTGTGCAATGACAATAAAGAGTTATCTTATCTAATCTTATCTTATCTTAGCACCTCACGATGAGCTGAAGCTCGGGCCGTGGCCTTCAGACTTTGGCCTTGTTCAGTTTTGGAATCGCTGCTGGTGTTTTGTGCAGAAGAGTCTGACTTTCATCAGACGATAGAGGCTGATTGTCGTTGTATCAGACTAAGGGCTAATCTTTAGACCTTGTACGTCCTACTCGCGTTTACATGGATCTTTTTACACAACATTTGCAGGTGCTACTTTTACCTGTTGGGGATACACAGATTCAGTCCAACACTTGCTGATGGCTTAGTCACAAAGTTCCTGCAAAGTCATGGCAAGAACAACTTAAACTGTGACCAGTGTCCTAACCCTGATACAGCCTAACTGTGGAAACCACAACATCATCCAATCAGAAACCATCATGGAAACCACACAAACCTGGCAGAGAGGATGATGACTCGGGCCTCCAGGTCTTTCGCCTCCAGCAGCAGGGCGGTAATGTTGGTGTCCTGGCTGAACAGCAGCACCTTCTCAGCCTGGAGGACCACCAGATGGACACAGTGGACGGACGGTAACACCGAGGGACAGTGAGAAACACGGCAGAACAAAACACCACAGAACACATCGCAGGACAGCCATCGTTAGCTCCACATCCACAACCCCTCCCCAACCACCCACAACCCCAACCTTGACCATGCTTCCTCTCACCCACGCTACCACCGGAGGAGGAGGAGGGGAGGAGGGACGGGAGCAAAAAATGGAGACAAAAAGTGTTCAAGATCTGCTGAACTAAAGAAAACTCAAAGTCGAAGCTGGAATACAAAGAAGGAGGGGCAAAAAGTTGTGCGTGGTGTGGTGGCACATGCAAGCTGAGGCGCTTTCAAGACTCCAACCAACCAACCAATCGGGAACGTGCATGTTAGAGCGCACTGATGCAACTGCAAACTAAAAAAAAAAAAAAAAAAGATTCAAGTGGAGGGGGGGGAGGAGGGGAGGAAGAGGAGGGGAGGCGGGGAGGAGAAGTGATTCATTTCCAAAAAGAAAAAGAAAAGAGGAGTGAGAGGATCCTGGTGTGCGGTGTTCCTCGATAATCTGCAGACAGAGCCACGCGTCAGCCTGGCCACATGCAACCCTTCACAAGGAAAAACTCGGGGAGGGGGAGGGGGATGAGGAGGGGGGAGGAAGAGGAAGGGCGTCTCTCCTGCGAGTGTAAACCCATTCCCGATGTGCAGGAATCATGAAAAATCAAAAGAAAGAAAAGAGATGGTGGAGAAAAGACGTGCCACCAGGATAAGAGTCTATCTCTGGAGCCGGGTTGGATTCTGGGCGGGCGGGGCTGACTGGTGTTTGGCTACTACTGGGCGAGCTCAGAGATTGGTTGGGCGGCGTGCATCATTTGACCATGCAAGTTTATACCTTGGGTGTTCTCCTGAAGTCAAAGTTCTGTTGGTCGAGGTTTTCATAGTTCCTGTTTTTAGTCTGATGGGTAATGTGCACAGAGAAAATATGCAGACACAGAAGAAGATTATAGACAGTCAGAAAAATGGGAGGGGGGGTAGCAAAGCATCCAATAAATGATTGATTTCTTCTGCAGGAGTCGGACGCAAACACATCGCAGTCTGCCCAGCGGTCTGTCGACCTGCGTCCAGTTCGGACTTTTCTTCTTTTTAATAATAACCTCAGCGTGCAGCGCCCCCTGGTGTGTGGACAACAGCGGCACGTGTTAACCAGTAACATCTGGATGAGGTTTCTAAGCACTGCTGTGCTGAAGGTGTAAGTTTTAACAAAATGAAATGGAGTGATTTGTTTTCTAAGCAGTGATGTCAGGATATCAACCGTAGGATGGCCATTATCGCCCAAAACTCCCTGAATGAAGAGGAAACCAGTCACCCTGAGATAAACTATAACCTTCTGGTTTTATCTAAAGGTATAAACACGTATTAATCAGCTGTTTCCCCTTAACCTCTTCAAACCCCCTGCTCCTAAAAAGCACATTTGTTCCTGATTGGCCAGTTTCTGGAAGCCTGCTGAGGAGCAGAATGCCTGCACTGCATGATTTCAGACATACAGAGGTTTGAAAATGAGTCCAATTCTCATTTCCTGAACCCCGCTGCTGTGTACTTTTAATTAAGCGATGACTTTCTCCGTTTCATCATGTTTCATGTTGTTTTTTCTGAACAAAGATCGGGATGTAATAAAGCGTCTGTTCCTGTACGTTAAACTGTCCTGCAGTCCTAGAATGACCCGTAGACGCTTCCTCCCTGATATCAGTAATGACATCATCGTTAGTGCTTTCAGTAGAACATAGACAGCGGAGGCTCATGCATGAAGGCTGTGATTTTGAGCTGTGATTAAAGAACAGGTGCTAATTATAACGGCTGTTGCGGAGCCGTGACCGGCTCGCTATATTTAGTCTGATGTGTAAAATCGCTCCTGAAGCCTGCCTGCAGGCGTGAACGCAGACGCTTTATTTTTAGAGAACAAAGAGACGCTTTGACTCAGAAGCCTGTCGAACTTCACAGCTCAGCCGTGATCAAGCACTCGTCGCTTCGGCTCCTCAGGATGAAGAGCTAAGCCTGAACCTCACCACAAACCCAGCTCGGTCTCATTTTATCCACACTCAGACTTCCCTCTCTGCAAACTTCCTGTGATGTTAATCCGCTGTGGCGGCGGCGCGTCCCATTAGTCCTCGACTCGATCCGCTCCAAATGTTAATCTCATTAAATTTACATCCGTGCGCAAAGTCCCCGAACAGCACGGCCTCGCTCTGAGAGCGCTTCAACCGACCTGCACACACCTAATGACACGTCCAGGTTTGTTACTGTTTTACACCTGAGCCCAGTCCGCTGCACGGAGAATCACAGCTTCAGACCCACAACTGCAAGATACAACCCAACCTCCAAAATACAAAGCAACGAAAGTTTCAATGTCACAGAGTAAAGGCGCTCCAAAGATAAGACAGAGGATCAGATCCCACGTACGGAAAATCTTTTCCAAGATTAAAAGTACAGTGTGGAAAACCTCACCACTAGACGTCAGTAGCAGTCAGCTGAGTTCTGTTTCTAATCCTTCTAATCCAGTGCATAATCCAAGCTACGGTGGCTGCTCTGGGACAAACATGTTGTAGGCAGCCAAAAGATATCAGAAACACGACATTTAGACTCCTCCCCATAACGGCCAGCGTGTTTCTGCTACTGTTTGTGTTTTTGGGGGTAGTATTGGACGATAAATTAAAATGGAAATCTCATATTGAACATGTTAGAAAAAAGATGGTTAAAAATATTTCTGGGTAATGTCAGAGATATACTAGATAAGGCAATGCGTATTTTATATTTCGCACTAATTTCCCCCTATCTCAGTTATTGTGCTGAGGTGTGGGGGAATTCATATGCGACTAAAATAAATGCTCTATACTTGTTACAGAAGAAAGTGGTACGAATGGTTCATAATGTTAAATATAGAGAACAAACAAATAATCTGTTTATAAAATCGAAATTGTTGAAATTTGAAGACTTAGTGAAATTACAGACATTATTATTCATGTGCAAGGCAAGAAATAACACATTACCTCTTAAGTTACAAAGTTTGTTTGTATTGTGTTCAGGAAGTGGGGACAGTAGAAGGAAGTTTGACTTTAAGCATCAGTTTGCTAAAACCACACAAAGGCAAATGTGTCCGACAGTTAAAGGTCTAAGAATCTCTTGAAGATAATCTCAAGATGCACCGTTTTAAAAGTGTTACATACTTAACAGGATAAATCAATATGAAGAACATGAAAGTAATTTGGGCTAAATGTGGAAGGAAAACATTTCATTGCCATTTAATGCTGCATATTGTGATTATACTGATTTGTTGTTTAGTTTTGCATTGTTACATAAAAATACATGTTAGAGGGTTTTTTAGGGGTTGTTGGCGCCTTCTTGTAAGAATAATTGGATTGCAGATAGGGGGCAGGCGCTAACAAGAGTTTATTCTTCTTGCTGCTCCTTTTCACCCACGGGTGCTGTGTCATATTAATGGGAAGGAGGTTCTGTATGTAGGAAACGAAACACTGTTGAACCATGTGTGAAATTAATAAAGAAATGAAATGTAATAAATATTTCTGCACAAACTAACATATTTGAATAATATCAGCACTCAGCTATAAACAGATATGTGTGAATCACATTTTCACTTTAAGCCTATCCGGTCTTTTAGTCTGATGCCATCAGCTGTTTCCAGGTCCAAACTCTGCTTCAGGTCCCAAAGTCAAACGAACACTGCAGCATCACTGAGTTAAAAACTGTCTAAATTCCTTCATCTTTAATAAAACGATCAGCGTTGCTGCTTTACCAGGTGTAACAATTAAGTTTAACATACAGGCATCCATGAAAACAGGATTTATTCAATTCAGTTAGAAGTTAGCAGGAAGTTAGCTCGCTAGCTTCCACCGAAACATGATATAGCATGTTCTGAGAGATTTCAGAGAATTCAAACGTACAGCTCTGCTGTCACTTCAACATAAATGAAGACAGGAAACTAAACATCAGTGACGTTTGTAGAGTTACTGAAGTTGGGCTAGCTGCTATATAATGATGTGCTACGTGATCGCTAGCGACACAGTGATCACTGACTGTTTTTAGGGGCTTGTTGAGATTAAATAGAACAAGATATGTTAAAAACACAACAGCCTTAATAAACGCAGAGTAGTTTGTTCACACGTCATCACTTTTAACAACAGGATAGTGAGTGTGGGCTGTCAGCGTGCTGTGAGCCACAGCTGGTGTCCACCTGTCGGTTCGAGTTCCCTCTGACCGAGGACGTGTCGGAGATCACTGCTGTTCACTGGCTTCACCATCAAACACTATCAGACACAACATGATCAATGACAACGCACTGATTTGTTGGATGGTGTGTGTGTGCGCGTGCGAGTGTGTGCGAGTGTGTGTGTGTGTGTGTGTCACTCCCTCTTGGTCACATGTCCGGGATCTGTAGGTTAGGGAAGCGATTCTTCCTGGTTTCCATTGAAAGCCTGCGTGTCATTAACCAATCAGGTCAAACAGGCTGTTTAAACAGTTTTTTCTTGGATTCTTCATGTTCACCTACTTTCATCAACAATGATAAGAAGAGAAAACTTGACGTCCTGAACCAAATACGATCCATCGTCTCTTCCCTCCGACAGCAGTGCTGGGTTTAATGTGAGCTCGTTGATTATTTTCTTTTTTATCGTATTATGTCGTCTGTCAGTATCTCACATGGAAACATGTGTAAGTTTGGCTGCAGCTTAATGTTTACCAAATCGCCTAATTAGAAGTAATCTGGTGCAACGTAGGAAGAATGTATATACTTCAAATTAAAGTGCTTGGCTACAGGCTTTTATTTTGAAATGTGTGTGGCGTACAGCAGGTTGTTGGTGCTGGTGGGTATTACATGCTTTGTTAAAGCCGGATATTTAAAGCAGGAACAACACATGACAGCCGCCGCCGCTCGGTTCACCGACTTTAGCTAATGTGCTGTAATATTCATGCATCTCCCACTTAAAAAAGTCTCTCCTCCAATATTCATGAAGGTGTTTGACTCAAACTGAGAGACACAAAGTCACATTGAAACTTTTCTAAAGTCTCATCTGCACTCTGGGGGATTTCTTCTGTCTCTTTCTGCATTTCTTATTTTGAACCGTAGAAAAATATGAAGTGTTCACGCTTTGAGAAATATAAACATGCCGACCCAGAGCCGTTGCTGCTTTGTCATTAACAAACAAATCCTCCTTTTCTTTTACTGCTTCTTACTTCCTGCCTCCATCTTCATTTGCTGCTTTCGAGTTGCTGTAAACATCACAGCACCACAGCGGGACGATTCATCGCAACCAGCAGAAGGATGGTTTACTGACTCTCTCTACCCGCCCGCAAAACCACTTTGTCTAATACAGTGGGGCAAAAAAGTATTTAGTCAGCCACCGATTGTGCAAGTTCCCCCACCTAAAATGATGACAGAGGTCAGTAATTTGCACCAGAGGTACACTTCAACTGTGAGAGACAGAATGTGAAAAAAAAATCCATGAATCCACATGGTAGGATTTGTAAAGAATTTATTGGTAAATCAGGGTGGAAAATAAGTATTTGGTCAATAACAAAAATACAACTCAATACTTTGTAACATAACCTTTGTTGGCAATAACAGAGGTCAAACGTTTACTATAGGTCTTTACCAGGTTTGCACACACAGTAGCTGGTATTTTGGCCCATTCCTCCATGCAGATCTTCTCGAGAGCAGTGATGTTTTGGGGCTGTCGCCGAGCAACACGGACTTTCAACTCCCGCCACAGATTTTCTATGGGGTTGAGGTCTGGAGACTGGCTAGGCCACTCCAGGACTTTCAAATGCTTCTTACGGAGCCACTCCTTTGTTGCCCGGGCGGTGTGTTTTGGATCATTGTCATGTTGGAAGACCCAGCCTCGTTTCATCTTCAAAGTTCTCACTGATGGAAGGAGGTTTTGGCTCAAAATCTCACGATACATGGCCCCATTCATTCTGTCCTTAACACGGATCAGTCGTCCTGTCCCCTTGGCAGAAAAACAGCCCCATAGCATGATGTTTCCACCCCCATGCTTCACAGTAGGTATGGTGTTCTTGGGATGCAACTCAGTATTCTTCTTCCTCCAAACACGACGAGTTGAGTTTATACCAAAAAGTTCTACTTTGGTTTCATCTGACCACATGACATTCTCCCAATCCTCTGCTGTATCATCCATGTGCTCTCTGGCAAACTTCAGACGGGCCTGGACATGCACTGGCTTCAGCAGCGGAACACGTCTGGCACTGCGGGATTTGATTCCCTGCCGTTGTAGTGTGTTACTGATGGTGACCTTTGTTACTTTGGTCCCAGCTCTCTGCAGGTCATTCACCAGGTCCCCCCGTGTGGTTCTGGGATCTTTGCTCACCGTTCTCATGATCATTTTGACCCCACGGGATGAGATCTTGCGTGGAGCCCCAGATCGAGGGAGATTATCAGTGGTCTTGTATGTCTTCCATTTTCTGATGATTGCTCCCACAGTTGATTTTTTCACACCAAGCTGCTTGCCTATTGTAGATTCACTCTTCCCAGTCTGGTGCAGGTCTACAATACTTTTCCTGGTGTCCTTCGAAAGCTCTTTGGTCTTGGCCATGGCGGAGTTTGGAGTCTGACTGTTTGAGGCTGTGGACAGGTGTCTTTTATACAGATGATGAGTTCAAACAGGTGCCATTCATACAGGTAACGAGTGGGGGACAGAAAAGCTTCTTACAGAAGACGTTACAGGTCTGTGAGAGCCAGAGATTTTCCTTGTTTGAGGTGACCAAATACTTATTTTCCACCCTAATTTACGAATAAATTCTTTACAAATCCTACCATGTGGATTCATGGATTTTTTTTTCACATTCTGTCTCTCACAGTTGAAGTGTACCTCTGGTGCAAATTACTGACCTCTGTCATCATTTTAGGTGGGGGAACTTGCACAATCGGTGGCTGACTAAATACTTTTTTGCCCCACTGTATTAGACAAAGTGGTTTTGTCAGTGAACAAAACGCAGACTCGCGCTCTCACTCACCTGAGGACTCATTAAAAACAGCGTCGACCTCGCTCGACATCACTAATCAGGCGTTTTACATCATAAGCATATAAAAATGTTGAAACAGCTTAATAACTTCTGAGCTGGATTAAGGTTGAAGCCTCACAATAAAAAACCTACTGATGTCCGTTTTGCCGATTCTTTCCTCTGACTTGAACAAACTGGTTAGCCGTCGTTAACTGGGAAAAATGGGATCACTTTCTGTGTTCTTCTATTAACCTGACACACCTCCACCTGGTGGAGAACAGTTTCTGATGCTCCTCTGTGGCAGCTGACTCCATGTTCCCGTGACCCCGCGTTGACCTCCATGCTCCTAATTCTGAGGCCTTCTCATGAACGAGCAGCTGGACCACCTCTCAGCGCTGGTGTCCACACCACAGGGAAGCTAAGGAGGTTACAAGCATTGTTTTATTATCGTAGGGTCTGCCTTACAACATAAAGCGCCTTGAGGCAACTGCTGTGTAAATAAAATTGACTTGAATTGAAGTTTCTGTACTTATTAAATCCTGCACATGTATTTTAAATTTGGCGATGCGTGTTTACTGAATCCTTTAACTGTGGTGTCGTGATGTTTACAGCAGAAGCTCATCAAACAGGGAAACCAGTTTACGTGCTGGTTGGCCTGAACTCTTGCGGTTTCCCTCGTGTCGAAGCTCTGCTGCATGTCAGTCGCACAGAGAGAGTCGCTTTGACAGTCAGTCAGGTCGACAGCTGCCACAGAAGCAGCTGAGATGTGTTTGCATGACTCCGACTCCGTCAGAGCCGAGGCGATGAGAAACCAGACGGAGGAGCAACTGAAAGGATGACGTGAACGGACAGACAGGAAGAGAGAGAGCGACAGGAAGAGGAGGAGAGGAAAAAATGAACTCAAAGTCAACTCAAGATTGAAAAATAGAAGAAACGAAAAAGTAGAAAGTAAAACAAAAAGCACCAAAAACCTCCACCAAGACAGAAAAGTATTCCAACAATAAAACATTCATCTTCTAACAATACACAGTGATGGAAAACCATGAGACATTCAGGAGCTGCAGCACATCAGACCTGCTGGTCCTCAGTCAAGACCAGCAGGGCTTGAATTATGGCCAGGAGGTCCAGAGTCAAGACCATTCAGTCCTAAATCCAGACTAGCAGGTCCAGAATCATGATTGCTGGATCCACAGTCAAGACCAACAAGTCCTGACTCAAGAGCAATAAGTTCAGAGTCAGGACCAGCACATCCGGGGTCAAGACAGAAAATCGAAGGTCGAGACGGGCAGGTCCAGAACTGTGGTCAGCAAGTCGAGACCAAGAGTCAAGATCAGCAGGTCTAAAATTATGACCAGTCTAGAGTTCAGTCCAGACCAACAGGTCTAGCACAGTCCAGCACAGTCCAGTCCAGCACAGTCCAGTACAGTCCAGTCCAGCACAGTCCAGCACAATCCAGTCCAGCACAGTCCAGTCCAGTCCAGCAAACGTGTGAAACCTGCTGTGAGGACAATTAAAGTGTGGCCAGAGGGGACAGACGCAGTGCTCCAGGACAGATTTAAAAACACAGACTGGAATACGTTCACCCACACAGACCTGGACCAGTACGCCTCATCTGTACTGGATTACATCTCCGAAACCACAGAAACGGATCACCATGTACCCCAACCAGAAGCCTTGGATGAACCGGGATGTTCGTCTCCTCCTGAAGGCCCGCAACACCGCCTTTAGGTCAGGAGATGCACACGCCTGCAGCACAGCCAGGGCTAATCTAAAGAAGGGCATCAAAAAAGCCAAACACCATTACAAAAAGAAGGTAGAAGAACACTTCTCCAACTCCAACCCCCGACGCATGTGGCAAGGACTCCAGACCATCACAGACTACAGGACCATCAAACCCTCCCCCGCATCCTCTGATGTCTCCTTCCTCAACGAGCTCAACAACTTTTATGCTCGTTTTGAGCGAGGGAACCCCACAACCACAACCAAAGCAGACATGACGCCAGACCACCAACCTCTGACTCTCTCCCCCACCGATGTAGGAGCAGTGCTGAGCAGGATCAATGTCCACAAGGCTGCAGGCCCTGATGGCATCCCCGGGCGTGTTCTCAGAGCGTGTTCTGGGGAGCTTGCAGGAGTGCTCACAGACATATTCAACCTGTCCTTGGCCCACGCTGTGGTACCGGCCTGCTTCAAATCCACCTCCATCGTCCCGATACCCAAAAACTCCAACCCATCTAGCCTCAATGACTACCGCCCAGTAGCACTCACCCCCATCATCACTAAGTGCTTAGAGCAGCTGGTCCTAGCACACTTCAAATCCTGTCTCCCCCCCACCCTGGACCCCCACCAATTCGCATACCGCCAGAACAGGAGCACAGAGGATGCAGTCTCCATCGCAATGCACTCTGTCCTCTCACACCTGGACAACAACAACACCTACACCAGAATGCTGTTTATAGACTTCAGTTCAGCATTCAATACAATCCACCCCTCACAACTCATCAGGAAACTGACAGACCTGGGTATCAGTTCCCTCATCTGCAAATGGTTACTGGACTTCCTGACCAACCGGCCCCAACATGTCCGGCTGGATAACCGCTGCTCATCTACCATCACAATGAACACCGGTGTACCACAAGGCTGTGTGATGAGCCCTTTCCTCTACTCCCTCTTCACCCACGACTGCAGACCTGCTGATGGTTCCAACACCATCATTAAGTTTGCAGATGACACCACGGTGATTGGCCTCCTCAGTGACAACGATGAGGCCGCCTACAGGGAGGAGGTGGATCGTCTGGCTGAGTGGTGCGACAGAAACAACCTGCTGCTTAACACCGAGAAGACCAAGGAGCTCATCGTGGACTACAGGAGGAATGCTGACCCACATCCACCCATCCACATTAAGGGGACGGCTGTGGAGCGTGTGAGCAGCTTCAAGTTCCTGGGAGTCCACATCTCCGAGGATCTCACCTGGACGACCAACTGCTCCAAGCTGGTCAAGAAGGCTCACCAGCGCCTCTTCTTCTTGAGGACTCTGAGGAAGAACCACCTGTCCTCAGACATCCTGGTGAACTTCTATCGCTGCACCATCGAGAGCATCCTGACCAACTGTATAACAGTCTGGTACGGGAACTGCTCTGCCTCGGACCGGAAGGCGTTGCAGAGGGTCGTGAAAACTTCCCAGCGCATCGCCGGAGCACCACTTCCTGCCATAAAAGACATCTACAGGAAGCGGTGTCTGAAAAGGGCTGGGAAAATCATCAAAGACCCCAGTCACCCATCACATGGACTCTTCACCCTCCTGCCCTCTGGGAGGCGCCACAGGAGCCTCCGGACTAAGACCACCAGGTACCGGAACAGCTTCTTCCCCACAGCTGTCAGACTCCTGAACTCTGCCTCCTGACATCTGACCCACGTTAACTCATGGACTGAACATACACACCCCCACAATGGACAACTGTACCCTCAAACACACAATAATAACATGGACTGAACCACCACTCACAACCACTAGCACTTTATATAGCCTCTGTAGAAACTATCTACACCCTCACTTACCTTAACTGCACTACTGTATAGCTCTGTGTAAATAATCATTCTGTACATTCGATAATCTTTAACCCTACAACTGTTTACAACTTGCATAGTTCCCATTTCTGTATAGCTGTATATCTCAGTGTTACATCCTGGGAGGCTGTGGGAATGTGTGGGCGTGGTGTTGTCTTCTCCCTCTCCTCCTCCTTCGTTCTGGCCCCTCCCCTTGTCTCTCTCTGCCCCTGCCTTCTCCTTAGGTCACACCTGCTGCTCATCTGCTCTCGTTACAACCAATTACCCTTAGGGGTGATATAAGCTGGAGAAGAGCAGTGTGGAAGAGGAGGGAGAGGTTTCTGGTGGATTTCCTCTGTGCTGGTCAGAGTGTGCTACTGGCTTAGGTGTGGAACAGCCTGCTGCGTGTGGCTCTTTGTGAGTAGTGTTTAACTGAGCAGTGATTGCCCATGAGTGACGGCGGCCTTCATTAGTTTGTGTGGCCTGCCTGGATATTGTTTGCTAGCAGCGTTGCTGTCTCTTTCTGTTGAAGCCTTAAATTCAAATTTTATTTGTCACGTACACAGTCATACACAGTACGATATGTAGTGAAATGCTTGGACAACTGCTCGTGACCCAAAGAAAACAAAAAAAGGAAAAGGCTATGAATAAGATAGGAAATAAATATGCAAAATTAAAAAGGGTAAATTTAACTAGGAAGGAATAAAATATAAATTAAGGTTAAAAATGAAATAACTGTACAACACAAATTAGAATGAAGGGTAAATTTAACTGGGAAGAATAAGATAAAGATAAATATATAAATTAAAGTTGAAAATAAAATAACTGTACAACAAAATACACAATATAGAACTATATAAGAATGTATGAAGAAATCTAAATATAAATAAATATATACACAATAACAGCAGCTGTACAAGTATTAACTGGAAATGAAGAATATAGTGACCAGTGTTGTGCAAAACCAAAGTCCAGAAAGTCCAGTGTGTGTGTAAGAACCATATGTGTGGGTCAGTACTGTGTGGTGGTGTGATTGAGAGACCGTATCGCCTGCGGGAAGAAGCTCCTCCTCAGTCTCTCTTATTGTTGCTTTCTTTGTTGAAGTGGTCATTACCACTTTGGGTTGATCTCCCTGATTTCTCATTAAAGCAGCGGTGCTGTCTCCTTTTGTTGTTGCCATTTATATGATTATTGAGGTGTTTGCCTACAATAAAGATCTATTTTATGTTAAATACCTCTGCCTGGCGTTCTTTTCATTCCACCTGGATCTAACTGTTACTGTCCCCCACCCTCATCGCCTAGACTTTTATGTGGGGACGTAACACTCAGATTCCTGTAAAGTTATTTATTTCATATTCTGTATAGTTTTTCATATTTATATCCTGTTCATATCCTGTACATAGCTTGTACTCACTACAGCCTGTACATACTTATAGTTATAGAATATTCACAACATACTTCATACCATGTACATTATAACATACCATAATAGACCCATTTCTGTAATATACTCACATATCTATATTATTGCTATTATTGCAGCCCAGTCCAGCACAGTCCAGTCCAGCAAAGTCCAGTCCAGTCCAGCACAGTCCAGTCTAGCACAGTCCAGTCTAGCACAGTCCAGTCCAGCACAGTCCAGTCTAGCAAAGTCCAGTCCAGTCCAGTCCAGCACAGTCCAGTCCAGTCCAGCACAGTCCAGCCCAGTCCAGCACAGTCCAGTCCAGCAAAGTCCAGTCCAGTCCAGCACAGTCCAGTCTAGTCAGTAAAACCTCCTGGATCTGCATTTCACACATGGAGGTCATGTTTGATCATGTTTGTGATTCTTATCCTGGTTTGGATCACGTGTGGCATCAGGTGTTTATTGAGAACATAAAAACCCAGGGCAGTGAGCAGCTTCAGCTACACACAGGTCAGCTACTGAAAATAAAAGCAGAGATCGATCATTCTGCCTCATCTGGTTCTTTATGATCCATGTAAACAGAAAACCTGTAAAACCTCTTGGTGGAGATAAGAAAAGAAAAAGAACACAATAGAAAATAAAGAAAAAGGATGAAAGAGAAGCTGCTGTGAAGCATCTGGCAGAAAGAATATTAAAGCTAATGAAGGACAATGAAGGACAGATGAAGGAAGGATGAAGGAGAGATGAAGGAGGGACGAAGGAAGGATGAAGGAAGGATGAGGGAGCGATGAAGTAGCAATCCTGGAGAAATTACAGAGCGATGATGGAGGGATGAAGGCCTCTCACGCAGCAGCTCATTATTTATCATGCAGCTAAACTACACAAACCTGCATCTGAATAACGTGCGCCCACACACACACACACACACACACACACGTGATGTGCAGCACATTGAGACTGCATGTCCGTGTCTATGAGCTCATATGTGGGCGTGTCCTTGCTGACCTTGGTCTCACGCTCCTCCAGCAGGGTCTCCAGTCTCTTCTGGGCGGCTCGGCCCTCGTGGTCGTCGCTCACGATCAGGATGATGTGATTCCACCTGAACTCCCTCATCAGGTCGAACCACACCTGTGCCTGGTGGGAGTATGGAGGCACCGTCCTCAGGAACGACAGGTGGATGCTCTGCACGAGAGGAGGTGGAGGAGGTTAACCCAACAGGTTCTTACTCTACTTTGATTTTATCCAGAAACATCCATCCTTCACATGTATGATGAGTTGACATCATAACGAACCAGAGATCAGGAAGAAGCTCTACAGAACCAAAAGCCAGAAAAGCGATAATATGATCGTCTGCAGAAACATAACAGCTGCTATAAAAAGATTAGCCAATACTTCCTTAACACGTTTATCAAACACTGTACTGCTGAGTGAAAGGACACAAAGAACAAAACAGATGTAGTCTGGCTTACTGCAGCTGCCTCCACCTGAAAAATGTGTGAATATTTCATGTGTATAAAACCTGGTGAGGAACCAGAGCGCTGTTCACTGGGAGCACTGGGATATCCTATGGTAGGAAGTCCTGCCATTAATTAATTCTTCGATCTTAAATATGATCAACCTATCTCTAATAATCGGCTATGTACCACAGGCCTTCAAGCTGGCTGTAGTTAAACCTTTACTCAAAAAGCATCTCTAGACCCAGCAGTCTTAGCTAATTATAGGCCAATCTCCAACCTTCCTTTATATCAAACATCCTTGAAAGAGTAGTTGTCAAACAGCTAACAGATCATCTGCAGAGGCTTGTTTGAAGAGTTTCAGTCAGGTTTCAGAGCTCATCACAGCACAGAAACAGCTTTAGTGAAGGTTACAAATGATCTTCTTATGGCCTCTGACAGTGGACTCATCTCTGTGCTTGTCCTGCTAGACCTCAGTGCAGCGTTCGATACTGTCGACCATAATATCCTATTAGAGCGATTAGAACATGCTGTAGGTATTACAGGTACTGCACTGCAGTGGTTTGTATCATATCTATCTAATAGACTCCAGTTTGTTCATGTAAATGGAGAGTCCTCTTCACACACTGAGGTTAATTATGGAGTTCCACAGGGTTCAGTGCTAGGACCAATTCTGTTTACATTATACATGCTTCCCTTAGGCAGCATCATTAGAAGACATAGCATACATTTACACTGCTATGCAGATGACACCCAGCTCTATCTGTCCATGAAGCCAGATAACACACACCAATGAGTTAAACTGCAGGAATGTCTTAAAGACATAAAGACCTGGATGGCTGCTAACTTTCTGCTTCTTAATTCAGATCAAACTGAGGTTATTGTACTCGGCCCTGAAAAGCTTAGAAATATGGTATCTAACCAGATTCTTACTCTGGATGGCATTACCTTGGCCTCCAGTAACACTGTGAGGAACCTTGGAGTCATTTTTGACCAGGACATGTCCTTCAACGCACATATTAAACAAATATGTAAAATACGTGCGTTTGCTGTCGCATTTTATTTGTAGTGTGAACAAGCAGACAAAACAATCGGATTTCATCAAGAAATTGGAATTGAGCATTAAGACCTTTGAGTTCACCTTTGCCTCACTGAGTCCTACATTTTGGGTCCTTCCTTCCTGCACACAGCTATGACACATACAAGGTCTTAAATAATCAGGCCCCATCTTATCCTAATGACCTTGTAGTACCATATCACCCTATTAGAGCACTTCGCTCTCGCTCTGCAGGCCTACTTGTTGTTCCTAGAGTATTTAAAAGTAGAATGGGAGGCAGAGCCTTCAGTTTTCAGGCCCCTCTTCTGTGGAACCAGCTTCCAGTTTGGATTCAGGAGACAGACACTATCTCTACTTTCAAGATTAGGCTTCAAACTTTCCTTTTTGCTAAAGCATATAGTTAGGGCTGGACCAGGTGACCCTGAATCCTCCCTTAGTTATGCTGCAATAGACGTAGGCTGCCGGGGATTCCCATGATGCACTGGGTGTTTCTTCTTCACTCACTATGTGTTAACAGACCTCTCTGCACCGAATCATACCTGTTATTAACCTCTGTCTCTCTTCCACAGCATGTCTTTATCCTGTCTTCCTTTGCTTTTGTTTGAACTCTTATTCAGCCAAATAAAGGCTCGCTTTTTGTTATCATCCACCTCCATCCTTGTCTGTATTCTGGGTCCACATTCACCTGATTCCACGCCGTTCACCTCTGCAGACGTGACACCTTTTGTGATTTTTCACTCGTTCTGTGTGTTTTCTGATTGGGACACCTGGATGTCATCTGCATAAAAGTGAACTTTCCTGATTTTCACTCCAGTGGAGAAAATTCAGAACCAAGATGAAAGGCTCTGACGAATAAAACAGTGATGGATGCAAACAGCTGTGTAAAGAACCAGGATCAGATCCTCATGTGAGCGTTGCAGCTCAGACCGTCAGCGCTCTGCTGTAACAGACCGACCGAGCTAACCTTATCAGAGTAGATGGACATGCGTGTCGTCAGGCCGACCACGGGGATTCGGTAGAAACCGGCGGTGTAGGAGACGGGCGTTGGAGTCAGGTGGTCGTTGGACTGTGGAGGATGGCTGACCAGAATGGCGTACACCTACAGAGTAAGACAAACACATCTCAGTTCAGATGTCCGTGTACCACACAGAAAGGTCGAGTAGAAAGTAGCGCCGGCGGGTTTGATGGATTTTTCTAGAATTACTATTTGATGTTAGAGGTCTGCAGAAAAGCAGCAGTGAGCTGTGGTTTCTGGAGACACGTAGCACATCTGTCACATTAGCTGGAACTTTTTATGATTTCTCAGTTATTCGGTGGGTTTTCCCTTGTTTTCAGTGAGACAGAGAAATGTTTCATGTTAATCAGTCCTTTGTGTCTAATGACTGGCCCTGTGATGCAGACGCAGGATTTTTCCACGATGCAAACAGCAAACGCTGCAGAGTAACTGCTGGGAACAAATCCTGCTCTGTGAATCCTACGAGCCAAACGATCCAGGACGTTCACATGTAACAAAGCGTAAAACGTTCAAATCGGCCGTAAGACCTTTGATACTAACTCAGGTTACAGTTCAGTGCACACATTTCTGCCTCACACATAAGATGTTAATGATACAGATGAAAAGATTCTTAAAATTACATTTGATGAGTTTATTCTTCATATTTGTGTAAATGATGAAGGCAATTTTTCCTTCAGTTCAGTCTTTGCAGTTAGATGTAGAGAACGAGGAATCTGCTCACAGCAGCTTTGCTGACAGGTTTGTGTCCAACAGCAGGATGACTGTAGGCCGTTACACTCGTGTTTGCACTGCGTCCTGTAGTAAAACCTGCACATGTGTTTGGATCAGTGAGATCAAAGTCATCCCAGGCTGCTGAGTAACATTTAAAAAAATGATAAAAGTTTTGTCTGCAGTTTGAAATCAGTCAAATAATATAAAATGCTGGTTTCACTGGTATAAACCAACTCCGCCCGTGTTGTGAAGGTTCAGACTGGTCGGTGTTTATGACGAGTAAAATCATCCTTCCTGGATCCCAGTTTGAGAAATGGTTCCATTTCACCAGCTTCAGAGAAACCTCAGCGATCTGCAGAGAAACTTTTATGTCCTGCCGAGTGTTTGCAGCTTTAGACAGAAATCAGAGAGCGTGAGCTGAAACTCTTACGTCACTACGCCTGCCGACGCTCTAGCAGAATAACTTTGTGGTGAATCACCGAGCAGCTCGATTGTATTTAAAATCGGACCTGAAGAAAATGAAGTAAACACTGGATGTGTCTCGGTTCAGATACTTCTGTTAGTACACTTGTGTGACTTGTGTAGTACTTGAAAGGGTCATGTTATCAAACTTTAGACTAAACATTTAAATTCTGTTCAGCAGAACCCGCCCCCCATCAAGGAAAAAGCCGAGGTGGTCGGTCAGGAAGGTCTTCCCCGTTAAAATGCTTAATCCTTGCTAATACTAGCTGTGTGTCCACACAGTGCACAGGTAAATGATCTCAGATCAGTGAAAGCAGCAGCAGCTTGTCAGTGATGCTGGTCTCCCATCAGTCTCTCATCAAACAGATTTAACAACCAGAAAATGCTTCTGGTCTCAGCTTGACACGGACACATCAAAATGACAGGAACCACAGCTTCCAGAGTTATTCGTGCTTCCAGAGACAGCAGCCCGCTGTGACCACTTATGTAACCATCAACAGACTGGATACAAACAACGCTGGAGGGCTGAATGTCGTTTGAACGTTAAGGAGAGCGAGGTCTACTTTTGGACTTCACTTGACCAGCACTGCCTGCCTTGCTTGCCCAGACTGATTGCTGGTGGCACCTGCGGCTGCCCAGTCCGGGCATTATTGTGCTCTGCATGTGTGAAAGTGCTCAGACTTCTTGTCACTTTTGCAGTTTAAAGCTCTTTTTTCCCCTACAGGTGTTGTATTACAATTAAACGCATGTAGTGTCTTTGTACAGTGTTCACAGTGAAAGCAGCGTTATCCTGAACGTTGTCATTTATGTTAATAATCAAAAGATCTTTTAAAACACAGATGCCAGTAACGATGTTTAGTGTGATTGCTACAATAAATAAAACCAACTAAATGAATAAAACATTATGTTCATTCTGATAGTGTCATTAATAATTCTGCGTATCTAATTCATCTTCTTAATAATTCATTCATGTAAGACGAGTCATTCATACTGTACACTCATTGGCCCCTTTGTTCAACTGCCTGCTAACCTAAACATCTAACCAGCCAATCACATGGCAGCAACTCAGCGCATTCAAGACGACCTGCAGAGGTTCAAACTAAGCATCAGTAAGTACGCGATGCGACTGCACAGTCGGTCGTCTCAGTGTGTCAGAAACGAAAACATCTCCAGAGTTTACAGACAAACAAATAAAATAAAAAGAACAAACACACGCAGTCGGCAGCAGTTCTCTGGGAGAAAATGCCCTGCTGACATCAGAGGTCAGAGGTCAGAGACAGACTGCTTTCAACTCATAACCAAAGGTTGCATACGAGCATCTCTGAACAGCAGACGGGCGCATTCACAAAAACCGGACGACAGAAGACGAAAAAACATTTCCTGGTCTGACGATTCTCCGACGGCATCCCGCCTTTACCCTTCACTGGTGTTCAGGCTGGTGTGACGTCGTGAGGCAGATTTTCAGGACCAGCTGAGCATCATCTGAACTCCCGAGTGTTGCTGCTGACCACGTCCATCCTGTCATGACCACAGCCCTGATGCCTGCTTCCAGCATGCTCCGTGGCAAAAGGTCAGATTATCTCAAACTGTTTCCTGAACAGGAAGATGAGTCCGCTGTACTCAGACCGCCGCTACTGTCAGCAGATCAAAGAGTTTGTGTTGGTGCACGTTACTTCAATAGTGTCCTGTTTTATTCAGTTGCTTCTTCCACTGCAAGAGTGCAAGACCATCTGAGGCTCTTAGTGTGAAGGGCAACAGGAAGGAACAAATGTTTTCTGGTCTGGACATCAGGCACAGACAGAAGGAGTGTGAGACGTGGACTCCCGTCTCCTCTGAGCTCGGAGGAAGCTGCGGCTTTTACAAGTATGAAGCCGACGTTCGCCTCGTGACCTCAGACTGAGCTGGATATCATTTCCACAGGCAGACTCTACCTGTTAACAGCTTCTGTTCATCCTGATATGATGGATGCATCATCGTATCATGTTTTTAATAAACTAACCGCAGTGAAAGCACGTTTTCTTTTCCCTGTCAGCAGCACAAACAGGACCTGTGACCACATGAAACCACCAGCAGCTGCTCAGCCGAACCAAGCAGCTTGCAGCAAACACAGTTACAGGCCTGCGCTGTAATCCCTGCATCTCTCTGGACGGATTACATCTGCGTTCCTGCAGACAGAGAGAGAGAGGACGGTAATCTGACGTCCATCGCTCCCTCTGACACATCGACGCCATGTTGGCCTCATTTCTCCACAAAGGAAACAGGTTACAGAGCCCGTGTTGGATGAATAGTCTTTTCTCTGATGGTTGCACATAAAGACACATAAATATTTCTGATGCACTCAAAGAGCAGCTGTTTGCTGACAATCTGACAGGATTTGATTTGATTGCATCTGTTTGAAATCATTGTAATATCTTTTTAAAGGCACAAAAACACTGCTTGTTTCTATGCTTTCGTTCTGAGATGGATGGCTACTCTGTTACGCACTGCTTCCATCGTACAGCGAGGAGGTGTTTGCCCTCTTCCTGTGTTTTTCCATGTTTGACACATTTGAACGTTTCAGATCATTAAACAAATTTAAATATTAGACAAAGATTAGCACAAGTAAACACAAAAAATCCAAACCTACATGTGACCTCTTGGTCGTCGCTGCACTCTTGGGGTAATTTTGGTCGGCCGGCCACTCGTGGGAAGGTTCTCCACTGTTCTGTGACAGTGTGTGGTTAAAGGCTCTCACTGTGGGTCGCTTTGTCCAATATTTACATTTGTTTCACTCGCTGGACCCACGTCCTCATTTTATGTTTGACAGCGTTTTAGTAGGTAAAGGTGATGCTTGGGCATGAGCTGAGCTGCGGTTTGGGGAAGGCTTTGAGGGGCCTGGCGATGGCTCCCGGGCCCAGCAGATCCCCACGTACTGAACAGAAGTGAAGAAGTTACAGAATTGAAAAGGGGAGGAGCATGTAAATGAGAATGACAGCTTGCAGGACTGGGGGAACCTGTACAGATGAGGACCGGAAGGAGCATGTTTGGAGGCGTGGTCCCGCTCCTGAAATTCCCATACATAATCTCCAATTAATGATGTGAAACATTAAAGTGTGACAAACCTTTAAAAAAGTAATTGGAAAGGGGAAAATCGCTTCAACAGCACTGTAAGTATAAATCCCCGCTCGCCCCTGCAGGCAGTCAATCCTCCAAGCTCGGGTCCTGGAAGTCCCACAGGATCTTAGCTCGGTCATTCTCCACCACCCTTGGGGGCATCTCCCATTTTGACCTCGGGACTTCCAGGTTATACTCGGCACAGATGTTCCTGTACACTATGCCGGCCACTTGGTTATGGCGTTCCATGTATGCCTTGCCTGCTAGCATCTTGCACCCTGCTGTTATGTGCTGGATTGTCTCTGGGGCATCTTTACACAGCCTGCACCTGGGGTCTTGCCTGGTGTGATAGACCCCAGCCTCTATGGATCTTGTACTCAGAGCTTGTTCTTGTGCTGCCATGATTAGTGCCTCTGTGCTGTCTTTCAGTCCAGCTTTGTCCAGCCACTGGTAGGATTTCTGGATATCAGCCACCTCCTCTATCTGCCGGTGGTACATACCGTGCAGGGGCCTGTCCTTCCATGATGGTTCCTCGTCTCCTTCCTCTTTCTTGGGTTTCTGCTGCCTGAGGTATTCACTGAGCACTCGGTCAGTTGGGGCCATCTTCCTAATGTATTCTTGGATGTTCCTTGTCTCATCCTGGACTGTGGTGCTGACACTCACCAGTCCCCGGCCCCCTTCCTTCCGCTTAGCGTACAGCCTCAGGGTGCTGGACTTGGGACCTGCCTGACCCTCTGCAGGTACTTGGTGGTTGCAGCTTTTCTAGCGGCCTCTTCATGGTTCCCATTCGCCTGTAGGATCCCCAGGTACTTGTAACCGTCCTCTGTGTCTGCAATGTTGCCTTCTGGTAGTTCAATCCCCTCAGTTCTGACTACCTTCCCTCTCTTTGTTATCATCCGACTACACTTCTCCAGTCCGAACGACATCCCAATGTCATTGCTGTATAGCCTGGTAGTGTGGATCAGTGAATCGATGTCTCGTTCACTCTTGGCATACAGCTCAAAGCTATTCAAGTTTTAATCTTGTGCAGTCGGGCAGTGAGGCCTTCAGATGGTTTACATAAATCTTACGTCTGCATAGAGGTCTGAGATTACTTCTCCTAAAAAAGTCACTAAATCAGACTGAGTCAGTCTTCAGGTCCACAAACAGGACAGAAGACTGAATCATGTTTGTGTAAAAATGAGAAAATACGACACGTTTTACAGTAATTTGGGAAACAGACTTCTCTCGTTTCAGCTGATTTGTGTCCATGTACAAAGCGAAGATTTTCTTTCCTAAAATAGGGAAACGTTCACATTACGACTGCCATGTTGAATCATTTCACCGATGGATTAACTGAGCAGTTTTCTTATTAACAGCTTTGTTTTCTCTGCCCCTGTACAGATGTCCTCCTGGTGGCAACAGATGACATTATGTTCCCAAATATTAAAAACGTACGAGCCCAGTCAGCTTAACATGAGTGCAGTGATTGTTATTCTGCTGTTGCTCTCAGTTTTACTCTCACTCTGATTATAATTATGAAACACGAGCACACCCACCCCCACATGTCTCTGCACATACTGAAAGAATCAGCGTGACATAAATAAATCTGCCACGGCTGAAGTCTGAAGATGGCCTGACGAACAGAGTTTAACCAAACACGACTGAGATCATCCTGAAACTAGATGGAAACAGCTGCTACAAATGTGACAACTTTATTGATACACGATCAGAAAACCGAGCGCGCTGTTTTGATCTTGTGGGATTTTAACTCCATCGCCTCAAATTTCACAACATATACATCGTGCAGCGATTTTACCCAGGACGCCATTTTGGCCCCGTAGACATTCATCTGAAACGGTTGCCTAGCAACATGTAGTGTTTACACTGTGGTGCGCTCTGTGGCCGCACAGGAAGAAGGTCCTGAGTTTGAATCCAGGTGTAGTTCGTTCTGTGTGGCCGCGTGTCCAGGTGCACCCAGTGAACCTGCAGTGAGCGTCTGCTGCCAGATGGGGGCAGTGTGAGCAGCTCTGCTTGTTCTGTTGTTCGTCTGTTTTTCTTGCTTCTCTCAGTCCAGGTGAACTCCCTTACCTGTTCAGCTCGCTTATCAACCAATCAGAATTTGACCAGCATACAGCGTCCTGTACGTCACCTCTGCAGCCATGAAACGAGTTTTATCCTGTTCTAATCCAGCTGAGGACGCTCTGACGTTTTGATTTTTAATGTTCCTGTAATTAACTCATTCAGACGTGTCGGCGCTCGTGTTGTTTTGGACTCTCTTTTTATAAATGACATAAAAATATGAGAACAATGTAATGATGTGAGCTAATAACACGAGAATTCAATGATCTAAATACATTTCATGGGTAATGATTATTTTATCTGACAACTAATTACATTCATTTTCATTTCATTTAGACCAAAATCAGCATTTCGCTTCGTTACGAGATGACTTCTGTGAAGCTGCTGCTGTTGTTGCAGGACAGGGTCATGACCCCCAACCACCCCACCAGTAAACCTGTCAAAATAAAAGTCATCCTGCAGTGAAATCAGAATAAATCATGTCATCTGAGATCATGTTTGATCACTGAGGTTAGGTTAACAGAGGAGACAGATTTTCACATTCAAACCTCCCATAGTTCTGTCGGGGCTTTTACTGTGAAAGGTAAACAGGAAGAGTTTCGTTTCACCATGAAAGTTGCAGCAGTTTAGGCCGTTTACGACCTCAGCGATCATGTGACCAACTCCGACAGAACCAGGCTCAGGGCGGGGCGGGGATAAGACATTTCTGAGTCAGGTTTGAGGGGTCATGTGACAGCAGGTGCTCACCTGGTTGGAGATGAGGTCCTCGCAGACAGAGAGTGCCATCTGGATGGCGTTGGCCTTGTGCGTGACGGAGATGGCGTTCATCTTGAACTTGTCCTTCCCGTACAGAGCATTGGCCTGACTCACCGCCTCCTTGAACACCTGCTCGTATCGCTTCTGACTCAGCACGGCGCCCACATTCACCAGCCGCGGCTCGCAGCCGCACAGCGCCACCGAGCAGCACTGCAGCACGGCCAGGAGCAGCACGCCGCGCAGCTCCACTGAGGGGAGGGGAAAGGAAGTGCATTACTAAAGGGACGATTTAGTCCCACCGTGGGGTCCTCAGATACGCCTGAGGGGACGCAGACGTCCAGACTGGCGTTTAAATGATGTCGTAACCCCGACTTAATCTCATAATCTGGATTTTTTTTTAAGGCTTCCATCGTCTTTTTTTTCTTGGTAATCGCAAAAAGATTTTTTAATTTTAATTTTCAAACAAAATGAAATTGATTTGATGTTAGCAGCTCTGCGTCAGGTCAGACGCTCGATGTGAACATTCAAAATCAAAAGCATGTGAAACAACATGAAGGAAGATACAGAAGATTTGTCTCGTGACCTGATGATGTCACCTGAACCCTTCTTATCCCGGCGCTGATGTCATCATTCAACGGTTTATAAGGGGTCATTAAAACAAACGTGGGCGTGGTGAAGGCCGCCGTCAGTGCGTGACTTCCATCAGTGCAGTATGATAATAAAGATTTGTTTTGTTATATATTTTGGATTTTAATGTCAGAATTTACAGTTTTTACTCCATGATCTGGAGACTGCTTTTACATTTCCAGATTTTTATCTCGTGGTTTTTTTGTAATTTGTTTACAGTTTAAACAGACAATAAGAATTTGATCTTTTCATTTGAATTTATGTTTTATAATCAGGAAGTCTGACACTGGAGGACAAGTCTGAGGCGACCGTGGACGAATCAAAGAGTCTGAATCCTTCGATAAAGAAGCTAAAGTGAAGAAAAGTAGGAACGTGTGGTGGAGGTCAGCTGAGACGGAGGTGTGCGCACTTTGAGCTTCTGTGGGGAGGATTCAAAAAGCGATGCAGGTGGAAGTTTATCATTGGTGTTCCAGACCAGGAGTCTGCGTGAAGTGCTCGTGTTCAGTCACATTTCTGTGGAGACACTCGGGAATAGTGACAGGCGGAGCAGACGGCTGTAAAAACGGGAAAAATCTCACAGCAGACTCACACAAACACAGAGAAATGAAGCTGAAACAAACAGAAGTGCCAAACACACCTGCAGAGACACAAAATGGCTCCATGAAGAAAATGAGACATGCAGAGACGACTAAACCTGGAGACGGACAGACCGCGAACCACAACGACTGAGAGCCAAACACAAAATGACGACTGCAAAGCTGCAAAACCTCCGAACAAGACCAAAAATGTAACAAAAAAACCTCAAGAGACACAAGATGAAGGCATCCAGAACCACAACAGCTGCAGGGAGACAAAGTGCACACACCAAACGAGCACAAAAACACAACATGAGACAAGAAGACACAAACGTGTCAGAGACGCAAAACTGAAGAACAAAGCTCAGGGGGGACAAATCTGACAGCAGGAAGTGAAACACAAAGACACACAAGAAATACAGGAACATGCCTCAGAGCACAGACACACAAAACACCCAGAAAACCCCCAAAATCTACCCGACCTGCTCTGAGTCCAGTCTTAGACCAGCTCTGAGTCCAGTCTGAGTCCGGTCTTAGACCAGCTCTGAGTCCAGTCTTAGACCAGCTCTGAGTCCAGTCTGAGACCAGCTCTGCGTCCAGCTCTGCGTCCAGTCTGCGACCAGCTCTGAGTCTGGTCTGAGTCCAGTCTTAGACCAGCTCTGAGTCCAGTCTGAGACCAGCTCTGCGTCCAGCTCTGCGTCCAGTCTGCGACCAGCTCTGAGTCTGGTCTGAGTCCAGTCTGAGACCAGACTGATCTAGTCTGAGTCCAGTCTGAGTCCAGTCTGAGTCCAGTGTGAGACCAGCTCTGCGTCCAGCTCTGCGACCAGCTCTGAGTCTGGTCTGAGTCCAGTCTGAGACCAGACTGATCTAGTCTGAGTCCAGTCTGAGTCCAGTCTGAGTCCAGTGTGAGACCAGCTCTGCGTCCAGCTCTGCGACCAGCTCTGAGTCTGGTCTGAGTCCAGTCTGAGACCAGACTGATCTAGTCTGAGTCCAGTCTGAGTCCAGTCTGAGTCCAGTGTGAGACCAGCTCTGCGTCCAGCTCTGCGACCAGCTCTGAGTCTGGTCTGAGTCCAGTCTGAGTCCAGTGTGAGACCAGCTCTGCGTCCAGCTCTGCGACCAGCTCTGAGTCTGGTCTGAGTCCAGTCTGAGACCAGACTGATCTAGTCTGAGTCCAGTCTGAGTCCAGTCTGAGTCCAGTGTGAGACCAGCTCTGCGTCCAGCTCTGCGACCAGCTCTGAGTCTGGTCTGAGTCCAGTCTGAGACCAGACTGATCTAGTCTGAGTCCAGTCTGAGACCAGCTCTGAGTCCAGTCTTAGACCAGCTCTGAGTCCAGTCTGAGACCAGACTGATCTAGTCTGATTCCAGTCTTAGTGTTGTCTGAGTCCAGTCTGAGACCAGCTCTGCGTCCAGCTCTGCGTCCAGTCTGCGACCAGCTCTGAGTCTGGTCTGAGTCCAGTCTGAGACCAGACTGATCTAGTCTGAGTCCAGTCTGAGTCCAGTGTGAGACCAGCTCTGCGTCCAGCTCTGCGTCCAGTCTGCGACCAGCTCTGAGTCTGGTCTGAGTCCAGTCTGAGACCAGACTGATCTAGTCTGAGTCCAGTCTGAGTCCAGCTCTGAGTCCAGTCTGAGTCCAGTCTGAGACCAGCTCTGAGTCCAGCTCGGAGTCCAGCTCTGAGTCCAGCTCGGAGTCCAGTCTGAGACCAGCTCTGAGACCAGCTCTGAGTCCAGGTCCAGTTTGTGTCACGTTGCAGGACACTTGCTTTGCTCAGAGCCGTACTCAAACAAAAATACTCAGTTACTCTGCAGTTACTCCCTCTGATCTTGTTTTTTATTTTTATTTTTTGTAAAAACCCAAACGAATCAATAAAGTGTAAAAACAGTCACGTGGTTCTGCCCGCGGTCATTCATACAGCACATTTACAGCACAATAAACACTCACTGATCCGGTCCTGCGGTTCTGGATCCGTTACTCGGCCTCCTGTTGATTTCTGTTTTGTCCTCCCGTGTTTCCGTGGGCCCGGTTCGGTGTGTCCGTGGGTCTGAGTCTGCTGCTGTTTATGACAGAGAGCCGCTGGAGCCCCGTGACACCGAGATCGCTGGGGTCCGGGTCGGACCGTCACGGACAGCCCGGTTCTCCCGGGCTCGGTGCTGTTGCTCCGGGTCCGGGTCTCCTCCGTTTCGGTACGCTCGCGGAATTCCAGGTGACCTGATGCTCACGAGCCCCTCTGCTCTGTCCTTGGATCACTGACGCTCGCTCCCAGCTTCCCGCGCGTTCACAAGCGGAGGAGAGGGAACGACAGCCACAGGAGCACGGGCACGAGCGTCGGAAATCCCGTCGCGTTCACGTCCGTCTGTCCGTTTTTCAGTGATTTATTGAAAATGTTCAGCATGACACCGACACTAAATCTAACGACCAGCGTGACGTGTCACCTGTTTATTGGCTGCTGGGAGGATCTGCATCACATGACCTTCATCAACAGATGGAGCTGCTCCATGCTGAGCGTGAGGAGGACACGATGTGATGATGGAGGATCCAAAATCACGGCTGTCATCAACATAGTCAATGACCATCTGTGAGCAGGAGGCTTCATATTTACACAGACTGGATATAAAGGATGGACACAGTCAGGACAACAACAGGGGGCGCTGTGTGCTCAGCCTCCTGACTTCCACCTGCTTGTAAAACAGAGGTTCCCAAAGTGTGGGGCGGGGGGCGGGATGAATTTTTTAAAAAAGAAAGAAAAAAGAGCGCTTGGACACTGGTACATGGACAAGTTTCTGACGGGGCTCCCACACAAACGCAAAGCAGGAGATGAAGCATCGCTGAATATGTTTCCAAACCAACTTCATTCTAAACCAAAGACTAGAAAACCTGGTGAAGCAAATCTGCCCTTTGGCTTCACCTGCACAGGTGCGGAGGTAGGTCTCCCTGCAGGATTGGGTTTCCCTGCATCGGGAGCAGCGCTGGGCTGTTTAAATCACGGACAAACAGGATCCCACATTCTTGATTTTTAGTTCACAACCACTTGTTGTAATGACTAACTGCTCCTGACATGTTGGAGATGTTTGCTCTTTATACAGTAAAGTTACAGCAGGATGCAAATAACATCAGGCTGATCCTGCCACGGTTTGTTCCCTCTGTCACAGACAAACAGGATCCCACAGCTGTTTATGTTTTTGGACACATTTTGCACAGAGAGGCATTTTTTGAATAATGTATTGATGCAATGTTGAACATTATTACACAGGAAAAAACAACTACATGTAAAATAATGACACCGTGACGCCTCTGCCTTTGTAAATGGAGGGACAGTAACTGTGTGTAAAACCTGCAGACAGTCAGATTAACAGTATTGTGTCTCTATCTGCCATTCTGCAACTCATCCCATGTAAGCAATAACGTGGCCACAGCGTGACGTGAAAAAAGCCACATAGCTTTGACGCTGCGTGACCAACTCTGTATTCCTCGTCCACGTAAACGCAAAAAAGGAGTTTAAAAATCTCAGTTTTCAGTGATTTGAAACATCGTTTACGTGTCCAAACACTTAGAAACAGCTGCGTAGATTTTCTTGTAAAACAAAGGGTGGCCTAGCAAAAAGAGTTTGGGAACCACTGTCCTAAAACAATAACTAAAAACGACTCTGACAACCTTCACATGATTTTATTGCGTGCTGATTGGACCGTTGAAGGTTTAGGATGGTGCTCGTTTCCAAGCAATGACTCCAGCAGGTGATAGGAGCGTAGTTAGTCCAGCAGGAACTTCCGCCCGCCGGAGGCTGCCCTCATGTGGACATTAGATGAACTCAGAGGTTCGGTTTATAGAACGTCTTCCTAAACTGTGAATGTGCAGTGAAGTGTGCTGACCGCACGCTGAGGGCTGTGTGAGCGCTCGCAGAGCAGCAGCAGAAGAAGAACCCAGCGCTCTGCTCTTCTTCTCTGGTTCTTTCTCTTTTTAAATCGGCTTTGCATCGCTGCCGTGATAGTTACCACGGCAACACAGATGCAGCTACACATCCTTCATGTGGTTGCCACAGAAACATGCATTTTGAACCGCTCATTACCCCCTCCCCGCTCCAGTCCCCCACCTACCCACTGCATAACACTGTAATTAACACGCCGTGATGTCATCAGGTGTGTTCACCACATGATCTCAGTCCACCTGCTGCAGCAGCCAAAATTAATTTGACAGATCATCCAATCAGAGAGCTGTATTGTTGGGCAGTAACTGCAGGGGAAGCTAAAGGTAGCTCACTCAGGTAAGTCCAACCTGACCTCCTCAGAATCAGCAGCCACTCAGTTTCCTTCCCACTGCGAGGGTCACGGCTGTGAGCGCTGGAGCGAGGAGCCATGGGCGGCCTCTTTTGCACGCCCCTTGGTTTTAAGGTTTCCATCAGGCGGGGGACCCTACTGCCACGTGCCGTTTATTACCTACTCAGCAGGGGTTTATATCACCCTTCCTCTGAGGAAGGGTGATATAAACCCCTCCCCCGCTTGAACTCTGCCGCTCAGGCACTAAAACTACGATTTCACCGTGAAACACGTGGACGGCCCCCGCACCGCCATCTGAGCAGGGAGGTCCCCACATAACAACATGGTCGCCTCTGTGTGCAGAGGCCGCTTTCTTTCAGCTCCGCCTCTTTGTGTGATGTCACTGGCAGGTCCTTGGAGTCTGATCTCAGCTGCAAACATGAAGTCAGACACGAGCGACCTCCATGTTTCATTTTGCTCTCTGGTGTTCGTGAGGAGGCATCCCTTCAGCTTCCAGGCCACCGAGCACACACACACACACACACACACACACACACACACACACACACACACACACACACACACCCAGCTGAATTGCAAGGCGAACAGAGAGATGCATGCTGGGACTCCTCTATGGCCTGCTATGGTCTATGGCCCGGGGGTGTGTGTCTGTGTGTGTGTGTGTGTGTCTGTATTACTGACATTGTGGGGACATAAATCTGTTCAAACACTCTGTGGGGACTCGAGGTCGTCCCCACAGAGTGAATCTTTTATGATGAAGGAGAAGTTTGGAGGTTTCATGGACTGAGGCCGGAGTCACTTCTCTGACGTCTCGTCCACTATGATTGTGAGACGAATCCACAGATCAGAAACACGATGCTGTGATGCTTTCTCACAGATGATGTCATCAACACGAGCCTGTTCTCCAGATGTGGAAACACTGATGTCATTTGGTGAGTCTGGATTAAATCTTTGCATCTCTGTTGTAAATCAGTGTGTAAAATGTTGAATCTGATCATCCTATAAATCTGACAGCGTGTGATTAATAATTTCGACACCTTATTTTTATCATTTGTATCTTATAATCCATATTATGACACTTTTCATTTCATCTAAATTTTTATCTTTTTTAAAATATAATAATTTGAATATTTTATTTGATAACTTTGATTTCATAAACAATCAGCTGCACAGAGGGTCATGAACACCGCCCAGCTGCCCTCTGCCACCCCTGGACGACATCGTCAGATCCTCCTGTCTCAGGTAAACCATCACAGGTGACCCCTCGGACCCCGCCCACCGATCGGAGCCCCGCCCTCATCGCTCAGTCCTTCCAAGCACTTTGTTCTTTACTCTGTCACAGTCAGTGTGGAACACCTATACATGTACTGTGCATGTACAGTGACAATAAAGGCCTATTCTATTCTATTCTATTCTATTCTATTCACACACTCATTGAAGCCTACATAAAGGATAATAAAACAGGTGTTGTGCTGCCCCCTGCTGGATAAATTCTATATTTCTGTGTTGTACATTCTTGCAGCTGCTTCTTACATCTAGAGTGTAAATATTATTTTTCACTGTGTAAAAGTACGACTGTCTGATTTCACTCTGCTGGTTTTAGTCTTGGCAGCACGGTGGCACGGTGGTTAGCACTGTTGCCTCACAGCAAGAAGGTCCTGAGTCCAGTTCCTCCATCAGGCCGGCTCTTTCTGTGTGAAGTTTGCATGTTCTCCCTGTGTTTGCGTGGGTTGTCTCTGGGTACTCTGGCTTCCTCCCACCGTCCAAAGACATGCAATTAGTGGGGACACGTTCACTGATCAATCCAAATTGCCCATAGGTGTGAATGGTTGTCTGTCTGTTGGCCCTGCGACACACTGGCAACCTGTCCAGGGTGTGCCCCGCCCCTCGCTCTATGACAGCTAGGAAACTCAGTTTCCTTGGGTCTTTCCCGTGTTGTAGTTGTGCGTCTCAAGCTGTGTCCAAATTCATGGGCTGCATCCTCCTGAGGATCCGGCCTTCGCGGTCTACGTGGGCCGGGTCCTCAGAGGGTCGGGCAGGCTGGAAGTAAACGGCTGTGAAATGGGACGGTCCAGCCTTCAGATTAGCGTCACCGCTGTCTCGTGGAGTTTTTAATAAACTCGGCCGTCTGCTCCTTGCTGTCTAAAATATAACAGGACACTGGAGGAAACTCTCGACCATCTCACACTTCTGCTTAATCAGCCGTGTGAAAACCAAGGAGGAACCCACCCGATAAATAAAGTTTTATCTAATCTAATAACTTTAATCTCAGCCAAACCGATTTACTCACGAACAAACAAAACACTGAAAAACGGTGTTTGAACATGATGTGCCGGGAGTTGTGCCGTTCTCGCCCCGGTCAGCTATCGAGCTGGTGGGTAACAGACGTCTCAGAAAACGTTGGTGCACTCTTACAAATATGCGGTGTTTTGATAAACTGAGCAGATATTTGAAGTTTACGCAGCTACTTTCACGCCTGAAAATATCTTAAGTTTAAGTTTAAGAAAGATTAATAAGAGTAATTTTAAAACTAACTAGCTGCCGCCATTGTTGGAAACTGGAGTTTGGCTGGGCCGCGCTATGAATTCTGGGATATGGTGGGCCACGAAGGACACACCCGACCCATCCTTCAAATTCGGGGAAAAGGAGGACGCATTTGTCGGCCATATTCGGAGGAGTCTATTGGGACAGCCTTCGTTGCGTTGCTGTGACGTAATCAGTCTACAAATGCGGCCTCAGGAGGATGCAGCCCAGGAGGGCCAAGATGGCGGCCTTGTGAACGGTCTGCTACAGAACTCGCTCTGTCTTAAAACTCCTTTAAAAACAGCAAAGCGGACTCTAAGGTGCACACTTCTAGCTGTACGTGATGGCAAAAAACCTGGGCTCAAATGAGAGAGCTCTTATCCTGTTTCCTCCCCGTCAAAACCTTCTGGTAAGAAAAGAGTGATGGAAACCGACACGGCAGAAAGCATTAAGATGGCTATCGAAGAGCAAGGAGCTAACATCGAGAAGAGTGCTAGTGACCTGAAGGTTACTATTAACTTTATCTCAGGGAGTTTTGTCTTTGGGGTGAACCAGTTTGTGTCTGAGTGTGTTGCTGGGTCTGAAGTACGCTGGGATGTCGTGCTTGGAGAAAACTCTCCTGAGTTTCTCTGATACACCGGCTACATCCTGGGCCATCTGACCTCAGGACATCACATGACAGGGTGGGGCCAGGTTTCCCAATGAGCTCACCCGAAACTCTGGCTGATTGGGACCCACACCCAGTTTCACACCTTGGCTCATGTGATTAGAGGATCATCAGGGGGTCCTTTTGTCCCTCTGTGGGGGGACTCGCCACCATTTGACCTTAGAACTGAAGAAGCTTCTCAGATGAGAGGTGAAACGTCTTCAAGTAACTTACAGAAGTCCAGACGCTTTTCTTTCCAAGCTCCTTAGACTACGATGACCTGGATGACTGAGAACCTTCACTCTTGTAGTAAATGAAATAATTGAGTCTTTAATAAGTAAATTTGCTCATCTAAAGATTATATTAGGAGACTGGAATCATTCACTTGATAACATGATAGATAGACGGCCAAGTAAAAGTCAGGATAGTAGTAATTATATGTTAAATTTTATAAATGAAAGAGACCTAACTGATATCTGGAGATTCAAAAATCCAACGATTAAGGAATTTTCATGGAAAAATAGATCAGGTTCATTACAGTCTCGTGCTGATTGTTGGTTAATTTCTGATCCTTTATCCGAATATGTTTCTACATCAAAAATGTTGCCCTTGACAGATCATAAAACTATTTTTTTGGAGATATGTTTGTATGCCAGTAAACCGTGTAAGAGTGAATTCATATTGGAAATTAAATAATTCTCTTCTACCGAAGGACTCTTTGGTAAAAGAAATTAAAACAATGAGTATTGGGACAAGGCATGTGTTGAAAATGCTTTTTGTAAAAATTGGGAGGTCATGAAATTTGAATTCAGCTGAAATAGTTAAAAATATCACTTTGTCGAGATTACCTGATAATTTATCTGAAGATAACAGGAACAGACATCAAATTCTACAATTAAAATGAGATAATATAAATATTTACAAGGCAAAAGGTGGCTTTGTGCAGGCGAGAAGGAAGCGGCTTGAAGACGCAGAACAAAACTCTCGGCAGCTCAACTAAACTGTGTTCAGATGGGTCACAAGACCCTCAAGAGATTTCCAAGACTTGTGGACTTTTTATAAAACTTCTAAGTTCATTTTTATCATGCCTGGGTTGTTATAGTTCTTTGTCATTAGATTCCCCTTGTGTCTTCCACCCATGTTAAGTCTCCTTTGCCCTTCATGTGTTTCATGTCTGTGTCTTACGTTTCCTGTTTTATTTTGAAGAGGTCTGGTGTTCCTGTGTTCATCGTGTTTAGTTTTACTCTTCCTCTCATCAGTTAAGTTTGAGTTTTAGTGTCTGCACCCGGGTCCACTCACACTCCACGCAGTTTGCCTCGGCACACTGTGACACATCACTGGGAGATCCTTGGCAGCCAAAGCTGAAGCCTCTCCAGACTTACTTATGCAGCTGTGGCGCTTCATGTTTCCAGAGAATTATGCAGAAAAACTGATAAAATATTATTAAACTTCATTTGGAAAAAGAGAAACAAATGTAATGATAAACAGTTTGTGTTCTGGTGCCTAAATTCTTTAGATTTCACTTCCCTAAATGCGTCTTTTAAAATCAAATGGATCAAACTTTTTAAAAATCCCAGTTCAATTTGGAATTTTATTACCAAACACATCTTTAACTCACTTGGAGGAGTGAATGCACTTTCTGCTACGATGCAATTACAATATCTCTAATTTAAACTCTCACAGTCAGCTCTGCTCATCTTGGTTAATCATACGCTCTCACAACTTTTCTCCCATAAATATCTCATTTGGAACAATCAGGATATGACATTTAAGAACAAATCATTATATATTCAGAGATGGTTGATAGAAATATTTTAGTTGTGAGTCAGTTACTGAACGCTAATGGTCAATTATTTTCTTATAAGGACTTTTTGTCTGTTTATGATTTTCCTGTCGCTCCAAGAGAACATGCTGTCGTTTTTGATGCGATACCGGGTGAGGTGGGAAGGTTGTTGGTTTCTGCTCCTAAAGGCAGAAACTGTATTAACTAACTCCTGCTAGCATGTACATCGGTAACATCTGTCCTTTATTGAGCAATAAAGCTACAAATCAATGTATTAGACAAATCATTCAAAGAGATGTTGTTTCCAGACCTGCAGCTGTATTTTACTGGGACAATATTTACAATGACATAGACTGAAAAACACTTGGATTCTATCAAGGACATTTATCATCACTACTAAGGTCAGAGACGTTATCCAGTATCCAGAGAGGTTGTCTGGTAAAGACAGATCTGGTTAAATGTAAGAAAAATATTGATACTCTTTGTACGGTTTGCAGAGGAAACAGTATGTCAGGTATTATGGGAATGCACGCATACACGTGTACTCTGGATTGATCTAAATAATTTTATAAACACCAAAATTGATCCCTCGTGTAACCTGAAGTTTCAACATATTCTCTTTGGCCTCTCACATACCGACAAAATAAATCCAAAAAAGATATATTATCAATCTTCTGATTATTTCTGCCAAATTTGACATTCATTGTACTAAATTTTCACAGCAGCGTCCAAACATCTTTGTTTTTAAAGCCTTGTTCTCCAATTATCTAGAGAATCTAAATAACAGCAATGACTCCAAAGCATGTAAAACACGAGCTGTGTCGAGCGTGCAGTTTCACTTGATTTATATGTTGTTTTATATCTCGAGCACCTCTTCCTTCTTTTAATCGTGTGTTTTCTCCTAAAGTATATTTTTTGCTTTCCTGCTCGTATTTGTACACCTGACTTGGAGAAGATAGCTGTGACATTTCTTATAGCCTTTCTACAACTGGCTTTTTATGTGTACTTGTTGTTCAATTGTTCAAATAAAAAAAAAAAAAAGAGGATGCAGCACATGAATTTGGACATCCCTTTATTTTGAAAGAAATGTTTAGGCGTTACCATAGCAACCAAAGGGCATTAAGGGACAGAGAGGAGGACGTTACTCTCAATGTTGTTGGCACATTTCAGGAGGACGCTGCTAATAAAGTTACTCAATGACACAGTGAATTTACGTTCATTATTATATTTACCAAATGCCACAGTTTTGTATCATTTTACTTAGTTGTGCGTTGCGTGTAAATGTGTGAAGTCAGGATGAAAGTCTGAGTCATGACACGGACCCTACAGTTTGACTTTAATGTCCTCACAGTAACACAGCTGCACGTGTTGCAACACATGAACATGCGACACGTTTCCAGTAACATCATCACAGCTGCGCCCACATTCAAGGTAAAAGCAATAAAACTGAAGAAAGCGAGTAAGAACCAGCAGGTGGCGCCGACAGCGCCCGTTAGCTCTCGCTGCCACTGAGCTCAGTTAAACTTTACAAAGTGCCTTAAGGAGACATCGATCAACCAAACTCAAAGTTACAACTTATAAATAATTCTTTAAAACTAACTTCGGTGCTCGGTTCTCTTCTACGCCATTTTCACCATCACGTTGTTGTACGGCGAATCCTGGCGCTGCTCTCTAAGCTCCTCCCTTAATCCAGGCTCCTCACTCTCCTCGTCCGCTTCTTCTTCTGCTTCTTCTTCTGCTTCTTCGTTGCTGCTTTGTGATTTGGGAAACGCCCTCTGGGCTTGTTTGGGCACGGCGTAGTCATCGACTCGGGGGTTATACGGGTACTCGTGACCTTTGGGGTCAGCAGCTGTACCCATAATCCTCCAGGCATCTCCTCTCATCTCCTCGGGGTCGTCGTACACCGAGGTGGAGAGGGTGGATTTCTGTCCTTTGGCGGCGGCGGCAGCGCAGCCTTCGGGCTCGTCATAGATGTGGTCCAACGTCTTGACGGTGTCACCGTCGCTTGTGAAGACGTTCCTGATCTTCATCTCGTCAATGCTGTCGTACAGCGGGTCGGCGCCCGCATGGCCGCTGTCTGTACGGTGAGAGTTCAGGATGTCGGTCATGACGTTCTTGGCGATGGTGTCGAAGGGCAGCGAGTAGTCTGCCTCGCTGCCGGTGCAGGGCGCTGCCACGTTGGCGCTCCTCTTCTCCCTCTTGGTGCCTCTCTCGGTCGACATGGTGATCTGCGAGTACGTCTGCTCCGGCTTGGCGCTCGGCTTGGGGCTGAGGCGGGGGTTGGGGACCGAGCCGGGGGCGGGGCCGGTGTTCAGATTAGGGCTGGAGTCGGGGCTGGCGTTGGGCAGGGGGCAGCTGGAGATCATCTTGACCTGATTCTTTCGAGGGGCGGGGAGGCGAGAGTCCAGGTTCAAACTCTTCACTCCGGTCAGAGTTTTATCCACCGGAGGCTCGAGACGACACTGAGAACAGGACAGGAAGTGGGTCAGTATCACGTGTTCGCTTTCATCATCATTGAATCAAACAGTGACTGAACGGCGTCGCGATTGAATGATGTCATTGGTCATCAGCTAAGGGTGTCAAATAAGAAGCTCGAGCAAACAAGTTCTGACAGACAATCAGGACGGAGCACGATGTGAACATCGAAGCATCACGTGAGCACTCCTCACAGCTGTGGCACTCACCTGGCAGAAACACCACTGTGCCTCCACCTTCCAGCTGATGGAGCAGCTGCTGGCAGCCGCCCTCGTTCTTCTTCTCTGAACATATTTCAAGCCGCTTGTAGAACAAAATGACGACACGTGTGACTGTGGAAACTATTTGAATCATATGAACTCTGATACTCTGAACCTCGACTTTACTGAGGAGTCGAGAGTCATCGTAAGCGAGTCAAAGGCAAAAGCTGAGGTTTGGCGCCAAGGACAATAAAAATACATCAGTCCAACCAAATACTGAGAAAACACACGAGCGCCAAAGATTATTGGCTTGTGTGAAACACCGACGGCCCTCCGCCTGCTCGCCGGTTTGAAAAGAGGCCCCTCCTATTTCTTTGTGTCATATCCTGGGATGTTTATCAGTAGAGCGGTTTGTTGTATTATTTAATAAATGGAGTCAGTTCCTGTTCCCACTGCCTCGGAGCGACTGCGACCTCATCATTTCCTCAGGAACTAAAAACATATTCAGGACCAGCTCCGGTGTGAGCAGAGGTAAACTGGTTCCCATTGCCCCAGAGGCGGGGATGGGGTGGGGGGTGGAGCACAGCGCAGTACCGGTGCAATGCGCTCCCTCTTGTCTCTGATCTCCCACTGAGATCATCAGGTAACCCTACGCCGGAAGGCCGGACCTTCCTGTGGGAGGACGACATCGGGCTGCGGCTGATGAAACCCTTAAAAAGACCCAGGGCAAGGGAGCTTCTGGCTCCGCCTTCAAAGGAAGGACAAGGCGTGGGGGAAAGATGGAGTATGAGGGAGGCTGTGACGAGCGTTAGGGGGACGGTCGGTGAAGGGTCGCTCACGGCCCTGCAAGCTCCCGGCAGGTACGCTTACCTGTGCTCACACCAGCTTATCATGATATGTTTTAATAAGCTGGTGTAAGCACAGGTAAGCGTTGTTGTTGAGCCACATCCTAATTATTTCAGCTTTTCTCGTTTACAGCTGCTTAAATAAAGGATGTGAAGACGTTTGACTTTATCCGATCGTCAGCAAAGAAATCACAGTTTCGCTTCAGCTGCTTTGTTCTTTAACCATGAAACACTCGCCCCTCGGATTCCTTACAGACGCTCTTCTTTCTGATTTTACTGGTTTGGCCTCTGTTCCATTTCTTACCATCTGGGGGCGCTGCTGCTGTTGCTGTGAGGCGTTGCAGCTCTCTTTGTCGATGTGATGAATCATCTGGAGGTTCGGCGGCTCGCTCACCATGCTGTACACGTCGTCCGCTGCCTGCAGAGAGAAGGCGGGACGTTTTAAGCGGGCTCAGTCGTACCCGAGCTCTGAACGTTCAGGAGCTGAGGTGTGGGCTCACCTGAGCGGCCGGGGGCATCTGGCTGCGGGACTGAGGCAGCGTCCTGCTCTGGGCCAGCGGCAGGCTGTGCGGTGGGGGGGGCAAGCTGAAGCTCTGGGTGGTGTCTGGACTCGCCTGGCCCCCCCCGGAGGTCTGTCTGTGGGGAGGGGCGACCTTCTGCAGGTTGATGGCGGCTTCCACGGCCTGGAAAAGGACGTTCCCCTGTTTGGTGTCGAACTCAAAGTTCCCTTCGCCGGAGTCGCAGCGCCGACCCGCCTCGAAGGAGAAAGTGGCCTAAAGAAAGCAGAAAGCCAGAGACGCTCACACAGGCTGACGAGCCAACACGGCGTCATGACATCTTACAGCAGGACGTGTCAGACGGTTTCCTGCAGCCGAGAAGCTGCGACCGTGTCAGCAAAGAACCGGAAACGAGTCCGGTCACAACAAACCAGCACACGTAATCTCTTTACTTCAGCCCAGAAACATCCTGCTGTGAAGTCTGCTGAGAATCCTGGTTTTATTCTGAAAGTGTGTCACACCTTGTCGCGCCCAAAGCGCCGCAGGTATCTGTACGGCCAGGTGTACACGATGTCCCCTCCCTTGTCCAGCAGGTGCAGAGCGTCCATGCCAGCTCGCAGGACGCCGTCCCCCTTCAGCCTGCAGCGATCAGACGCCTCCGTCCTCCGAATGGACACCCTGAAGTCATGCACTGACGCACACACACAGTTATTATTCAGTTAGTCTGCAGAAACACAGAGATCATTGAGTATTGATTACTTATAGATTAGAGTGAAATGAGGATGAGGTATCAGACAAAGAAGGATTATTTTGATCCTGGACTAATTGATGAGGGCGGCTCTGATCAGAGAGGATGTTGTTATCACTGAGGCCCAACTCTGCGAACGTGCTGCGGCTTCTCGTGGTTTCACGTCTCGATAGAAATGATGTTGTGAGTAAATAATAAATCGTCTTTGGCTGCATGAAACACACGCGTGTTTTTAACGATGATGAACGGATTGTTTTTGTTTCTTGTGGCTGAGCTGCAGATTATTGAAAATGAAGAAAGAATCTTTCACAACATGAACTAAAAAGCAGATGTGATCTTTTTATCTGAGCGACGACGCTGCCTCTGGCGGCAGAACTTTTACATTCAGCTGTTGACCTGCAGCTGATGCTCCCAGAGGAAACCACACACGCTCGCAGGTCTACTTCAGCAGCAGCGCTCGTTAAACTGCTCCAGAACAAACACCTGATCCAATCAAACCGGAAAACCCCGCCTGACCCGTAAAACAGGGCGAAGATCCAACGGTGGGTCCTCACATGGTCGAAAACCTACGCACGTCCCCACAAGGACACACGTACACACGTGTGGGTGTTCATGTGTGTTCGTGTGTGTGCTGCAGGTGTTGGAGGATGTGGGACAACAGTAGCAACTACAGGAGGTGTTCATTACGACCTCAGAGTTACACAAAATGCTCCAAATGTGGTAAAACTGCCGCAGCTGTGAAGTGCTATTTATACTCCCGGATTATAAAATGTTACTTCCTGTCTCTGTTGTTGATCCAAACTGCCGCGCGTTTGAAGATCGTAACATAACTTTTATTTACAGTAGGCTGTACTGAAGCAAGGCGCCCTGATGCAGAGCGGTGTTACTGATGAGACTAACAGGAAGTGTCACACTCGGCTATGAAGCTAAAAATATGCTCGACAGGGGGAAATGACACTTGCAGCTGCCCTCGTGCTCTGCATTTCGAGCTCATAGATCCAGATGTGGCTCAGATACCTCGGCGTCTCTGACCGACTCACCCTGAGATCACCTCGTCTGCAGAGACACGAAACACATGAACACGAGCGACTCGCTCAGGACAGACGCTGGAAACCCAGAGACAGCTTAAGGACTGTGACTCAGTGAGACAGTGAGACATTGTAATGACCGTCGTTCACTCAGATTAGTCAGTTATTCCAACTGGAAATGTGAGGAAAAGCTGGAAGAATTCAACTGGACTGGACACGAAGCCGGGCCGGTGGAGGTGTGAGGAGGAGCTTGGGGTGGATGGATGAGCTAGCAAATGTTGGAAATGTCCAAACTGTGCAAAAGTGCTTTAATTGCCTCATTGTCCTTATGTCAGCCGTGCCCACGCTGAACCCAAACACATTATTTAGACTTTTCTGCGGCGATAATCTGACTGTGGAGATTAAAAAGCTTCCAAGAGAAACAGCAGCGCGGTCAGGGGCAGCTGCACTAACACGTGGAAGCCATTTATTCCTTCTGTAGCTGCACGTTTGGACACTAGGGGGCGTACAGACAGCAAGAGCTTCATTCAGGTCTCTTTAGCGGGCATGCTAGCAGTGAGAGACGTTAGCTGGGATGAGGAAAAGAGTTGTGGTAGTTTCGAATCTCAGAAAGCGCTCGGGTCACATGGTCGGGTCACATGGCCGCACACACACGCCACAACAGTCACACCAGCATGCACAGCGCAGATAAAGACCAGCTGACAGACGCTGCTCAGAGCAGCTTCCAGCTCGGCGCTCCATCACGAGTCGAACGTTAACAACGTCTCTTTGTGCCTCGGAGGACGACGGGACAGTAAGGAGCCCTTTCAGCGCGTGGAGGTTTTACCGCGTGTAAACGTCGGCACAGTTCAGGCCGCTGGTTTACCTCAGCACTTCATTCACCACCAGCTAAAAAGAAACCGTTAACCTCATCGACAGCTCAGGTGGAAACCAGCTGAGAAAAAATAGAAACAGCAGGTGTAAAACCAGTGACGGCGCTGTCCTCTGATTGCATTTCTATTTCTGCTCATGGGCGGAGCAACAAGCCACCGCTGAAGCGGCGAGGTCAGGCCTCGTGTTAACGATGTCTTTGTGAGAAACGTGACCTTATGAACCATCAGCACAGAAACATCAGGCCTTCAGCGTCGTCTGAGAGACAAACATGAACCTGTCTGATTCTCACAGAGACGCAGCTGAAACACTTCCTCACGCGTCTTCATGACTGTGCTTCATCTAAAGTGAAGTGCACAGCGTCTTCACTCCAGCCAAAGTAATAAAGTACCAGCTCCGAAAAGTACTCAGAGTAAAGTAGCTTCTACCAGCTGAAGCCTGTGATATATGAATGTGATAATCAATAATATTGGGAGATGGGAACACAAACTTCAGTCTAAATATTAATTCTGATAAAAAATTTCTCAGGTTGAATCATTTCTGTGGAAGCTGAGCAGAAAAAGCAGGACAATAAAAATGTGAGGGGGCCTTTGAGCCTGAACAGGTCAGCGTGTGGGGTCGGGGGTTACAGGGGCTCCGTGTGGGGAGAACAATCAGAGCTCCAGGAGACGTTCTGAGGATCAGCTGACCTGCTGCTCTCTCTGGACGTACACACCTGGATCCATCCAGATGTGAGCAGATGTTTCCTGAGCTGTCCTAGCTGAGTCCATCCTCCACACTGACACTGCTGATGCTGTCTTTATATCAGACACTAGGAAGGTGGAGCTCACTCAGTGAATCTCTGAGCTAACTGTGACCATGAACCCACAGCCACTGTGCACCAGTCACACACTGGTCTTTACTGTGAGTCACCTGTTTATCCTGGACTAACCTGTGAACCGAGACTCTACGACCTCGGTTCACAGGTTAAAGGTTAAAGTTCATGTAGGTACAGACTGAGCACGTGCAGTGGTTTGGACAGGCTGCGTGAGAAAGCCTTCTGAAACAGAGTCCTGTGGACAGACAAAGCGTGACTGTCCAGCATGGACAGCAGCTGGGACCAGCTCGTCCACAGCTGTGTGGTTCAGGACAGAGTAACGGAGCTCCGCCCTCTCAGCTCCCGTACACACTGCTTATGGAGAAACACTCTTTATATTTACCGACGTCCTCGCCTCTGACGAAGCAACAGTCATAATAGCAGGTCATGAACTGAACCCTTTCACCAGACGCCGGCTAACTCGCAGTCGTGCAGCACAATCAGACAAAGTAAAGACTCTGAGGTTGAGTCGTTACGATGCAGCACAAACATATTTGTGTTCAGCTGCAGGTTTCTCTGACCTGCGGGCCACAGACTGTGTCTGACATCAGCTTCCTGTTTGTGGACGGATACACGTCAACGTGTCCCGAAAAGAAAAAGGGAAGACGGGGCTGATTGCAAAGACAAATAGAAACCCACAAGCAAAGTTAAAAACACTAAATAAAGAGCTGTTTCAGGGTCCTGAGCTGAGACGTGCGAGGCTCGCCGCTGCCCAAACGGCAGCTACTTCCTGTTTGGAAAGAACAGAAACAGGAAGTTTGCCCTGTGAAGATAAAAGCTGAGGTCGTCCTGCAGCCGCTGGTCACTGCAGCGATGCAACACCCTGCGACACGCCTCACCGCAGCAGGAACCCGCGCACACAAGTTTCCACTACACACGGCGTGTTAACAATGAGCTGCAGAGCGACAGTGGAAACTGTCAGGGCGCCGCGCAAACCGTTGATCACGCGACTTCCTGCAGGCCAAACCCGAGAAGACAAACAAACACTTTTAAAATTAAACCCTGAAGACTGAACTCAGGTCTGTCTCTGTGCGTCTGCTGCCCCACAAACACCACCACCAAATATCCTGGCTCACACTTTTCTTACCAGGCTGGGGTCTGAAAAACCTTCAGCTGACTGGTCAAACTGGCGACCTGATATGAAGCTGTGCTTTGAAGCATCAGGTCAGCTGATCTGTCACGTCAGGACGAAGCATCGCCTAAAGCAACATCTGGATTTTTACTTAATATTAAGGTCTAAAGACCTGAGTCTGAACCACCAAAAGACAGAAACTCAGTTTTACTGCTCTCAGGGAGCCCCGGGACTCTGGAGGGCAACCGCTGGAAGATCCTAATGCAAACACACAGGTTGGCTACAGAGTGGGAGTGGGTAAGGACCCCCGAGAAGCTTGTGAGGGTGGAAACCATCCCCTGTGACAGAGCACACTCAAACTACTGCTCAAGTGTTTCTAATCAGGAACTGATGCTTCCTCTGATGCAGTTTCATAATCTGTGACCAAAACGATATCGAGTCCTGAAACAAGCACCGAGGTCCTGTCAGGATCACGGCTGCCGAACACAACATGGATTTTACTGCTCAGTGTTTCAGTGAAGGTCCCGTTTGACCACGAAGAGCTTCACTCTCTGAAGTTACGCGAAAAACTCAGATGCAGAGCCGGCGCTCGTGTCCCCGTCAGAGACGAGGTTTCCCATTATTCAGAGAGAACGAGGCTGTGGGAAGGACGCAGCTCAGCTGAGTGTGTGTGTCTGTGTGTGTGCGTCTGTGTGTGTGTCTGTGTGTCTGTGTGTGTGTGTGTGTCTGTGTGTGTGTCTGTGTGTCTGTGTGTGTGTGTGTGTCTGTGTGTGTGTCTGTGTGTCTGTGTGTCTGTGTGTGTGTGTGTGTCTGTGTGTGTGTCTGTGTGTCTGTGTGTGTGTCTGTGTGTGTGTCTGTGTGTCTGTGTGTGTGTGTGTGTCTGTGTGTGTGTCTGTGTGTCTGTGTGTCTGTCTGTGTGTCTGTGTGTCTGTGTGTGTGTCTGTGTGTCTGTCTGTGTGTCTGTGTGTCTGTGTGTGTGTCTGTGTGTCTGTGTGTGTGTCTGTGTGTCTGTGTGTGCGTCTGTGTGTCTGTGTCTGTGTGTGTGTGTGTGTCTGTGTGTCTGTGTCTGTGTGTGTGTGTGTGTCTGTGTGTGCGTCTGTGTGTCTGTGTCTGTGTGTGTGTGTGTGTCTGTGTGTGTGTGTCTGTGTGTGTGTGTCTGTGTGTCTGTGTGTGCGTCTGTGTGTGTGCGTCTGTGTGTGTGTATCTGTGTGTCTGTGTGTGCGTCTGTGTGTCTGTGTCTGTGTGTGTGTGTGTGTCTGTGTGTGCGTCTGTGTGTCTGTGTCTGTGTGTGTGTGTGTGTCTGTGTGTGCGTCTGTGTGTCTGTGTCTGTGTGTGTGTGTGTGTCTGTGTGTGTGTGTCTGTGTGTGTGTGTCTGTGTGTCTGTGTGTGCGTCTGTGTGTGTGCGTCTGTGTGTGTGTATCTGTGTGTCTGTGTGCGTCTGTGTGTGTGCGTCTGTGTGTGTGCGTCTGTGTGTGTGCGTCTGTGTGTGTGTGTTGTAGCAGCTGAATGTGTCATTTTGGTTGCAGCTGCTAATTTTAGCTGCAGAGGGAAAACGAGAGGAGGAAGTGAGGTTTGGTTGAAGGTGCAACAGAGGAAGTCCTGACTGAAGGTCGCACTGAAAACAAAGCGCTGCGAGAGCTCGCTGAACCCGCAACGAGCAGAAACGAAGGAGGAGGGGCTGAGTTTAGAACGCTGACTGCGTGTGCTTTTTTTGTCTCTCCTGTTTTTCGTCTTTTTAAGCCCTTTAAAAAAACGACGACAGCAGATCCTGTTCAACGCGTCAGGCAGCTAAACTAATCAGAGTAGAATAAAACAACAATAGAAGCGTCTCAGAGCTCGGGCCCGTTTCAACCACAGAATAAACACAGACAGACGCAGACGTCTGCTCTACACTGCAGCAAAGACTCTGGGGCTGCGTTCACACTGCAGGTGAAAGCGCATGAAATCCGACTTTTTCAACCCTCTGCGACTCATATCCGATCACGGTGTGACAGTGTGAACGGCACAAATCCGACCTGGGTCACTTCCGTATGTGGTCCTGAATCCGACACATATCTGATGTTTTAGAAAGCGACTGCTGTTTGACGGTCACGTCGCATTAAATCCGTCTTTTACGTTCCTGACACAAGACAGACGCCGATTATCAGCGCCGGAGAAGACATCGCGAACGCTTCCTGTCCGTCCAGTACAACTGCTGGGAAGACAGTGTTGGAGAAACGTGAACATTTCATTTGTTCTGTATAATCTGCAGATTCTGACAGAAATCTGCAGCTAGAAGCTCCGCTCCTCTAAAACAGCAACAAGGATCATTATTAGGTTATTTACATTATTATGTAAATAACAAAATAACTTAAAGCAAAAACTGGGAAACGTGAAGTCCGAAGTCTTTATATTAAGGCCATCAGTCAAACACTGTTTGTTCTGGGTCTAAACAGAGCGCGCTGTGTGTGACGTCTTCTTTTGCGCATGCGGCCGCTTTGACCGTTTGCTGTAGCATTTTATTTGTAGTGTGAACGAGCAGACAAAACAATCGGATTTGATCAAAAAATCGGTTTTGAGCATTAAGACCTGCAGAGTGAACGCAGCCTGAGACTACGTTTTGGACGAGCTGCAGACGACTGAGCTGTAAGACACTATGCTTAGAGAGCCCAGGAGGGCCGAGGCTGCAGGTACCATAATTTAAGATAATTTAGTGTCTTTGTTGTTTCTTCCAGAGGAGTCACACACTACATGTGTTTCTGAAGACTGGACCCCCGACTGCCTCTGTCAGTCAGACAGGTGGACAGAGGGGTGGACAGAGGGGGTACCTGTCTCTCTGCCGCTGTACAGCGAGTTGTCTTCCATTCCTTCGTCTTCTTCCACCCTGGTTCCTCTCTGCAGGCTGCCTCGCTTCACGCCCGTATCCGTCCAGCTCATCTGCACGTTTGTCAGAGAATCAAAGTGTGAGAGCCGCAGCAAACAGACGTTATTCAAATGTCTTTATACGTCCACAGGGTTCAGTGCTAGGACCAATTCTGTTTACATTATACATGCTTCCCTTAGGCAGCATCATTAGAAGACATAGCATACATTTACACTGCTATGCAGATGACACCCAGCTCTATCTGTCCATGAAGCCAGATAACACACACCAATGAGTTAAACTGCAGGAATGTCTTAAAGACATAAAGACCTGGATGGCCGCTAACTTTCTGCTTCTTAATTCAGATCAAACTGAGGTTATTGTACTCGGCCCTGAAAAGCTTAGAAATATGGTATCTAAGCAGATTCTTACTCTGGATGGCATTACCTTGGCCTCCAGTAACACTGTGAGGAACCTTGGAGTCATTTTTGACCAGGACATGTCCTTCAACGCACATATTAAACAAATATGTAAGACTGCTTTCTTCCATTTGTGCAACATCTCTAAAGTTAGAAATATCCTGTCTCAGAGTGACGCTGAGAAACTAGTTCATGCATTTATTACTTCCAGGCTGGACGACTGTAACTCATTATTATCAGGAAGTCCTAAAAACTCCCTGAAAAGCCTTCAGCTGATCCAAAATGCTGCAGCAAGAGTCCTGACAGGGACTAGAAAGAGAGAGCAGATTTCTCCTGTTTTGGCTTCCTGTTAAGTCCAGAATTCAAAATCCTGCTCCTCACATACAAGGTCTTAAATAATCAGGCCCATCTTATCTTAATGACCTTGTAGTACCATATCACCCTATTAGAGCACTTCGCTCTCGCTCTGCAGGCCTACTTGTTGTTCCTAGAGTATTTAAAAGTAGAATGGGAGGCAGAGCCTTCAGTTTTCAGGCCCCTCTTCTGTGGAACCAGCTTCCAGTTTGGATTCAGGAGACAGACACTATCTCTACTTTCAAGATTAGGCTTCAAACTTTCCTTTTTGCTAAAGCATATAGTTAGGGCTGGACCAGGTGACCCTGAATCCTCCCTTAGTTATGCTGCAATAGACGTAGGCTGCCGGGGATTCCCATGATGCATTGAGTTTTTCCTTTCCAGTCACCTTTCTCACTCACTATGTGTTAACAGACCTCTCTGCATTGAATCATATCTGTTATTAACCTCTGTCTCTCTTCCACAGCATGTCTTTATCCTGCCTTCCTTCTCTCACCCCAACCAATCACAGCAGATGGCCCCGCCCCTCCCTGAGCCTGGTTCTGCCGGAGGTTTCTTCCTGTTAAAAGGGAGTTTTTCCTTCCCACTGTCACCAAAGTGCTGCTCATAGGGGGTCATATGATTGTTGGGTTTTTCTCTGTATCTATCTTTGTAGGGTCGACTGTACAATATAAAGCGCCGTCAGGCGACTGTTGTTGTGATTTGGTGCTGTGTAAATAAAACTGAATTGAACCATTGCGACTTCGCCATACTGGTCCACTTGATTGTCATAGTTTGTTCGATCTTTACTATTATATATTTTTCTACTTTAAGTTGTTGCAATCAGAAGGAACAGGACAAGGAACGAGAAAGAGGAAGAAAAGTTGGGAAGAGACTCAACAAAAGGAGAAGGAAAGAAAACCACAGAAGAAGAGAGACGAGAGAAAAGACCACAGGTGTCCAACTCCAGGCCTCGAGGGCCGGTGTCCTGCAGGTTTTCTATGTGTCCTTGAGCCAACACAGCAGATTCAAATGGCTAAATGACCTCCTCAACATGTCCTGAAGTTCTCCAGAGGGGAGAACCTCAGGCCCAACAGAGCCAGAGTGGCCAGGCCCGCCAAGCAGCCGCCAGGAGTGAGGCAGTACACACCTGAGCACCCAGCCCCAGACACCAAGAACCACCAACGGGTGGGAGCATCAGCCACCTGCAGGGAGTGTGGTGGGGGTAGATAGGGGGGGGCTGAGATGTTCCCAGAGAGGTGGAGTCTAAGACCCGACCTGACACATAAACAGAGACGCACAGAGACTTGAAAACAGAGGTTTCACACCAGGCACAGCCTCAGAGTCCAGATATGTATTTTTCCAGAAGTTACAGTCCAGGAAGTTCTCCTTCTCAGATGCTTTTCAAGATAAAAGTCTTTTAAAGGACAGAGCTTCTTCAGAGGTGATGTTCAAAGCGAGAGCAGGTTCAAGTTTCCGGCTCAGAGTTAGTTTATTGGAAACTGGGTCAAACGTGTTCGTCAGCAGCCGCGTGCAGAAAGCCGTCACTGCACCAGATGGAACGTTTATCTCACCGGGAAAGTCTAAATGATTCATTTATTTATGCATCTATGAAGATGGATGGGCACATATTTCAGTGAGCTAACACAGATATGAACTCTCACTGTGTGGTCATATCTTTGTGTTTCCTTGTTTTTATTGTTCTTCAAATATGATAAATGTGTATTTTTATCATAAACTTTGTGACGGCCACACAAACTTTAGTTTAACGTGATGTTTTTATCAGTGGTCTAATCAGTAACATCCAATCAAAGACGCCGAGCTAGCAGCTACTGCTACCTGCGTGAGAGGCCACGCCTCTCTTTTACTGCCTGCTTTTATTTTTCAATCCTGGAAGATTTTTGTTAAAGAGAACATCAAATGTGAGCATCACTGTTGCAAAAAGGAGGAAACCTTTTCATGCGCGGCTTCTTTTCGGTGCATGTTTTTATTTCCTCCTCTCAGAAGCTGCACTCTGATTGGCTGGTTGCTCGAGGACTATATTTCCTGTTACACAGAGCCTGAAAGAGGAAGTGGAGCTGTGAGTCAAGACAGTCAGCTGTCTGCCATCGCGCTGCTATTTATACCCACGGCTTCAACGTGACGGAGCAAAGCAGCAGGAGAAGAAGAAATGGCCGTCGGTCTGTAATGAGCCCTCAGCTGTGCCGCGGCGTTGTCATGGCGGCAGCATGCTGCCACACCTCCTGACCCTGACCCGGTCCTGCTCATCATTCAGAGAAACATCAGCACGATCGCGGTGCTTCAGCTCACCTCTTTAGTCTTCCACTCTCCTAAAGCAGCTTTGCATGATTCACACATCAAACTAATCCTTCTGTGTCTCTTAGAGGCCTGGTGAAGCCTCCGCTCTGTCTGCTGATCGGCAACTTTAGGAAGCCTGCAGAGGGGCAGGGCCCAGCGCTAACATACATATACTTTTTAGTAAACACTGAGAAACAAAACAAAAAGTATAAAAGTACTCCCAAAAGTATTCTTAAAATGAAAGTAAATATTAGATTTTTATATTCAACAAATGTTTCATATTTTCATTTTCAGCAGAGACGCTCTGATGATGTGTTCGGTGTAAAACCTGTAAAATGTAGCCAGCACTGTCATAACCACAAATGTAACTAAATAACATAAAACATGAGGAAATTCATTAAAAGCTTGTTTGTATTTGTTCAGCTGCTTTGTAAACGAGTCAGTGGAGTGTGCACGGCATAAAGACGACAGCCTCGTGCCTGATGACCCACGCGGGGTTTGAACCCAGTACGAGGGACCGACAGCGACCTCTGACCTGAGGACCCGAGTGCTCGGGAAGAAGCAGGAGGCCTCAGCAGGTCAGAGATCAGCTGGGGAGCTTCACCGCGCAGAGCTCGAAAAGCTCAAACTAACATTTTACATGAAACCTCAAATTTACCAACGACCGACGAGGAGAAGCCAAATCTGGAGTAACATGTGACCTCCTGTTAGTGCCGCAGCGTCGTGTGCAGTCTGAAGGCGATCCAACGCTGACTGGTTGAAACCAGTAAAAAGACGTTACAGAAGAAGTCAAAGCATGAAGAATCACCTCAGCCTCTGACACCAGCACAGGTTACAGATGTTTGAACCGTGACTCTCACACAGACTCAGCTCTCAGATATGACGCCCACATTTGTGATGGAGGAGCCTAAAGAACAGATCATGTGATGGCGAGCAATAGTTTCTGTTTTATCCGTGTTTAACTGGACGACGTTACATAGAAACCAGTAGAACCAACCACCTCGCCCTGCAGGCCGTTAAGCTGCAGGCAGACTCGTGGGATTAAGACTAGACTGTAATAAGATGTGTGGAACATCTGTTTTAAGTTTTCTGCAGGTTGTTAACTGGCTTGTGGTGTAACTACAGAGTGACAGCTCACACACTGTTGTGCTAATCAGCTGCTGTTCTGGTGGTACAGTCCTGCAGTCTGTGGTCTTAAACTAACAGCAGAGAGACATCATCACATGACCAACGGTTCATTTAAAAAGCTCTGGCGCTAACATTGAGGCCGCAGGACAACGATGGTGCTTGTAGCGCAGCAGC
>NC_137937.1:39377964-39415464 GCF_963969265.1 Rhamphochromis sp. 'chilingali'
CAGATAATCATCGATTATTGATTTTGTTCCTCTGTCACAGAGAACTGAACACGATGACGTCAACGTGACCTCACGTGACGTTCAGCTGTCTGGCCTGTGTTATGATGCGTTCACTGTCTGGCCGAATTGCAGGTGTCCGCGATGTCCAGGGAGCAGGCGAGCATCAGCGAGCTCCTGCTCTCACTGGACAGTTCAGAGCTGCAGGAGGCGGAGCGAGTGAGAGCTGCAGTCAACCAGCAGCTGAGTACAGGTGAGTTCAACTGTGCAGCACAAAGGAATGACGCAGGTCTGCATCTCTGTGACGCGCTCACCACGTGAACCAATCACGAAGCTGCAGTTTTGCTGACGTCCAACAAAGCAACCTTATCAACTCAGTCTGACATCACTTGTGACGGCCAATCAGTGCAGAGCTCCCAGCATGCATGTTTCTCCTCTCAGACAAAGGGGGCGCTGTCCTCTCCTCCGTGGTGGAGTACTACCTGGACTCGTCATCTTCTCAGGCCCTGCTCCTCCTCTCCTCCATCAGGGAGCCGCATCACAAAGTGAGCCTCGCCTGCTCGCAGATCTCCTGTTCTTTATCTCTGTGACTCTAACACCTGTTGGCCCCGCCCACTAGGTGCTGCTGGAGAAGCTCAACGAGTCTGTGAGTCGATCCGGGACCAGGCTGGGCGCCCTCACCCTGCTGGGTCACCTGATCAGGAAACAGCCGCCATGGGTTCATCACATCAGCCGCTCGCCGCTGCTGCTGTCACTGCTGCGCTGCCTCAAGGTAATACACACACACCTGAGACACACCTGTCCTCCTGCACATTCAGATTCTGTCATGATGTCGATCATGTGAGGTCGGATCACAGGTCGGATTCCTGCTGCTGTAAACTCAGAATTCCACTTCCTGTTTTTCAGACGGACAGCGATGTGGTCGTCCTTATCACGGGAGTCCTGGTCCTGGTCACTCTGTTACCCATGATTCCTCAGGCCGGGAAGCAGCACATCAATGACTTCTTTGACGTGTTTGGGCGCCTTGCATCCCGCAGCTGCAAAAACCCAGGTAACTCACTCACACAGCAGGGGGCGCTGCAGGAAGCAGCTCCTTATGCTTTCTGATTGGTCAGTCTGCTTCTCTGAGTGGTTGATAAGATGTTTTCTGATTGGCTCGTGCAGGTCATGAGCCTGTGGCCCACTTGGTGCACCTCCATGCAGGTACGTACTCTCTGTTCCACCGCCTGTATGGGATGTTCCCCTGTAGCTTCATCTCCTACCTGCGGCTGCACTACAGCATGAAGGAGAACCTGGACACCTTCCAGGAGGTGGTGAAGGTGAGTGCACACCTGCAGGGGGCGGTACTGATGTGATGACCGCAGGTGTTCCTTCAGTTTCACCTCACACTCTGTCCTGTCCCGTCAGCCGATGTTGGAACACGTCCGGGTTCACCCAGAGCTCGTTACAGGCACTCAGGACTACGAACTGGACCCGTCCAGGTGAGTCCAGCTTGGAGACAGAAACCACACCTGAGCGTGCAGAACCAGGTCAGCAGGTCCTTTGACAGAGTGAACCCAGCGCTGAGCTCAACCGAATGCAAATCAACAAGAAAGAAAGAAAATAACATCTGATTGAGTTTTCTTAAAGTATCCTGTCCAGCTGAATTCGCGTCGCAGAGGCGTGTTTACCGCAGCTCAACATCAAACTTTCCTTTATCTGACGACGAAGCCCGCCACTCGATTCCAGCTAATGACAGGAAGTGATGCGCTCTGATCTGTCAGCAGGTTCAAATAACACGGGCGCACACACGATGTGGCCTCAGAGCAACACATTTCATCTCCAAGTTTGTAACCAGCTTTAAAAAACAGGGACGTCTGCAGCAGCTGTTAGTCTGAGGGAGGTCGGCCAAGCCTGATCAGTGATTTAGGAGATGATAGAAATACACAGAACACAAGTAAACACACAGATTGGATAAGGAGGGCCTGGAATGAAACCTTGTGCACTTCTTTAGCATCTATCTGAGGATTAAGGAGCGAAACTCTGATCCTGCAGTTCTTCAGGAAGTGAAGACGGCAGCATGCAGCTACAAAAGTCTGCTATCCTGAAAACGAAGGAAGTCGCTCAGACGCAGAAGCTACGTGTGACACGACGACTAGCGTACCTGCCGTGATAACTCCACCCTCTCACGCTGATAAGAAAGGCAGTGTAGCCTAGTTACCCGTCAACTGCACGGTTTTCTTTGGTTTTCTTACCCTGGCATTCAGCTGGGTATCGCGACTCTGACGTCTCTAACTCCAAACATTTAAAATGACAAGAATACTTTGACTGTTTTCTGTTTGAAATATGTTTTCTCTTCCACTGCTGTCTGCAGGATGTAATATTCACTTACTGCCAGAAGGTGGCAGTAAAAGCGTCCACCGTTAACTAACAAAATACAACATAGCGATTACTACTCAGAGTGGAAAAACTTGTTCCTGTAGAAACAGGAAAGCAAAGATGACTGCGACCAATGAAAAGGTCCATAAAGAATAAACAAAAGCGAGGTAATGCGAGCATGTCGTTTGAGAGTGGCACTCGTCACTACCACGAACGTCAGTATCCAAACTGACAGCGTGTCCTCTGAGACGTGACCTGAAGCACAGCATGAACGAAACATGACCTCTGCTGTCCAATCAGAGTAAAGTATGAACTGCAGCGTGACTGAGCGTTTGAACATTGAGTTTCAAACTGCTGCAAATTAAACGGGAGAGTCCGGGTCACCAGAGGTCGGGTTGGGTTAGATTTTAGTAACATGAAAGACGTGTCATCGTCATATCAGATCTGCACTACCAGTCAGAACTCTGGACACACCTTCTCATTTAGTGGGCTTTCTTCATTGGTGCTACTTTCCACATTGTAGATACAAACTGAAGACATCTGGGATCATGTAGCAGCAGCTCAGATCAGGGCCCAGACAGATGCCACACAGAGCTCCAGTAGCAGACACATCTGTACATGTTCAGAGGAGACTGTGTGAATCAGACCTTTATGGTCAAACAGCTGCTGAGAAACCACGACTAAGATAAAGCAACAAGAAGAGATTTGTTTGGACCAAGAAACACAACAAATGGACATCAGACCATCTGTGCTTTGGTCTGATGAGTCCAAACCTGAGATCTTTGGTTCCACCTGCCGTGTCTTTGGGGAGAAAAGGTGAACGATGGTCTCCACGTGCATGTTCCCACTGTGAAGCATGGAGGAGGGGGTGTGATGGTGACACTGTTGGGGATTTCTTCCAAACTGAAGGCACACTGACCCAGCATGGCCACCACAGCATCCTGCAGCGACATGCCGTCCCATCATTTATTCTCCAACAGGACCCCAAACACACCTCCAGGCTGTGTGAGGACCAAGAAGGAGAGCGATGGAGGCCTGGCCTCCACAGTCACCTGACCTGAACCCAGAGGAGCTGGTTTGGGATGAGATGGAGCGCAGAGTGAAGGCAAAGGCCCGACAAACGCTCAGCATCTCTGAACTCCTTCAAGACTGTTGGAAACCATTTCAGGAGACGACCTCATGAAGCTCGTGGAGAGAAGGCCAAGAGTGAGCGAAGCAGGAATCGAAGCAGAGGGTGGATATAAAACATGTTTGGGTTTACTTCATAATTCCACGTTTTCATTCAGTTTGATGCCTTCAGTGAGAATTTACACTGTAAACAGTGATGAAAGAAAAACCATTAAATGTGAAGCTGTGTCCAAACCTCTGACTGCTGGTGCTGTAATGGGCCCAGCACTGAGCTGTGGGACCCCTTTACTGGGCGATTTATTTGAAGCTGTTGGCGAGCAGAAGCAGCTGGAGTTAGCGAGCTGCTCCCTGCTGAGCTCAGACTGACACTCCCCTCCTCCCACTCAGGTGGAGGTGTTACGAAGTCCATGACATTGTGATCGAGTGCTCCAGAGTGTCCCTGGATCCTCTGGAGTCTTCGTGCGAGGAGGACATTTGCTCCTCCTCCTGCTCTTTGATCACACCTCTCCCCCTGACTCCCCTCCCTCATCTGGACCTCACCTGCAGTCCTCCGGTCACAGACGCTGTCAGCAGCTCAGGTGAGTAACAGCAGTGTGAGATCATGTGACCTCCTGTTCAGTTTGTAACAGAGGTCAAAGTGAAACCAGAAGGAAACGGATGTTTTTAATTAAGTGTTTGTGTTTGCTGACAGGAAGTTCAGTCTGTCCTTTGGGATCCAGATGTGTGCCTCAGCTGAACCTGAACACCTGCACGCAGGTAACTCACCTGTCTGTCTAATCTGTGGGCCAGACGAGCAAGCACTGACACTTCCTGTTTGTGTGCAGCCTGACGACGTCACATGGAGCCCCGCCTTACACTGTGGTTTGTCCACACCCCCTTCTGAACACACTGCTTTAGGCTCCACCCACCCACTGAGCAGGAGCACCTCCATGTCAGGTGACCTCACATATGTGTGTGTGTGTGTGTGTGTGTGTGTTAATAGTGTGTGTGTGTGTGTTAATAGTGTGTGTGTGTGTGTGTGTGTTAATAATGTGTGTGTGTGTGTGTGTGTGTGTGTGTGTGTTAATAATGTGTGTGTGTGTGTGTGTTAATAATGTGTGTGTGTGTGTGTGTTAATAATGTGTGTGTGTGTGTGTGTTAATAATGTGTGTGTGTGTGTGTGTGTGTGTGTGTGTGTGTGTGTGTGTGTGTGTTAATAATGTGTGTGTGTGTGTTAATAATGTGTGTGTGTGTGTGTGTGTGTGTGTGTGTGGACGCAGGTGAGAAATTGCCTTCATCAGCCTCCATTCTTGAGGCTCCTCCCACTAAGGAGCCCGACCGCAGCCAGGTGAGTTAAAGACTTCAGTTAAACAACTGGGAGTTAACTGGGCTGCTTTTATTGTGAAGGAAGAGTCTTGCTTTGTCTCCCTGCAGGTGAGGATGGTCAAAGATGGGGAGGGGTTAACCTGTCAGCCAATCACTGAGGGGGAGGAGCAAGGCCTGAGTGACCTCGTTAACAACAACAGACAAGGTGAGCTGATCGATCTCAGTGATGTCACTGCAGCTGTTTCTTCATCTTCTCTTTGTCTCCAGATGTTAAAGATGAGTCCCAGCAGCCTTCGCCCCGCCTCATCACCTCCACCCCCACTCAGGCTTCAGGGGTCCCCCTGCCTCCCTGCTTCACCACTCCTCACCCCAGATTTGAAGAGCCAGGCTCCGCCCTCTCGGACTACAGCCCCAGCTCTCCGTATGACCCGCTGTTTGAGCTCGCTCTGCCGCGGGCGGCCATGCTGTTCGTTGGGAAGAAGACCCAGGTAAGGTCAGGTGGACCGAGCCACAGGTGGTTTTTGTGAGCGTGCTCGGTAACGTGCTGTGTCCTGCAGGAGGTGCTGGAGAAGAAGGGGGGAGGACCACAGAGGGAGAACAGAGAGGAGGAGGTGACCTCTGTCTCCCCTCTGAAGGTTCTGGACCAGCTGATTGCCCGTGGAAACAACGCCCACGATTGCCTCAGCAGGAGGTGAGCCGCAGCAAGTTATCAGAGGGCATTATCAGGCAGAACGCCGCCTCACGCCCAAAACACACCGATCAGTATCACATCAAAGGTGTGAGTCGCCTAGCTTCATATTGTAACGCATAAACGCCCCCTGAGCGAGCGCTTTGGAGATAGTGGGAAGACAGAAGTCCTTCTAACAGGAAGAAAGCTGCAGCACAGCCAGGCTGAGGGAGGAGAGGCCGGTCGGGGTGAGGCGACAAAACAAGACATTAAACACGAAGCGAGATTCCCGCTGCTCGCCGATCGATGGAGCGAGGTGCAGCCATCGTCTAGTCTGTCGATGAAACCGTGTCCTTAGATTTGAAACGTCTGCACGCGTGTCATCAGAGACCCGTCTGATGTTGTGTAAAACGTGCTAACCTGCGTCACCTCTTTCTTCTTCTGTGGTGTTCACAGGTTATCAGCTGGGAGTAAGTCGGTGGATCGGAGTCACTCTGGAGGTAAACAGCAGAGCATGAAAAGCAAAGGTACCTGAACTCTCGCCTCATCACGCTCATTAACCTCACATGCACATGAAGCTGTAAGCTCACTGTGTGGAGCTGACAAGCTCCTGAACCCGCGCCGCTGTTTCAGCTCGTCGTCACATTCGCTGCTGTTTGCGGGCGCCGTCCTGAATCTGCGTTCAGGTTTGATTTAGCCGGCTGGTGTTCTCGGGTTCAGTTTTCACGTCTTGAGGCTGATGAGGAAGCGGTTCGCGGCAGGATCCACGCTGGTTCTTGGCAGCTGTGGGACACTGTGCTCCGGTTCTCTCGTATTCGCCGTACTGACCACGCCCAGCTCGTTTAATGACCCTCAGACGAGCTGCGGCGTCAAGCTGCCGGGTTTGCATCAGCACAGAGGATTTCATTAGAACTGTGTGTGTGTGTGTGTCAGGCTCCACCCAGGAGGAGGAGCTTCAGTCTCTGACCAATCAGCTGCTGCTCGTCCATGCTCAGCTCCAGTACGAGCGCTTCAAGCGGCAACAGCACGCCATCCGAAACCGCCGGCTGCTGCGGAGGGTCATCAACGCGACAACGCTGGAGGAGCAGAGCGCTGCCATGGTAACACACACGTCAACCTCATCATGATGCTGAACACCACCCACGTAGCCCCTCCTCTCATGTTTTCTCTCCTCCATCACGCTGCTGGTTGCAGAAGTCTCAGCTCGGCGTTCAAGACGAGGAGATCCGGAGTCTGAGGGCGAGTCTGGACGAGGAGCAGCGCCGATACTCGGCGCTGCAGCGCGACACACACACACGCAGCGGGCAGCTGCACACACACATTGCACATCTGCTGCAGCTGCAACGAGACGAGCAGAGAGAGAGCCAGAGACTGCAGGTCACACACACACACACACACACACACACACACACACACACACACACACACACACACACCATCAGCAAAGAGCTTCACATCCTGTGCTCTGATTGGCTGTTGCAGGGTGAGCTGCAGGAGTGCCAGAGCAGACTGCAGGATCTGGAGGCGGAGCTTCAGAAAGCCAATTACAGGGCGTATAATGCTGAGCACCAGCTGACCCAGCTGTCAGTGAAGGTGAGTCCCGATTAGTCGATGGCATCGTTGAAGGAGCACGGCGCTCAGCTGCTTCTCTCTGTGTGTGGCCTCGCAGCATCACAGTGTGTCCATGACGACTAAATACACACCGAGAGGAGGCAGATATGTGGGTCAGAGGGGTTTCACTTCCTGTCAGACACCGATAGGTCTGTCGAGTCTGTAACGAGTCCGTGTGTGCTCAGGCTGTTTCAGTTTAAACCAGCAGCAGAGAAACTGAAGACAAAGCCAGTTTTTCTGTTTCTGAATAATGAAGGAGGACGAGCCCACAGTGGCTCAAAAACAGTAACCACAGCTGAAGTCCTGAGGCAGCTGCTCCCACTCAGTCCTGTTCTACAGATGTTTGTGTGTCTGTGTGTCTCCAGCTGTGCAGCAGTGAGCAGCTGCATCAACAGATGTTCCTGCTGAACCAGCAGCTGGTCCTGCTCGGAGAGACCAACAAAGCTCTGCAGCAACAGCTGGAGGGCGGAGAGACACAGCGCTGCACCGTAAGACCCACACACACACACCAGCTTCAGCCAGTTTCAGCCAGCTTCAGTCAGCTTCAGCCAGCTTCAGCCAGCTACTATTTTCTTCTCCAGTCTGTGTCGACAGATTTCTCCTGTTTATTCCTTACTTTTTATATTTTATTCAGGCACAGTTGTTGTGGAGCACCCACAGTTTCATTGTACATGTACAATGATAATAAAAGGCTATTCTATTCAATTCTTGGTTGTTAGAAAGTGAATGTCCATAATGTACACTGTCAGTGTAACACAAGTTAAATTATATGTAGTTATTTATATGTTGACTTCAGGGAGGTGGACGGAGAGGAGGGGCTCTCTGTCGATCAGGGGCCTCGAATATGAACGAGCCGAGGGCCACTGCTGTCGTCTCATTGGAGCCACTTTAGTGCTCAAGTAGTACAAAAACAAACAAGAAAACAGACACAAATATTTCTGAAAATGTTTTTTGTTTTTTAAATTTCTAACTTGTAGAAGACGACTGTGCCTGTATAATTTAACTACCCGAAGCCTTTCATTGAATGACCAAACAAACACATCGCTCCTCTGTCGGTCCCACACGTGGCAGCACTGCTGCTGTCGTTGTGTTTGTAACTAAATCATCGTGCAGACATACGTGTACACGTTCCTGCTCTCTGCTCATGTTGTCTTCATATTAAATCATTTAAAGAACTTATTTTAACATTGCGCTCGACAACAAACATAAAAAGTCACTTCATCGGCCAAACTGCATCATATTTCGTCACATCATGTACGAGCCGTGAGTAGGGGTGACGTGAGCCGTTAGTGGCCCCTGGGCCACGAGTTTGAGACCCTTGGTGTAGATAAACTCCAAATGCTTGGAAGTTGTAAACACGGCAAGAATGAGAAACAGACAAATAAATAAATCCAGTTCAGTGTTCAAAGACCGAACGCTCCTTCATCCTCATTCGCCCACATGGCTCCTCCTCTCTCTCTGTGATGTCACATCCTGCTGCGTTTCTCTCTGTGACTAAAGCTCAAAGATCAAAATCACATTTTCTTGTTTTCTACGTCGTACCTGAACATGACTCATCGTTAGCTCTGTCACGTCAGTATTCACTTCAACAGGATCTGTTTTTAACTCAGATTCGTAAAAACACGTTTTCCCTTTAGCCATGTTGCTATGACGACCCCACGCACCTTAGGCGCTAGTCGACTGTAGCGGCGAACGAGTGGGTGATAAAGCGCAGACACGCGCCTGCATGCAGAGCTTCAGGATCTGATTAGCAGAATCACATCTACAACTGTGTTTCTCATCGTTTCAGTGAGACACGTTTTCTCTTCCACGCTAACCTGCCGAGATCAGCACATCACAATCGTTACTCAGACTCCGGCCCTTTCTCAACTCTAAGTACGCGAGTCCGTGCTCGCGTTCTCGGCGAGTCCGGTCTCGCCGAGAACGCGAGCACGGACTCGCGATTTGTACAACTGGAACACCAGCGTACTTGATGATGTCACAGGTCCAGAGTTTTTACTGCCGTCCTTAATTTAACTGTGAGTAATATGTGATGAAGCTTTAATCACAGCCGAACCGGTTTACTCAGGAACAAATTAAACACTGAAACAAACCAAACATTAACATTTAGAAGTGATCTAAGTGACTTATATATCATGTTTAACCTCAGTAGTGAAATCTCCATTAATAAAAATAGTGTACATGTACATACGTGTACATACCTTAATAAAAACAAGCAGGTGAGATGTTAGAACGCTTCTATTTTTATTGTAGTGGACACTCAATACAATAGACAGCTGCTGGGGTTTGTTTAACCTGAGTAGCAAAAAGACCGCGGGGGGGTTGAAAACGCTGTGCCGGGAGTCCGCTGTTCTCGCCGGCTCTAATAATCCTCGACCTCGCTGTCTGCTGTGGAGCTGGCGGGTCACAGACGTCTCCGAAAACGTCGGAGCGCGTTTGGAAATATGTGACATCTTGATAAATCGAGCAGATGTTTGAAGTTCACATAGCTACATTCTCGCTTGAAAATAACTTAAAAGTTTATTTTGTGACCCAGAAAGAGTAATATGTAAAAGTTTTTAGCCCCGCTCGTCCGCCATTGCTGCGTTTGAGTTTTGGACGAAATGCATTCTGGGATATTTAGCTGTACCAAGTCCACACAAGTCACCACCGATGCATGCTCGATAAAACGGGTGGAGCGAGAACACATCCGGGACTTCGCGTTCTCGGCTTGATGCGTACTTTGAACTGGAACAGTACTTGGTCTCCGACTGATGACGTATCACGAGTACACGAGAACGCAAGTACGCATATTGAGACAGGCCCTCCGTTTCTCCTTCAACGTATGTTTTGATTTAGATTTTTGTTTCTTATTAAAGATGGTTCACTAAAAGCACGTACAGAGTTATAGCACACCTTTTACGCTTCCTCAGACATAAGTCGGGGAGTTGACTCTCTCAACAACACACCGCCCTCTGCTGACCCTTTTGTGTAATGCAAATGTGGCCACTATGATGAATGGAGCGTGCGCTGTTCTAAATGTACTCTGCTGTGTGTCAGGAGGCGTCCATGCTGCAGTGCAGTGTGGGTAAGGAGTTCCTGAGGCTGAAGGACAACGATGTCCAGCAGAGACAGAAGCTGGAAGCAGCCAATCACAGGATCACGGAGCTGGAGAGCCAGCAGGCCAGGAAAGACCAGCTGATCCTGAGCCAGAAAAAACTGCTGGAGGACACCAAGAACCAGAACAGGTCAGTCCGGCTTCACCTTCTGGAACTCTCCACACGGGAAGCGTCGGACTCAGACTGCGTATGTCGCTTTCAGGGTAGAGCTGTCGGCGTCGGAGAGCCGCTGTGCCGCTCTGAGGAGAGTTACTCAGGCGCTGCAGACCGAGATGCTTCAGCTGTACGGTCAGATCGCGGGAGGCGGGGCTCACCCAAATGGCGAGCTGCAGGACGTCAGCAGGTAAACAGGGCCATCGTCCGAGGACGCCTCGATCCCACAGAGACGTCCAAAATTATTTAATGAGACGGGCAGAACCAGGACGAGTGTCTGTGCTTTTATTCTCCACGTGTGCGTTGTTGATAAATGTTTGCCTTTCTGTGTCATACTGTCCTCCAGATCCGACAGCGGAGCCTTACCTGATGCTCAGGGAAGCCAAAAGTCCCTCCTCCCGTTTTCTTCTGCTGTTGGGATCATGAATGGAGCAGTGGAGGTCCTTTCCACCTCCCCCGTGTCCCTCTCACTCTCCCCCATCGACTCCCCGCTGGCTGTCGGCTCCTTCCTGGAGCAACGAGCCCGACAGCTGTTCAGACCCACAGATCAGAACCAGGAGGAGGAGGAGGAGGTGGAGGTCGGGGAGGAGGAGGTGAATGTCCAACCAGCAAGCCCTCCACTCGGTCAGGAGGTGGAGGAGGCATCACTCCCTGTAGGAAGTCCTCAGACTGAGCCGCTGAGCCAAGCCGCAGACCCCATCGTGGCCCCCGTAGACCTGACACTCGCCGTCCAACAGAGGAGACACGAACTGAGCATCATGGACTACGACGAGACACTGCCCGACATCTGAGGGAGGAGGAGGTGGGGTTCCTAGGGGCTCCGCCCTCACTCTGGAAAAGAGCAATAAAGATGATAATGATAAGGCAATAAGCAGGCTGATCCAAGATCAGCAAACTTTCAGTAACGATTGTTATTTATTAGGGGAATTAAATCTACAGCTAGCCTGGCTAGTATCCACAAACAAAAATGCCCTCTAATAAGTGGCATCCAATCAAAAGGACAGTCGCTCCTATCCAGTGCTGATGGGAGTGGTCTGTTGGGCGGTCTGCTAGTACCGCCATAGTCTCAGCCATAGTATTGATCCATAGTTATGATAAAAGGAGTCTAGTTCAGGGACTCCAGTTAGCTGAGGTGAAGCCTCGCAGATAGCTAGCAGCTACAGCCGCCTGCATCAGCCAATCAAATTCCAGGATTTGATCACAAGAAAGTGACGCGGCTGAAACTGTAACGCTGAAGCTTCAGAGTCGATGATGTGCCTTTGTCCGTCTTTTTTCTACAGTCTGTGTTTCAGCTGATTTTCCTGTTTAAGCCAAAAAGTGCTTCATGCCAAATTAAACGCTGCGACTGATGATTGTTTTCTTTATGGATTTGTCAGCTGATCAGTAACTGCAGACAAACCAAAGATGTGCTCCTGAAACACTGTGACAGAAATAAAGATGTAAACGTCTGTTTGTGCGTTTTTTGTTAAAGTTGTCACACTTTTCAATGCTCTTTGTTTAAAAAGATTTGCCACACATTTAAGATATATTTGAAAACCAACATTATTTTAAGGGAATTTGTGAACTTTGTTTCTAAATGAATTCTCTTATTAATATTTGACACCATGAATATGACATTTATTACTAATTAAATTTGTTATAATTAGATTATTACTAATCTTTGTTTTATATTAATTTTTATATGCAATTTGGGGGTGATTGTATTTTCCGGGTATTTTAATCTGAATATTTGACACTATAGGGAAAACTAACCTGATGTTTTCCTCACTGACGGATTTAAAGGCGCCATTTTTCTCCAGGTTCTGGCTCAGGTGATTAAAAATGCGCCAAACGTGCGGAAATGAGACTTTTCTGACGTCAGTCGGGTCCTGATCGATCGTCCTCAACCGTTCAAGAAACGTCCCCTCGTGAACTCTGCACCGTTTGCCCTGCACGGGCAGTGATGACGTCGTTCCCTAGCAACCGACCAACGCGTCGTAGCGACCGTCCCGAGAGCGAAGAGGCGGGAAGGGTTTTGGTGTTATCGTTATTTTTGGTTTTAACGTCGTTTTTGTGCCAAAGTTCGGATTTTAGCGGATACGTCTGAGCGCGAGACGTTTGTTAATGTTTCCCGCGCTTCAGCAGCCAACAGAAAGTTCCTGGGAAACGGTGAGAGGTGTTTGGACAGGTGAGAGGCCGGAAGTGGAGCTCTGAAAGCGGACGTCAACTTTTTAAAAGATAAAATCAGGTTGACCGTTAAAACATTCATGTTTTATTGTTGTCAGAAAATGTTTGAACAGTTGTGTGTTAGTGTATGTTGTGTATTCAGCTGACAGCCCTTTATTCGTGGGCCCGTTGGCTCCCTAACCCTGAGTACAGGAGATGGTCGGTGTGCGGCGTTCAGGGGAGTCGGGACAGAATATCAGTGTTTGATCGGTGTGTGGTGGGCCTGGTGGTGCTTTCAGGGACTTCCTGATGGATGAGACGGTGAGGCCTCTGAGGATTCCTCCTCAGGCGTTCGTCTACGCCGACAAACACAACGTGGCCCAGCTGGTGCAGGTAAAGGTGCAGCTGCAGGTTTCCCACGCGTGAAGCTGCTCTACATTCACTGTGTGTGTGTTTCAGAGCATGCTGTGCAGCCTGGTGATCGATCAGCCTGTTGATCCGATCTCCTACCTGATCGGGCTTCTGCAGAGGAGCAGCGATGATGGTGAGGTCGCCGTCGTGTCCCTGATGGCTTTTATTTGTTAGCATCGCTTAAAGCAGGGGTGTCAAACTCAAATACACAGTGGGCCAAAATTCAAAACTGGAACAAAGTCGCGGGCTAACATTAATATTTATTGAAAAAAAAAAATCTTACTCCAGATATAAGAATGAATCTTTTCTTCTGGACTCAAACACGTTTTGCTGAAAAACTGAATATGGAACAGCAAAGCTTAATACTAAACAATATATATATTAGCTGTATAATACCAGTAGGCCAGCTCTGATAGTAATTTTGTATGGCTTCGTGGGCCAAAAGTAATTAGGCTGCGGGCCAGAGTCTGACACCTATGGCTTAAAGCATTCCTTTAAAATTGTCTTTAAACGCAGACCGGGCAGAATATAAAGTCTTAAAATGGTCTCAGCCTTAATTCATCATTTTTATCACAGAAACACATACAGGACGTTTGCGATATCTGGAAACTCCAACGAAACGCTCGCACACCTGTAAAGCTTTGAGTCAGGAATTTATTCTGACGTTATTAAAAATGAGACGCAACTATGGGGCTCATCAGACACCACGTTTTACAAATGCTTTTATGCACATCTGAAATGTTTAGTGTCAGTCCTAAACCGTTGTTCAGTTAGGATTAGAGTTCAGCACCGGAAACAGTGGCAACGATGAAGACACAAACACACGAGGTTCTCTGACGTCAGCTACACAATGAGCAATAAAAAGCTTAAATAAGCACAAACTAACAAATACATCGGGCCAAGAGAAGGACCGAAACACAGCCGAGGCAGAAACATGATGCCGCCCCTAGGGGGCGCTCTGACTCCAGCAACATCAGCACAGACGGACACCACTGCACTCACAAACCGCTAATGATAGGTCGTGGTTCTTTGTTCTGACGTCGCTCTCAACGCTCTTCTGAAATATTGATGTGGTCGTGTGTCCACGAGATTTTGAATGCAGCGTGTTGTGTTTAAGGACAGTAAGGTGTTTCATTTCTCCAATCGGTGGTGATCTTTGGCAAGCGTCTGCAGCAGGAAACAGTCAGACTGCAGGTCATGTGACCAGCTTGTTTTCTGACGTCTGATCTGTGTCAGTCCCCAGGGTCATGGTGCTGGGACCTCCTGCTGTCGGCAAACACACCGTGGTGAGTTCAAGTGAGCGTGGGAAACTTTCAGCTGACCTCCGCTTGCTCGTTTACGTTTCTTCTTCTTCTATGTTTTTTGGGGGGTTTTCTTCAGGCCAAAAAGCTGAGCGCCGAGCTGAGAGCTGTTCACGTGACCGAAGGCAGTTTACTGCAGTACCGATCAGAGCTGCACGCCGAGCAGGTACACCTGCTTTTTCCTGATGTCTGTATCTGATCATTGTTGACTCTGAGCGGAGTGATGAAGTCTGACCTCAGTGTTGTCACTTTGTGACCAAACCGCCCGACCCCTCCCTGGTCCTCCTGTCTAGAGCCCGTTTGTTCATTCTGTGCATCATCCTGATGCCCGTGTGACCTGTGTTTTGTGTGTTTAGGAGCTTTCGGAGGGGGTGCTGGTTGGACTGGTTCAGCAGAGGCTGAAGGAGATGGACTGCTTCCACCGGGTGAGTCAGCCTCACAGTCCGGTTAGCTTAAAGCATCATTAAACATTTGTGCCGTGTTCGCACAGACCTGGGTCAAAGATCGTCGGTGCCACATGTCACAACCCGTTTGAAACGTCCCCCCTGATGTCCCCCCTGTTAGAAACGTCCCCCGTTACCCGCCTCACTTGCGTCTGTGATTGATGATAATTAGCGCTCTGGTCTCCGTTGTGTCCTACTACGATTCCCAGCAGGCCGAGCAGCGTTCTCCCCGAGGACGGGCTGATCAAAGGGATGCTGCTGTCACATCATGTGTGTTATATTCACACGGGCCGCTCCTCGCCGACGCTCCTCGTTAGCATCACGTCCCGTTTGCGAGGGCTGCTTTCAGATCAGTTTAAGGCAATGAAAGACGGAGGAGCAGCTGTCACAACAACAGCGACACAAACTGAACGCCTTCAAGCGGCATCGTGCTCAAAACGCATCCAGACAAATAAAGACTCGCCTGCAAGCGAGATCGGCGGCACCTGTCCCAGGTTACCTGCGCTGCCGGGAGGTCTGAGAGGGCGGGGCTTTTTGCAGGAGGTCTGGAAGAATTCTGCCTTCTTTTGCACTACTGCAGCTTTGAGCAGGACCCAGTCGCAGCACAGGTTCAGGGGGGGTGTCTGTGGTGTCCGCTCAGGGCTCTGCAGTCCCACAGGGGGGTTTCTAGTCTGCTTCTTTATTGTTGCTCAGTGTGAAGAAGTTCAACAATACGTCTGTGTCTCTACACGATAAAGAAACAGAAACTGCCACAGACGTGGATCAGCTGCTGGACCCGTGTGATCAAACATGGCAGACAGGAAGTTTATTCCATGTTTAACAATCAGAGTACATTCAAAATGAAATACACTGCCTTGATTTTTCTACAAGGTCAGGAAAGAGAGCGGTGTTCGAGACTTCAGTCTGGTATAGTTTGAGGGAACATTTTATGTAATGAAGGGAAAGAACCATGTGTTGTGATTGGTTCAGGACATACCTGCCTGCCCTCGGCTACCCTCAGCCACCGCCACAGGTCGGCTGATCTTTATTACTCTGCTTTCACTTGGTTTCGACAGGTACGCCAATACTGAACTGCTCTGCTGCAACATTAGCGAGCAAAGCTTTAACAACGTTTTGTGTCAAAACTTCAGAGAAGCAGAACAAACAGAAGCTGTTTACACCTCAGACTGTAAACGAAAGATGGACACGGCTCGTCACATCTCAGCTTCTCATGTGAGACTCACTCCTGCGAAGATCTCAGTGAGACAGCTCCACCCGTCAGAGTGTGTGTGTGTGTGTGTGTGTCATTAGCAGCTTCTTTGATTTGCTAATAGCTGTTTTTGGCTGCAGGCTAAACTCGTCACACACACACCAGGGACCGTCTGTGTGTGTGTTTGTGTCGGTGTGTGTGTTGAGGATGACTGACAGGTCCCGTCAGGACACCGCCTGCTGCTGTCACATTAAATTGTGCAACTTTGCGTCCGGCAGGAGCGTGGATGTGCAGGTGAAGATGAACCGTTAGTACACACTTCCAAGAGCTTCCAACAGAACCGGGACAGAACAGAGAGCAGGCACCTGTCAGTCTAACAGGCCACACCCCTAACAGTGCACCCTTTAGCAGCCCCTCCCTGAGCCCAGTTCTGCTGGAGGTTTCTGCCTGTTTCCTTCCTGCTTGTTCATATAGAGGGGTCTGATTGGTGGGTTTCTCTGTGAAGCTCTGTGTCAATAAAGCTGAACTGAATCAGAGACACGTGCAGAAGCTCAGAGTTGGAGCTCTGACGGAGGCTTCTGAAGATACTCTTCAGACAGACTGAACGCATCACCTGCTCATGAGCATGGGATCATGCTGACCTCTGAACCAACACACACACACACACACACACACACACACACACACACACACACACACACACACACACACACACAGCCTGACGTGTGTGTGTGTGTTACTGCAGGGCTGGGTGTTGGAGGGAATCCCTCAGACTCGCCTGCAGGCTCTGAGTCTGCAGCAGGGCGGAGTCATCCCCGAGCACGTTGGTAAGTAACAGGAAGTGAGATCACGCTTTGTGCCCTGCGCGGCTGCTTCCTGTGTGACATCACGCTGTGGTATGTGTCATCAGTGATGCTCGAGGCGGCGGATGACGTGCTGATGGAGAGAAGTTGCGGACGGCTGGTCGACGCAATCACTGGGGGTGAGCCCACGCCCATAATCAAACATCAGTGAATATGTTCTTTCCTTGTGACATCACTTCCTATCTGCAGACATCTACCATCGGACTTTCATCCTGCCAGATGATGACATTATCACTCGGCGTCTGGAGAAGGGGAGGAGTCTGACAGACCAACAGAGACTTGCTAAGCTTCACCGTTACTGTTGTGAGGTCACGGGTCTGAGATCAGCCTATCAGCACGTGCTCAAGGTCATCGACAGCGACCAACCACACGCTGACATCTACCAGCAAGGTACAGACCCACACAGACTCTCTCACACACACACAGACTCACACACACACAGATGCTGATTGGTCAGTGAGGAGTGTTTGCATCATCGGTGTGAACGATGCTCTCCTGTGGTTGAGTCCAGGTTCAGGCTCCTCCCTCCCAGACCTGCGGTGTGCCACAGTTTTGGTTCTGCTCGTCTTCAGCACGTTTTGAGCAGCTTTGCTATGCAGATGATATTCAGGTGTTTTTTGCTCTAAGCCTCGAGACGTGTGTCCAGATCCTGCAGAGGTGCTTGGACTCTATTAAAAGTTGGATGTCTGACAGTTTTTCTCCATCTTAATGAAGAAGAAGCTGGAGGCCCTGTTCGTGCCCCTGACAGAGTTGTACCTGACGGAGGCTCTTGGTCCCCTTGCTCCGTTTACTAAATCCTCTGTCAGGAACTCTGAGGGGACCTGGACTCTATGATGATTGAACTACATCCTGCAGGTCCCAGAGGTCATGTGATCAGGGCCTGCTGGCTGGAGCCTCGGACACATCTAAACACTTGGCGCTTGGCTTTATGAACTTTATGAACGGTGCTGCAGGAATGAAACTGTTCTTTAATGATGCCTCAGTGAAACAGTCACAGAGCAGGCAGCTCCAGCATCTTGTCCTCAGGTGTGCTCCATACACCTGAGCTCGTTCTTTCTGTGATCTACCTGCTGATTCAGGTAAAGCATTAACTGGTGTGTGTGTGTTTTCTCTTAGTGCTGGCTTTTGTCCGGACTCGTCAGCGCTCCAGAACTCCCAGAATCCTCCTGCTGGGACCACCGGGGTCTGGAAGGAGCCGTCAAGCCCAGCTGCTGTCAGAGAAGTACGGGATGGTGGACGGTACGCAGCCAGGATGGGGTCACAGTTGAGGGACACCAGCTCAGGCTCACTGTGCATCCAATAGGAAGCTCCGGGCGAGTAGCTGCTAAATACAAACCTGCCACAGTCTCTTTGTAACATGTAAAGATATGACAGAGACCTTAAAGGGTCAGAGGTCACACTGATGAAAAGCATGTCCTGTCAGGTCACATATAGGTCAGAGTGAAATCTGAGGTTTCGCTCAGGTGGAGGAAGTAATGAGAATGGCCAAAGGTCACACGACGAAGACTGTTTTCACTTTTTACTGTGTGTGTGTGTGTGTGTGTGTGTGTGTGTGTGTGTGTGTGTGTGTGTGTGTGTGTCTGTCTGTCTGTCTGTCTGTCAGTGAGCTGTGGTCGTTTGCTGAGGTCTGTAGCTGCAGCTGGTTCCAGTCGAGGAGCAGAGGTCCAGGCGTACCTGGATGACAGACGTCCAGGTGAGCACACACTCATGTCTGCCTGCGGCTGCGATGTTCTCTATCAAACCTTCCAGAAAGTGCCGCTCGTCTCGCGTCAGTCCACACAAGGTTTCCCACAAGTGTGTGGGACCATCCAGAGGGTTTTTGGACATGTTTATGGTGTGACTAATGTGCAAAAAAGAAATCAGGGAGGGGGCAGAGACAGTACGAGCTGACATAAGCCTCCGACCGTCGCTGCCGAGGCGCGGCCGGCTGTGACCGTGTGCGCTAGCGTCCAGAGGGCGACACTAACCCCGCTGTGGCTGCAGTTTCAGACTCGCTGCTGCTGCAGGTCCTGGAGGAGCGGCTGAGCCGACCCGACTGCACCCGCGGGGGCTGGATCCTGCACGGCTTCCCCTGCGACCTGCAGCAGGCCCGGAGCCTGCAGGAGAGCCACCAGCAGCCCAACAGGTACAGGCTCACTGTACTCACGGAGCCGTTCTCCAGAAAACTCCGAAATCCTTTTAACCTGCTCGCATTCTCGTCTCGTCCTCCTCTTACTGTCAGGGTTTTCTTCCTGGAGCTGACCGATGACGTTTGCCTGGAGAGACTCAGTCTGAGAGCCACAGACCCGGTCAGCGGTCAGAGGTCAGGAACTCAGATTTACCTGTGATGGGAAAATTCCCACTGCAGGGAGAACACGTCTGCATCATGCTGTCGGCCCTGTGATGTAATACACACACATGTGTAGGCACACACAGTGCTGATGGTGCAGTGGTGGTATTGACTGTGTGTGTGTGTGTGTGTGTGTGTGTGTGTGTGTGTGTGTGTGTGTGTGTGTGTGCGTGCGTGCAGCTTCCATCCTGTGACTCGGCCGGCTCCGAGCTCTGAGGTTCAGCACAGACTAAAGACCCGACCTGAGGACAGCATGGAGTCTGTAACACAGAGACTGAAACAGTACAGGCTCCACAGCGCCGCCCTGCAGGTACACACACACAGGAGAGAGATGGAGGCAAAACATTAGGAACAACAACAAAGACTAAAAGGCCAAAAACAAAGCTGTGATTTAAACCCATGGATCATAAGATCAGAACAAGCAGCAAAGATGAGCTGTAACCCGCAGGTGCACGCAGGTGAAAATCTAACTCTGTGTGTGTGTGTGTGTGTCAGTCTGTCTATCCTGAGGCCATTCACATCGATGCTGATCAGGACCCTCACTCTGTGTTTGAGGCCGTGGCGAGCAGGCTGACCTCTGAGTGACCTCTGACTCACCTGAACAAGCTGAGGTCACATGATTGTCTGTAAAAATAAAGCATGTGCTGCTCCTCCCTGTGTTTGTTATGCTTCTCTTCAGGCAGAGCTCCCACCTGACCTGCTCTCACTGACTCCGCCCACTCGCCCATGTGTTTTGTTTTCCAGTAAAAGTCTGAAGCACATTTTACTAAAATCACAGAAACAAATAAAGACGGAAGTTTCGGGGAAACCTGAGCACGACTGTGACACACACACACACACACACACTGAGCACCTGTGGGTGTCCGAGTCAGCTGATCTCACAGATCAACAACAGTTTCACTCAGCTGCACTGAGCATGCTCAGTACTACGAGCATCAGTACATTGTAGTACAAGTAATAGTTTGACTACTGTGCAGTAGCATCAGTAGTGTATCAGTACTCTGATGGCGGTGTGTGTCGGCGGCCTCGGCGTGACTGACAGCCATTGACGTCTCTGTCAGCTCGCTGCCGTCTCCTCCCGTGTGAGAGCAGTAATCACAGTTTAGGACGCCTTCATGTTAAAATATCTCCGTTTACCTCTGAAGTCGAGATTGAAACCTCACTCAGACGCTCGCCGCCGTTTCAAAGCGGTGATTTGGGTAAATGACTATAATTAATCCTCCGCCGCGGCGGTTTGAGGCCCCGCGGGGCCGGGCGTGCCGTTTGATTGACAGCTCTATTTTTAAGCCTTCCTGCTGACAACAGGACGTGGAGCAGGAGGGAACGGGGACGTTTGATGGATGATGGACAGTTTGTCCTCATTTCCTCTTCCTCCTGCCATGAAGTCCACCTGACGGCACTGATTGGAGGAAAGTTTCTCCTTGAGAATCTGGACCAGGTTCTGGAGCTGAGCGGGGAAGTTATTGAAACCATTCTGACGGCAGAGCCACGAGGATGCTGCGAGCGATGGAGATGGAGATGGTCCGCTGTGGCGGACTCTGAAGGAAAGAATAGAATCTCTGAGTAGTGTTGCTGGAGGAGGCCGGAGCTGCACTCCCTGCAGGCTCACCTGCAGTGTGACTTGGAGGCTCAAACCACACCTGCTGCACCGCCCGCCCGACCCTCCAGTGTTCTCGCTGACAGCAGGATGTTCCTCCCTCTGATTGACTCCCTGAAATAGTTTAAGGATATAAATGTTTATAATAACATCCAAAGTATGTCAGTGTTTTTTTACACGCAGGCAGTCTCCCTTATTACTAGAGTGTGTATCTGGAATGAGATGACGCTACTGCGCATGTCCACGCAATCAGCTGCTGAGCAGAGAAGGCGGGGTTTGTGACATAGCAGGAAGCATTAATCACGCGTGTCTGTACGTGTGGAGAGTTTCACAGTGAGTATTTATTTGTCTCGTTTTCCTCTTTTTAATTTTTTTCTTTTAATCTGAAAGGTCTTCGCAGACCGGAAGTTTCTGTTAGCATCAGGTCAACGGTAGCAGCCGCGCGCTCTCGTGTCGAACTTTAAACACGCCGCTCTGTGGTGGGTTAAGCTCCTCGTGGGCCTAATTCACAGCTGACTGAAGGTAAACTGCTGCGCAGCTGAACCAATAAGAGAAGCTCTTCTTCAAACTGTTTGTGAATGGAGTTTGGTGTGAGAGTGACTCACAGCTCTGTGTTTACCTGTAGTTTGTGGACACACGCACACCTCTGATGATGTCATCTTCCGATGAACAGTTGTGTCGGAACAGCTCCAGCGACATGACGTCATCACCGCCATCCCGCAAACGGAAACGTCAGAAGGCTCAGCAGCCATGGGTGAGCTCTCTCTCTGTCTCTCTCTCAGTGCGTTCATTTGATGTTTCTGTGACTTTGAGGTGCCGCAGAAAGCAGAGAAGAGGAGGAGCTCCTTCATACTGCAGGTGGCAGCAAAGGAGGAGGAGCCTGCAGGTGCAGATCCAGGTTTCCTCTGTTAGCCGGCTCAGTAAATCCAAACCGCTGTCTCTGTTAAGCCCTTCAGCTTTCAGCCTGTTCACTCTTCTTCTGTATGAAAAGCATCAGCAGAGCTCCGCCCACTGTTATCAGAGGAACAGCTGATTCAGTGGTTAGTGACTGATTCATGTGGGCAACATTGTCTCACTGAGAGGCAGCAACACAATCAGAACGTGGATTTTAAACACAAACTCTGAACCAGGTGATGTGCTCAGAAGCCGTTACCATGGTGATCTAACAGGGGAAGCTGCCTTCATGTCATCATAGCTTGCTAACCTGCTAACCTCACTTCTTAGTTACAGCTTTCGCCCATGGCAACTGCAGAGAGCCACAGAATAAAGGCTGCAGTTCCCTTCATGACCACAGGGGTCACCATATGAACTGTCTTTATTTTTTAGGCTCCACCCAGTGACGGGACAGACGGGACCCCGAAGAAGAAGAAGAAGGATGGAGCGAAGGAAACGGGACGTGGCGGCATCAAGACCTCCTCACTGTTCAAACATAACCCTGACATCCCAGACATCCACAGGTGCAGCTCCGCCTCCGATTGGCTCATTGAACCAGCTTCTCGGCTGGTTCTGATTGGCTCAGACTGCAGAACGTTCCGGAGTGATCAGTAATCAATAATTTGGAGTCTTCTTTCCTTCAGACCAGCCATCGCTCAGCTGAAGGAGAAGATTTTTACCTCCGACTCGTTTTCAGACCTCGACCTGCACCCTCACTTGGTAACACACACACACTTTCGTCTGTCTCACGTTCAGCATCGCTGCTTCATTGTCAGCTGCTCTGATTGGCTGTTTCTGTCTTCTAGGTGGCCACTCTGAACAAAGTCATGAATATTTCTACACTCACCAGGTTGGTTTTTACACACACACACCTGACTGTGACCTGATCAACGTATAAACTCTACAAAGGGACATTGCAATGTTGTTGTTTTGTTTGTTTTTTAAAATACTTACGCAGTGTACAGAAGCAGACGATCCCAGCTCTCCTGGCGGGACGCGATGCTGTGGTCCGCTCTCAGACAGGATCAGGTGAGTCACCTGTCGTACCTGATACAGCAGGTCTCTGTGGGTCGATCAGTCACACTGAGGTGTTCTCAGGTGAGAGGGTCTCCTTCTGGGTGGACATAAAACACGTCACCTGACTCAGGAGGTGTCCAGGTGACCTCCTGAGTCAGGTGAGTCAGGGCTTGTTAATGTGTGTGTCTGCGGGCCTTTTGTGGGTGTTTATCGTACGTGCATATCGATGCAGCCCAGTTTAGTTCCTGCAGCGTCGTGTTGTTTTTGAAGGTCACATGTTCAAACATGAACGTACAGGATCAGAACTACTCTGTAACGAGGAAGAAGGTTTGTATTAGATTGCACTGTGAGGAAAGTCATTTAGCAACATGTCCTAATGAAAGCCACCCAAACGTGTCTGCAGGTAAAACTCTGTCCTACGCCGTCCCGCTGGTCCAGAGTCTTCAGTCGATTCAGCCGAAGGTCAGCAGGTCAGATGGTCCTCTGGCTCTCATCATCGTCCCCACCAGAGAGGTTCGGTCAGATTAGCACGTTTCACTGTAGTGTCATCCGTGACTTCCTGTTCACACGCTGAAGGTTGGCTCTTCTGTTTGTCAGCTCGCCCAGCAGACCTTCCAGACCTTCCAGAAGCTTCTGAAGGTAACACAGTATTCACAGCTGTTGTTTCATATTGTACTCTATGGTTAAAGTCCCTAAAGCAGATGGAGGCGCTCATTCTAAACGAGTTGTTACCTCTGTCACATGGACACGCTCCGGTCCCACCACAGACACGACAAACCCACCAAACACAGTCAAACGTTAGAATGCGGCACAACGTCAGAGACCAAAGTAATGAAGGAAGTGTGCAGCGTAGCTTACCACCCTGCAACGGCCGACATGTGGACGAGCCAAGCAAAGTGTGCTTAGCGTTGCAGTCGATGTTCGCACAGCGGTGGGTTTCCTGACGTCCACACGGGAGCAGGAATGACAGCCGGACGCCTCGGGAAGTGCTCGCGTCACTGCGTGGGGTCAGCCAGTGAGTGTCACTGTGGGCCACGTTCATTTTGTAAGAATGAAATAGTGCTTAGGATGTGGTGATTATGGAAATCCTTCACTGCATTTACAGAAAATGCATCAGCGTAGTCGTGCAGAGAATATGGCAGCACAGATCCACAAGCAGGGCTGGGTCCCAGTATAGACCCCCGAGGGGCGGCTGTCCCACCAACCCAGCACAAAGTCCAAATATTCACCACAATCAGTGGCTCTGAAAATTCACTAATCACTTCACGGCCCCAGCTCTGCGTTTTTCAGAGGTGTGTGCTTGCTGTGGTTTGTAGCACCAACAACTTCCTGCTTCGCATGTGGATATAAAAATCAGCAGCTGACAGAGAAACGAGAGCTTTGCATGAGTCGCTCTCAGGTGTGTCTCTCTCTTTGCAGCCGTTTACCTGGATCGTCCCAGGTGTCCTGATGGGAGGAGAGAAGAGGAAAGCGGAGAAGGCCAGGTGTGATCACAAAGCACGTTCGTTCGTCAGCTCTGGAAAAAGAGCAAAGCTGTGTGGCGCTCAGCAGAGCTCAGATCCAGGCTTTTAGAGATGTGAAGCCGCTGGAGTCTGTTCTCAGCTGCTCTGTGGCGTCTGAAGCGATGCTGTCGTAACAATATTATTCTGTCTTCAGGATCCGTAAAGGAATCAACATCCTGGTTTCGACTCCTGGACGTCTGGTGGACCATATCAAAAACACCCTGAGCATCGCCTTCAGCGCCGTCCGCTGGCTGGTCCTGGACGAGGCCGATCGGTAACTCTTAGGCGTAGTTGACTCCGATTCCCTTTGATCGACGCCCTCCTGCAGCGTGGACTTAATTTTATGTCCATGTGTGCGTTCAGGACGTTGGACCTCGGCTTTGAGAAGGACCTGACGGTCATATTAAACAGCCTGAACTCTGCGGGACCAGCCCGACAGAACGTGCTGCTCTCTGCGACGCTCACAAATGGCAAGTCCACCGCTGTGCTGCCCCTCCTGTAGTTCCTCCGTCGGCCCGTAGAGGGCAGTATAACAGCCTCTGTGTGTTTCAGGTGTGACGCGGTTAGCAGACGTGTGTTTAAACGACCCGGTCAGCATCCACGTGTCTGGCGCTCCCTGCTCTGACCTCACCACCACCTCCGCTGTAACATGTGACCCCGAAGGAGCCAGCCAATCAGAGAGCTTTGCTGTGCCTGAGGCTCTGAAGCAGTTTGTGGTGGTGGTTCCCAGTAAGGTCAGACTGGTCTGCCTGGCTGCTTTCATACTGGACAAATGCAAGGTGAACAGTCCGGAAGTGGTCATAACGATAAGTACAAGGCAGGAAGGAAAAAAGGAAAGCTAAAATCTGATTGGTCCTCGATGTTTTCCTTTCAGTTTTCTCAGAACGACAAACTCATCGTCTTCATCTCGAGCTGCGAGGCCGTCGAGTTCCTTCACTCTCTCTTCACCGCTGTGCTCTCCAGGCCCTCAGCCAATCGCAAACCTCCGCTGAGGTTCCTGCGTCTCCATGGCAACATGAAGCAGGAGGTAATGCTGCCGTTTTGCCGCCGTTTCTGCTGCTGTCCGCCTCTCAGTGTTAAATGCGTGTTTGTTTTCCCCACCAGGACCGCACGGAGGCCTTCCAGCAGTTTTCGGCGTCACAGTCGGGAGTGCTGCTCTGTACGGTCGGTATCCTTTAACCTGCAGTGTGCGCTGTGACCACCAGGGGGCAGACTGTATTTTAAACGCAACACATGACTGTACATATATGTAATACATATGTAAGTCGTGTCCAAATTCCAGGGCTGCATCCTCCTGAGGACCCGGCCTTCGCGGTCTACGTGGGCCGGGTCCTCAGAAGGTCGGGCAGGCTGGAAGTAAACGGCTGTGAAATGGGACGGTCCAGCCTTCAGATCTGCGTCACCGCTGTCTCGTGGAGTTTTTAATAAACTCGGCCGTCTGCTCCTTGCTGTCTAAAATATAACAGGACACTGGAGGAAACTCTCGACCATCTCACACTTCTGCTTAATCAGCCGTGTGAAAACAAAGGAGGAACCCACCCGATAAATAAAGTTTTATCTAATCTAATAACTTTAATCTCAGCCAAACCGATTTACTCAGGAACAAACAAAACACTGAAAAAAGCCCAACAATAACATTTTTAGGTTGTATAAGTGACTCATATATCACGTTTAACCCGAGTAGCGAAGGTCCACGGTGATCTGAACATGATGTGCCGGGAGTTGTGCCGTTCTCGGCCGCATCAGTAACCCTCGAGCTCCCGGCTCGCTGTCGAGCTGGTGGGTAGCAGACGTCTCCGAAAACGTCGAAGCACTTTTGCAAATATGCGATATCTTGATAAACCGAGCAGATATTTGATGTTTACACAGCTACTTTCTCGCCTGAAAATATGTTAAACGTTTATTTTGTGACCCAGAAAGATTAGTAAGAGTAATTTTAAAACTTAGTAGCGGCCGCCATTGTTGGACACACCCGACCCATCCTTCAAATTCGGGGAAAAGGAGGACGCATTTGTCGGCTGCATTCAGAGGAGTCTACGAATTTGGACGGCCTTCGGCGCGTCGCTGTGACGGGAGGAAGCAGCCCATGAATTTGGACACGACCGTAAACTTCCTTTGTGTGCTCTTTGTTTCAGGACGTGGCAGCCAGGGGCTTGGACCTGCCCCAGGTCACCTGGATTATTCAGGTGACTTTATGTTATCGAATGAATCAGAAGGATGCAGCGAGTGATTTATTTTGTCTGAAAAGGATGGCATGAGTGAGAGTCACGACTGGAAGAGTTATGGTTGGGTAGCAGGGCTTGTGATTCCAGATGATGAGCCTTTATTAATAATTTGTGATGATGGGTTTGTGGATGTAGCCAATCTGGTGGCAGCTCTGCAGTGAGGTCATGTGTGGGGCGGATACCTGTCGTTTGAATCGTTTGTCAGCAGAAGACGGGGTCTGTAAACAAGTACGCTAACCCAGGTTTCCTGGTCTGTACGAGTCTGATGATGAGTCATTGGCTTATATAAGCACTGCAGTTCCTGTAATGTCCACTAGGGGCTTTATGCAGAAATAATTTTGAAGTAATTGCTCAGAGGTGTCGCAAAGGGGAGGAGGAAGCGTGCAGAATAAACGGGCTCAGATCGTAAGCACCTACATAATGTATCTAGCCAATCAGCGAGCAGGACATGACTGATAACCTTTTTGGTTTTTCCCAGTACACTCCTCCCACCGCAGCGGCCGAGTACGTTCACCGCGTCGGACGTACAGCTCGGATTGGAGCGCGAGGAAGCAGCCTCCTCTTCCTCACCCCCGCTGAGACCGCCTTCATCACTGAGCTGGCCAATCACAACATCAGGTTTGCTGACGTGCAGTGTCATGCTGGGTGGCACTTGTGCTGGTTTTAACCATGTGGGTGGGGCTTACTGTGTTTCAGCCTATCAGAGATGAAGCTGCAGGACATCCTGTCCAGTCTGATGTTCGATGATGTCTACAAGGGGCGGGGCAAGTACCATAGCAAGGTAGGTCACTTCCGAAAACTTCTGTCAGGTGGCTGCGGGTGAGGCTGGTGATCAGATGTGATTGGCTGAGACACTAAATGTTTTTTTTTTATTTCTGCCATTTTTTTTATCTTGAGCAATTCAAGCTCCGCCTCCTAGTAAACTCTGGTAACTTGTAATAGCTGAATAGCACCAGCAGGCGGCGCCTCCTTTGACGTTTTTGAATGTAGGCTCCCATCATGGACTCCATCAGCTCTGATGCTGTTAGCGCGCTGCAGGGCATGCTGAGTGATGCAGCGGCTACGATCTCCACCTGAGACCTGCTTCAGAAGCTGGTCGCCCATAACAACCAGTCCGAGCCGATACCAGCCCATTCCAGCCGGTATCGGCTTAGCGACTGGTGCCGCAGCTTTGTGAGGCGAGCGTGAGCAGGAGGTCACCGCTTGTGCTTAAAGAACAAGGTGTGTTTAGCGGCGAGCAGATCGTGCCCTGATGACGAGGAGGCGCCAGCCTGCTCGTTAGTCTCCAGACACAGGAAGCGTGTCGTTTCTGCCTGGAGCCCGCCTGCGGGGGCGGCCGGGCCATCCCCCTGTGTGTGTCGCTGTGTTTTTAATGAGGCTCTTGTAGTATTTTTAAAAAGCTTTAAGACTCTGAGAGAGTGAGACCCCGGCCCAGACCGCCTGCTGTGCGCCGCTTTAAAGTCGCTCCTGTCAGCCAGTCAAAAGCGCCGTGGTGACGGCGTGTGTGAAGCAGGTTCAGCCTCTGATGTTTCCGCTTCCATGACGCGTGACCTGCCACGACCTGATGCTTGTGTCGTCACGCTGTAGCTGTCAGAACAGATTTCAGCTCCTCTCTCTCCACGTCGACCTTTATTTAAACATCTGTTGAGCAGACATCAGGTGGTACGTGGGCGCGTCTCGCACGCTGCCGTGGGGACGATGTTCGTGCTGATGCGGGAGCAGAGCTGCTGAATCAAACACAGTCTGAAAATTCTGGATTCTTCCCTGTCGGAGTAAACAGGAATAAATCAGTGTGGGGCGTGAGCGCTCGCACGTTCGACCCGCAGCAGCTAAAAATAATCATTTGTGTTTGCACAGCTCACACGTGCTCAGCAGCGCTGTGACGAGCAGGTTTGCACCTTACAGTAGCCCCTCCCACGACCCCAGTCTGAAGTCCTCACCTTTAACACGGGTCAGAGCAATGAGTGACATCACAGACCACGCAGCCCAGCGGGGGGCGCTGCACCACGCTGGTCACATGTGGTGCTTTAGTAAACCGTTCCAGCGCTGAGGCGAGGGAGCTCGAGGCGCAGACGGCAGATTTCCGGAGCACGGCTGAGTCTGACGTGTTTTTTTTTTTTTTTTCTTTCTTCTTCTTCTTCCTGTCAGAGTTCGTCCAAAGCTCTGGAGCAGGAAGTCCGCGAGCGAGCGACCGTCCTTCAGACTGAGTTTGAGAACTTTGTCCACGCGGACGCTCGGTCGCTACAGGCTGCCAAGAAAGGTAACGACGCCGAGAACGTGACGAGAGTGAGGAGAACGTGCTGCTGTTTTATTGGCTGACCTGTCACTGTGATGTCAACAGCACTGCAGTCCTTCCTGCGAGCGTACACCACCTACCCTGCTCACCTCAAACACATCTTCCACATCCGCTCGCTCCACCTGGGCCACGCCGCCAAGAGCTTTGGCCTCAGAGACGCTCCGCAGGGTCTGACTGCCGCCGCCGGTCCCGGGGCCTCCGGGAGCCACAGGAAGAACCAGAACCAGGCCCGGAAGCAGACCGGGAGTCCGGCCAAGAACCAGAACCAGAAGAAGCTGACTGGAAAGAAGAGGTGAGTGAGGACTGTGCAGCCGAGGGTTCTAACCTTAATTTAAACACACACAGAGTCGGGATGGACCCGCTGCACACCTGGACCAGCAGGTGTGACTGTTTGAAGTGATGCAGTCACCAGCTGAGCGCACGCTCACCTCCACCACTCCATCGCTGAAGCAAACGTTTGCTCAACGCCTTCTAGACGAGAACACAGACACACAGCGTGTCAGGATGTCAAAGGGCGTATCAGCCCAGAAGCTGTGAGGCCGTTTGTCAGCACACGGCCCCGACGCGCTTCGTGTAAGCGAAGGAAGTACGAACGCCTTCAAACACAAAGATGGAGACAGTAAAAGCGCTCAGGCGAGGCCTCGACGCAGCACGGTGTGTGTGTGCGTGCGTGTGTGTGCGTGTGTGTGTGCGTGCGTGTGCTCGTGCTCATTGGTCCTGCTGTGATGACTGCCACAAACACACACGCTTGTACATAATCAAAGTGGGTCCCCTCAGTCACACATGGCGTTTACACGCCGTCCACTCAGGAGTGTGTGTGTGTGCGTGTGTTTGCGTGTGACATGTATAAAGAAGCTGATTATAAAACTAATACTGTTCTTGTTGTCATGACGACGAGCTGATGGCGCCCTTCTTCCTCTCTGTGTCTCAGGTTTGGTCAGAGGGAGGTCCGGCTGATCTGCTCAGAGTTCTCCAGCGGGCTGGAGAGTAGAGACGCCAAGAAGAAGAAGAAGAAGGAGGAGGAGGAGTGATGAAGAAGAGTCTGATGTTGAGCAGCTGAGGCGATGGTCAATATATGAAAGATGTGATTGATGCTGACGTGTGAGCGAGCTCCTCCTCCTGCCTTGGCTGGTTGGCCGGTGCACTCGTCGGTCTGTGACGAGATTTTTGAGTTTCAGACGGTCGCAGAATAACGACCATCGGACCGCTCCACCCTCACCACTTCACGCACGTTTCTGTCGCTCCGAGCTGCGAGTTTGAAACCCGAGTGCTGCTCGTGGACACGCCCCCGACTCCCCGCCCTGTTCCTGACTGTGCACCTGTGTCATTTGTCCTTAGGGGCCACCGTACTGCATCCCCAACATGAACCCGTGCTAATAAAAGCAGATGTTTGTGTGCAGATGTTTGTGTGCAGATGTGTTCTTCCAGCTGTTTTCACTTTTGAAGCAAAGCAGACGAGATCCTCGTGACAACGCTTCAGTGTTCAGGGGGGGGGGGCTCTATTGTATTGAGGTTTAAATTTTGCTCTTGACCAAATATGGTTACTTCCTGGAACAAAGCCAGTTCAGCCTTAGAGGTGGGGCGAGGAGCTCAGAAGAGAGCCGCTCATAGGTGCAGCTGGGAGGAGGAGGATGGGGAGGTGCGTCCCAGTCGGAACCAGCAGAGTGCCGCCTGCTCACCAGACAGAGTTGCTGTAAACCAAGCCTGGGAACCAATCAGAGCCATCGCTTTCACTTTGAATCAAAGGAAAACAACAATGAGAATCTTTATTTTCTTTATTGAAAATGTAAAAACCGAAGTCAGAGCTACAGAAACGCACAGAGAAGTTCGTGGCTCGACCACGGCTCTACACTCCTGCCTGGACTCGCTGTCCAGACGTGAATGTCACTGTTGTTTCCTTGCTTGAGCCCCGCCTCCTGAGCCCCGGCACCGCCACAGCAGTTTGTTCCTGAGGGAACCAGTCCTAGTCAGTGGGGAAGGGGCTGAGTGTGGGTGAGAATGTGGGGTAGCAGAGGCGGGGCTGGGTGGTGTTGGTGGGCGTGGCTTCGATACAGGTATAGGTTCATTGTGGGCGGGGCAGGAGGGTACAGGTAGTGCGTGGGCAGGAACATCCTGCCGGCCTCGGCCAGCAGCTCCAAGCCGGCGGCAGACTGACGCTTCCACTTGGTCCTGCCGGGAAAAACAAAGCGCACGTTACTCACCGCAAACACACCTTACCCCAGTCTGCTGTCACGTGACTGGACCTGAACCAATCAGCACGTGTCAGCACATGTGCTGTAAAATTCCCTCCATCCGGAGCACACGTGAGTCTACATGATCGTAAAGACTGCAGCAGACATGAGGCGACCCGATTGGATCAGAACCTGCAGACAGGAAGCAGATGTTCCTCCAGCTGTGTAACAGGCTTTAACGCCCAGAACACATCAGCCTCTGCTGAAACTTCTGTCTTCCTTCAAGACAGCTGTCATCTGATTGGCTGCCCCTCACTAACAGAACAGTGGGCAGGGTATCTGCCCCCTCTATGACATCACAAAGATTGGAGCGTAGAAAAAAACTATGACAAACTGAGTGTTTGGAGCAGACTGAGGCTGCGGAGCTTTTCGCTCACAGGGTCACCGCGGCGTTCGTCCTTGAGATGATCACAGTCTGCGCTCACATCGCGGTCATGTGATCAGGTTCAAATTTCATGTCAGTAAACTTTAAAGAGTTTTTTAATAAAGAAGAAAACAAAATAATGACCAACCACGAGTCCAGGACCGGGACGACCAATAATCTGCTTGATGTTGTGGTACCAGGTGTGTGTTTACCTGCGGTTCTGGTACCAGGTCTTGACCTGCATGTCGCTGAGCTGCAGCGAAGCCGCCAGCTCCATGCGCTCCTGGACGCTCAGATATTTCTGTTTCTGGAAGCTTCTCTCGAGCCTCGCCAGCTGCTGGTCGCTGAACGCCGTCCGTGCCTTACGAGGTTTCTTGAGGCGTGACGTCACCGAGTCGGAGCCGGCGCTCTGCACTGAGGTAGGAATGACGTCACATTAGTCCTGTAAGCTGATTGGTCGGCGACAGAAAAACCAGGTACAGCTCATTCATGATAGTCATTTATTATGATTCAGCTTCTGTTTTAAAAGCCGAGGTTCAGCAGATGAAAGTGATCAATAAAAAAGCGAACATTGATTGACAGCATTTATCAGATTGTTGCGTTGTTCTTACCCGAGGGACGACCACAGTCTGTGTCTGTGGTGTGAAACTGATCCAAGTATCAGACGTGAGGCTGCAGAGTGAACCGACCCCGGCCTGCTGTTCGTTAAACGATTCCAATCATGGTTTTATCTCCGTCACAGCTGTCAGATTAAAAGTGTTTTGAATCACGTGATCACATGTGCTCGCGTTCGCGTGCCAAGTTTAATGAAACCGCCACGATATGATTTTGAGTTTTACAAAAAAAGATGAACTGAAATGACGATAATGTGGTCAGAGAATCATTTGTACTGAGGTAAGCGTCACAGCTTTAATGATGAACCACGGTGATGACGGCCGTTAGTCATAGTCAGCAGGTTTGAGCTGCTTCAACGTTTAAAGCTAAATATGAACAAATACAATGTTTTAAGTTAAATGACTTTAGCGGTGCTTTCATGTGACCCACACCCACGGGAGCTCTGCTGTGATTAGCAGCTGAACAAAAACCCTGAAAATACACAATAATAACACAAAACAACGAAGCCGGGTTTCAAACTGTGCAGCAAAGACAAAAATATGAACCATCCGCAGGTCTGATGGCTGCGCCAGCGGCAGCTCACTGCGACCGGAGCCGGTTAAAGGTTTCAAGGTTCAGAAGCCGTGACGGAGATTCCTGCGTGATCAGTGTTTTTACTCGGTGCTGATGAAGCTGTGTTTCTCTGTATGGGTCACAAAAACAAACAAACAAACAACAACAACTCTGGTGACATTTCCCGAGTTTCATTATTATAAAATCTGACCAATAAGCTTCAATAACCTGGATTTAACTTTTATTTTGGAAAACTGCTCAGGTCTGCTGTATCCTCTCTGATTAAACATCGTGCATGAGCTGTACCTGAGTACAAACACAGAGCAGGGATGTAAAGTAGTGCACAGCTGCTTTTTTAACTTCACGTGATTCCTGCAGGATCACCCGTGACTCCATCAGTCACGGTTTCAACTGAGTGAAAGAAAGAAGCGCAGGTCCTCTAAAATAAAAGACCCAGAGTCAGCGGGCAGGAGGCTGCTTTGTTTTCACTGATTAATGAGACTCACAGATCATCATCAACACCCCGATCACCGATCAGAAGTTATGATAAAGACTCTTTAAGATTATGAATTTCATTTCTGTCTCAAAATGAGAAAAACACGTAACGCAGAAACTTTATTTTCGCTTTAAAACAGTTCGACTAACAAGTAAATGAACGCTCAGATTGATTTCTCTCAATTAAAACACAAAAGGTTTGTAATAACGAGACTGTTTCTCTGTTTCACTGACTTTATTCATCTGGTTTTTATTTCTGTCCACGAGTGAAAAATATCTTTGGTTTCTTGGTCGTTGAAAGAAGAAAATAACCTTCTGATGTTTTTAATGAAAATAAAATCCGCGTGATTCTCATTTTTATTTTGATTGAAACTTTACTTTCTCCTTCTTTAAACTCTTTTCTCTGTTTTTACCTGTTTCGCTGTCTGAAGATGAGCTGCTGAGACTTTTATCCTGGAAATCTTCATCCTGTCCGGACCGGAATGGCTCGGCTTCCGGCCCGGGTTGTCCCGGTTCAGAGTAGACCTGTCCCGGGTGAGAGTCCGCTAAAATGTCCCGGATTAGGAAGGAGGAGCAGGCGGAGCGCAGCTGAAGCGGTGCGGGCAGCAGCGGAGGCTCCATCCGGGGAGCAGGCTCCCTCCACGGGGATGAAGGCGCCGAGCAGCCGCTGCTGTTCCCCGGGCTGAGCTCCGGAGGGTCTGCCCGGGGCAGGAGCGCCCCGAGCGAGAGCAGAGAGTCGATCCGGAACCCGGAGCAGCCGGAGGCGGACACCTCCATCTCCGCCCGGACTCAGGTGAGTCTGACCAAGCAGGTGTGGAGCCACAGCAGCCGGAAACGCGTTAGTTTGACTCTGACGTCATTTTCATGTAAAAAAAACAAAACAAACAGGTTTAAAATAAAGCTATCAGAGTAATCAGAGTATTGATCCGAGGGAAACTGATCAGCAGCTGATCTCAGCGCCAAGACAGTTACACTCTTCCTCCTCCCCCTTCTGTCCTCCTCCTCTTCTTCCTCCTCCTCCTCCACCTCCTCCTGTCCTCCTCCCCCTTCTGCCCTCCTCTTCCTCCTCCACCTCCTTCTGTCCTCCTCCCCCTTCTGTCCTCCTCTTCCTCCTCCACCTCCTTCTGTCCTCCTCTTCCTCCTCCACCTCCTCCTGTCCTCCTCCCCCTTCTGCCCTCCTCTTCCTCCTCCTCTTCTTCCTACTCCTGTCCTCCTCCCCCTTCTGCCCTCCTCTTCCTCCTCCACCTCCTCCTGTCCTCCTCCCCCTTCTGCCCTCCTCTTCCTCCTCCACCTCCTTCTGTCCTCCTCCCCCTTCTGCCCTCCTCTTCCTCCTCCACCTCCTCCTGTCCTCCTCCCCCTTCTGTCCTCCTCTTCCTCCTCCTCTTCTTCCTACTCCTGTCCTCCTCCCCCTTCTGCCCTCCTCTTCCTCCTCCACCTCCTTCTGTCCTCCTCCCCCTTCTGCCCTCCTCTTCCTGCTCCACCTCCTCCTGTCCTCCTCCCCCTTCTGTCCTCCTCTTCCTCCTCCTCTTCTTCCTACTCCTGTCCTCCTCCTCCTCCCCCTTCTGTCCTCCTCTTCTTCCTACTCCTGTCCTCCTCCCCCTTCTGTCCTCCTCTTCCTCCTCCTCTTCTTCCTCCCCCTGTCCTCCTCCCCCTTCTGCCCTCCTCTTCCTCCTCCACCTCCTTCTGTCCTCCTCTTCCTCCTCCTCTTCTTCCTCCTCCTGTCCTCCTCCTCCTCCCCCTTCTGTCCTCCTCTTCTTCCTCCTCCTGTCCTCCTCCCCCTTCTGCCCTCCTCGTCGTCCACGAGGCGTCTTCAGCTCTCCACCCCAACACGAGGCAGTTGGCAGGGGAGCCCACCGACCCTCCAACAGCAGAACAACACTGACAGTCAGCGCTATGTATGTGGACACACAACTTTTTCTGCTGTGGGCTGTGTTCATCAGCACAGTGGATTTTAAATGACGCAGTTAGAGCGCAGACAGCTTTAATCCAGAGGGTTAAACAAAAAGACGATGTTTGGAACTAAAACATGTTTGACACGACCTCCTTACGTCAGGCGCTCTGAAGTAATCAGACAAATGAAATGGGGGAAAATAAAATATTTGTGATTCTTGGTTGAAAACTCATTGTTGGCACTGAAAGACACGCCCATCACTCCGCCTCCCCGTGTGTTACAGATGCTGTGTGTGCTTTGTTCCTTTTCTCTTCCATCATTCTCCTAGAGGCTGATGTTGGTCCAGAGCTGTGCTGACTGCAAAGTCCCGTCTAGCCTTTCTCTTCGTGGGGTTTACGAGTGGCTTGCACCCTGCAGTGAACCCTCTGTGTGGATGTGGATTCCCTCAAACCAGAGCCGACAGTCGACACGTCCATGTGATTTATATAACTGTAGTTGGAACATGTTTCAGTAAACGGCTAAAAAGACAAAACTTGCCATTGTCCAAATATACATGGACCAAACTATACCTGTACACCTGCACCTAGTGAGGTCCAGATACTGGTCTTCACATTTTGGACCAAGGAGAACTTGTTAAAAAGAGCACTAAAGGAGGACACTAAACTGAGATGGTGGCCTATGACACCACCTATCAGCCACCTATGGTGCAGTCCTGAGATCAGATCAGGGCTGGTGACCTCTGGTCCTTGTAGGACGGTGGGCGGGGCAGTGTCTCACAGAGGATAATGAGTCAGGACCCCCCCCCCCACGAGGGGTTCAGTAGCTCTTGTTTTTAAAACGTCTTCACAGACGAACAGCTGGCTTCTTTTCCAGTACTCAACACTCAGATCGAGGGTTTTACCTCAGCTCTGTGAAACGATTGTGGTTTGACGATCACCAGAAACAGCTCAACATTTTATTCAAGTTATCTGGAAACAGAAAAGTATCATCAGCATTGACTTCTAAGGAGAACAGAACGGGCCCCAGCACAGAGCCCTGGGGGACTCCTCTCTCACCACATGTGGTTTGCTGTGAGAACTTTTCATCTTTTATTTGCATTTGTCTGAAAACATCCTCAGAGTGGCTCCACCCGTTTTCCACCAGGTTCTTCATGACGGGCGGTCCTCAGAACTGAGCGCTGGGTTTGAGAGCTGGAGCGACGAGCCCCAAACGCCCGCACACGAGTCTCCTGGTCCCTGAAGGTGTCGAGAGCCGGACCGACCTGCAGAGAGCAGAGAGGGCGTCAGACGATGTTGTCATCGAGCGTGTCTGTGAACACGTCAGCCAGGTGTTACCACGCCTACACGCAAACTCCACACAGAGAAACGACAGCCGATGAAGATCATCCAAAAACCGCCGAGTCAGAGAAGAGCCAGAAGTATACAGGTGTGTGTGTGTGCGCGCGCAGGTGTGTGTGTGTGTGTGCGCGTGTGTGTGCGCAGGTGTGTGTGTGTGTGTGCGCGTGTGTGTGCGCAGGTGTGTGTGTGTGTGTGTGCGCGTGTGTGTGCGTGTGTGTGTGTGCGCAGGTGTGTGTGTGTGTGTGTGCGCGTGTGTGTGCGTGTGTGTGTGTGCGCAGGTGTGTGAGTGTGTGTGTCACCTGTGCAAAGCGAGCTGGTTTGGGTGGTGTTTCTATGACCGGCAGAGATTTACTCCTCCTCAGCAGGCTGGTCCTCGTGTCAGGAATACACCCTGGTTTCATCTGCACACACACACACACACACACACACACACACACACACACACACACACACACACACACACACACACACACAGTGTGAACACAACACACACACACACACACACACACACACACACACACACACACACACACAGTGTGAACACAACACACACACCCTGTGGGCACTCGAGCCTCTCTCTCTCTCTCACCTTGCATTTGAGGTTGTTGGTTTGATTCTTCAGCTGATCATGGAGCCAGCGCTGAGCATACTGATGAGACAGGACGTCTGACATCGGAGACGACGGCCTGATGGAGACATCGATTGGTCACTGATCATTCAATATTATCGATCAGATATCATTTGATCATCGTGAAGTGATCAATTCCACCTGTTTCTGACTCCAAACGTGATGTCAGGAACCTGATCGCGGCATCGTGGAAGCCGACCGTGCCGCAGTTCGGAGGCGGAGCTCTGGGCCCTCTGAGCCCGGTACTGACTCAGCTCTTTGGGCGTCACCATGCCAGACTTCACCGCCTCGCGGTTCAGAGACACAAAGTCTGCATGCTGAGCGGCAGATTCTTCCTGCCGCGGCTGAACGTTCCAGCTGGAAAGAGCTGACAGAGCACAGGTGACGGGTAAGAGGACGCCCACGGGCCCAAAACCTTGGATCCGACAGGTGAGACGCTGGCTCGGAGTGAGATCGGCCAGCTTCAATTCACAGCGACACACAAAGTCCCACTTTGACACACCTGTCTCTGATGAGGGACTGCGGTTCAGCTGTGCATGAGTCACAGTTCAAAATAATCCTTCTTTATATCACTAAAGGCCCACTTTGTGCACAATGGACAACCTCTGGAAGCCTACAGAGGGGCAGAACCCCAGGTGGACTGTATTTAGTGGGCATGCAGCATCAGTGATTCAGCTCCTTATTTTCACCTCCAACCACCAGAAAATACAGAGACAGCTGTGTGTGTGTGTTTGTGTGTCTGTGTGACTGACAGATGAGAGGAGTCTTATGTTGTGTGTGTGTGTTTGACTGACAGCAGTGATTGCAGCCTGAAGGCAT
>NC_137937.1:39422964-39437964 GCF_963969265.1 Rhamphochromis sp. 'chilingali'
GCTGAACTCCGGTCCGTTATCTGAAATCACTGTTTCAGGGATTCCAAGTCATAAGTGATGACTGTTGCACTTCCTGTGTCTGACTTCAGCCACTCAACCTCAGTGAAATTGGAATAGTAATCCACTCAGAGGAGGTCAAAGGTCCACACGTATCTCCTGCCAGGGTGTTTCTGTGTGGATGTCGTGGATCTTTGGTCTGTTGTTTCTGCTGAGTGCTGCACACATCACAGCTGTTCACATCTCAGTGATACTCTGTGATTTCCAGGCCAAAACAGAACTTCTCTCGCTCTGCGTCTGCAGCGCTTAATAAACAAGTGACCGTCGTGAGTGTGCTTTAGCTTTCTGCTCTCAGCGCCGCAGGAACGATGAGCTGCTGTCCTTTGAACAGAACTCCACCCACTACTGAAATCTGTTCCCTGTAGTTCCAGTATGACTGAATGTATTTTGCAGCTTGTTGTTCGATCCAGAACTGTCTCTGTACGTTTAGTCACAATCACATCACTCCTAGTTTCCTTTCTGAATTCTTCTAGTTTTGCACTTGACACAGGTAAGATCATCGTGTTCACCTGAGCTTCTATGTCATCATCAGGTGAGCTGGTCACTGGTAGATTATCTCTGGATAACATGTCTGTGATGTAAATGGTAAATGGACTGATTCTTATATAGCACTTTCTTTCTATACTTAGTGATTCCTAACTCCATTCAGACACAGAGCAACTTGGGGTTAGTATCCGCCCAAGGATACTTGACATGCAGACTGAACCACTAACCTTGTGATCAGTAGGTGACCTGCCCCTCCCTCCTGAGCTAAAGCCCCCCTCCATGTGATGTACATTTCATTTCCTGGCTTGTACTGAACCTGTACTGTCATGTATTGATATGGCTATGTCTTAAGGTGATGACCTTTGAACCGGATGTTGTTGTTGTCCGAGGGAAGCCCCGTTAAGTGGCTAGTTGTAAGATGGACAGTGTTCAATAAAGCAACATAAAGACCGTGCTTTATGTCCTGATTCAATTCAGAGTGCTCTGCCTAATTTAGTAATAAGGTGAGCATACAACAATGGCGACGAGGACGACACGGACCTGGATTTGTTTTTGTGAGAAGTAGACCCAGCGGCGGCACGGTGTTAGCGGAAAAAAAAAACTTGTGGGCTAACATGGAAAAGTCGGGTATTCAACCGTTCGCCTGCTACACGGATCCAGCTACGCTCGGACCGAGATGGACGCGCTGGTTAACATCCTTCGAGTTGTTTGCTGATGGGAAAGGTCTTATTTTGACGGATGATGCTACAGACGCGCTCTTCTACTGCACATGGCCGGACAGGACGTGCAGGACGTCTTCTCCACTCTACCACAGACGGGAGAGGCAAAGTTTTAAATATAGTTAAAACCCATATAGTATCTAAACTTCTCTTCCTTGCCACGGTTTTTCCTCCTCCTCACAAATCACTTTTACTTTTAAACAAACTGTGTGTTAAATTAATATGGGGAACAAACCGTGAGGTTACGAAACGAACTTTAATGTATAAAGGCAAAGAGTGTGGTGGATTGGGTGCGCCAGATCTCCGTATCACTTTGAGGATTCCTTTTATTAAAAATGTGTTTAGCGCTCTTAATAGGAGAACCCCATGGATTAGAGGTAACGAAGCACAATGGGGAAAACTAAAAGGTAGGGCTAGATCCAATATGCCGTATTATAAACTCCTTTTTGGTGACACTACGGAACAGTGGAAAGACCTTAATATTAACTGGACACAAGTATCCACTAAACAAGTATACAATATAATTAACAGTAAAAATAATGAAGGACAGATAAAATATAAGGGCGTGGGCGTAGAAGAATGCCCACTAGTAGTTAAAAATATCTACGACAAATTAATCTCTGAAAATATGAGAGACACTGTGTGGTTGATATCTGTTGGACGCCTCCCCGTTAGAGCGGTGGTGCAGTGGAGCTGTTATGTTACCACCAAAGAATGTCCAATGCCACGGTGTGTCGAAGATGAAACCCTTGAACATTTACTGTTATCCTGTTATAGAACAGTAGAAATCAGACAACAGATGACTAAAATGGGTTTTGAAATTGACAACAATATACAAGCTATAAAATATGGTCTGTTTAAAGAAAAAATGTATGACAGTAAAAGACGCCTCTTTTGGCTTATTATGTGTGTCATTAACACCCACATTTGGAAAACCAGAGCCAAGGTGGTCATTGAGCAAAAAATGATAGATAGTGTTGCTGTGTGCAAAAATATCCTTACAGACCTGAGAAGGAGGAAGACTTTAGAACAAAAAAAGAATAGCCCTTTACCTTGGGACCTTTTGAAGATATAATTAATGTTAATATGTTTGATTAATTTAACTTTTGTATTAATGTATCTATTGTAAATTATTAAGAGATAGCAAGGGTGGTTAGGAAAAGACCTGCCGTGGGAGCTTTTATTATTATAATATGTAAAATAAGATGTGAATAATTTGTGCATGGTGCTTGTATTATGTGTATTTGTAATTGTGAATTTTGATATTTAAATAAAGTGATTTAAAAAAAAAAAAAAAAAAAAAAGCAAAGGATTACAGCGCTGCGGTGACTGCGCTCAACACTTACTTTGTTCCTCAAGTGAATGCAGCATACGCACGCCAAACTTTCCACAAATTGTCCCAAACACCAGGTGAGACTGTGCAACAATTTTGTACACGTTTGAGGCGAGCTGCAAAAGACTGTGACTTTCAAGCTGACAATGATAACCAGATACGGGACGCTATCCTGAGTAAATGCACTTCTGAATATGTATGGAGAAAGCTGCTTGAGGAGGGTCCAGGCTTAACTCTAAATCGCACGTTAGAGGTGGCTTCACACTGTGAACGTGCGGAGGAGCAGATGGCGGCGATGAGTGTCACCGGGGAAAAGAAAGGAGAGGACACGGTCAGCCGGATTTTTACAGCAAAGAAAGAGAAGAACAACAGACCAAAAGGAAAAATGAAAGATGATAATAAAACAGAAAGACAGTGTTACAGGTGTGGTTATACTGACCACATGGGCAAAGATCCCAAATGCCCAGCACGAGGACAAACATGTCACAAGTGTAATGGTAAGGACCACTTTTCAAAAATGTGTCGTACAAAAAGACAAAAGAAACAAAATGTGAATGCTGTTGAACAAGATGATTATGCATTTACTGTAAATGATGATAATGTACCTGAGAAACTTACCTTTTCTGTTGGGGGAATAGAGTTGAAAATGTTAGTTGACTCTGGAGCTACAAGTAATGTGATGGGAGAAAACATATGGGAAAAGCTAAAAGCTGAAAAGATAAAATGTCGCTCATATGTACCCAAAGAGCAGAGGAATTTATATGCATATTCCTCAGCACAGGCACTCACGGTTAAAGGCGCATTCAGATGTGAAATCAAGATTGGTGACAGGACTGAAGAGGCTGAATTTATTGTGATTAGAGGTAATGGTGAACCACTCCTGGGGAAAAAGACTGCCATAAAGTTAGGAGTGTTGAAAATAGGTGAAAATGTGGCGGCTGTCACAGATTTAAAGCACACTCTTAAAGAAAAGTATCCAAAAGTGTTCAAAGGAGTAGGAAAGCTAAACACCAAACAGATCAGCCTGTACATTGATCCAAATGTGAAACCAGTAGCACAGCCACTGAGGCGCATACCTTATCATTTGAGGGATGCAGTGGAGAAAAAGATCAATGAACTAATCGACATGGACATTATAGAACGTGTAGAAGGACCTACACCTTGGGTAAATCCTGTAGTGGTACTCCCAAAGAAATGTGACAAAGATATCAGAATGTGCTTAGACATGAGAAAAGCAAATGAGGCAATAATCAGGGAAAGATACCCCATACCCACTGTGGATGAAATCTTGCAAGGATTAAACGGCTCTGCAATCTTCACCAAACTCGATCTTAAGTGGGGATACCATCAGCTAGAGCTTACCCCGGAGTCAAGAGAGATAACTACATTTGCAGTGCACAACGGAGTATACCGGTACAAAAGGCTAATATTTGGAGTCTCATCAGCTAGTGAGCAATATCAGCATGAGATTGCCAATGCACTAGCTGGCATTGAAGGAGTTGAGAACATTTCAGATGACGTAATCATACACGCGCCAGACCAGGAAACCCATGATAAACGCCTGCATGCTGTGATGAAGAGACTCTCTGACTGTGGCCTGACACTAAACTCAGAGAAGTGTCAGTTCAACATGGACAGACTCGTGTTCATGGGAATACTGCTGACACAGAAAGGCTTCGGCCCGACTGAAGAAAGAGTGAGAGCTGTGGTGGAAACCCGAGAACCGAAGAATGCTACTGAGGTGAGAAGCTTTCTTGGACTGGTAGGCTTCAGTAGCAGGTTCATACCACAGTTTGCTACACTCTCTGAACCACTAAGACGTTTAACTCGAAAAGAAACTATGTTTACATTCGGGCCAGAACAAAAGCAAGCATTTGAAAGACTAAAGACTGAGTTAGCCAGAGCAGGTACCCTAGCCTATTTTGACAAAGAAGCCCCAACCAGAGTCATAGCAGATGCAAGCCCTGTAGGCTTGGGCGCAGTGCTAATACAAATACAGAACGGAGAAGAGGTACCAGTGTGCTACGTAAGTCGGAGTTTAACGGACTGTGAGCGAAGATATTCTCAAACAGAAAGAGAAGCCCTAGCACTGGTATGGGCATGTGAGAGACTACATCCATATGTGTATGGCAGGAAGTTTGACCTCATCACAGACCACAAGCCATTAGAGGTCATATACAGCCAGAAATCTAAACCTTGTGCACGCATAGAAAGATGGGTTCTCAGACTGCAACCATATGACTTTAAAGTAGTGCACATTGCGGGAAAGCAAAACATTGCGGATTCACTGTCAAGACTGCTGGCTGACACCACGTCAAAAGAGATACATAAGCATGAATGTGAAGAATATGTGAGATTTGTTGCAGTTAATGCTACTCCAAAAGCACTCACAACAAGAGAGGTTGAAGAAGCCTCTGCTACAGACTCAGAATTAACAGAAGTGCGAAGAGCTATTGAAAATGGACACTTTGAAAAATGCAAAACATATGCACCCATTGCAAATGAACTGTGTGTCATCGGCTACATAGTTTTGCGGGGAACTCGCATTGTATTGCCAGAAAACCTCAGAGCTCAAGCACTGTCACTAGCTCATGAAGGACATTTAGGAATTGTTGGAACCAAACAGCATCTCAGAACAAAAGTTTGGTGGCCAGGGATGGACAAAGCTGCAGAAAAGTTTTGTAAAGCTTGTCACGGATGTCAAATAGTAGCCAGACCAGATCCACCTGAACCACTGAGAAACACACTTTTACCAGATGGACCATGGCGAGATGTGGCGGTAGACTTACTGGGACCGCTACCTTCGAACCACTCAATACTTGTACTGATAGATTACTACAGTCGGTACTATGAGTATGATGTAATGTCATCTACAACTGCTGAAAAAGTCATTGACTCTATTGACTGTATATTTAGCAGACATGGGCTACCAGTTACAATCAAATCTGATAACGGCCCACAGTTCAAATCTGAGCTGTTCAGAGAATATTGTGAAACTAATGGAATCAAACATATAAGAACTACACCAAAATGGGCTCAAGCAAATGGGGAAGTGGAACGTCAAAATGCATCATTGATGAAAAGAATCAGGATCGCACAAGCCGAAGGACTTGACTGGAAACGAGAGCTAAGAAAATATGTAACAGTGTATCGCAGCATTGAACATCCAACCACGGGCAAAAGTCCAGCAGAACTACTGTTCAACCGCAAAATGAGAGGAAAGTTACCGAACATCAGTGAGGCTAAAACAACGGAGTTGGACGTGCGTGACAGAGACGCTGAACAGAAAGGAAAATCAAAGATTTATGCTGATGAACGAAGGGGAGCGGAGTATTCAAAAGTTGACTCGGGAGACACAGTGCTGGTTCAACAAGACAAAGTGGACAAGTTTACAACACCATTCAACGCAACACCACACAAAGTTGTAAGCAGAACTGGAAACCAAGTCATTATTGAATCACCAACAGGAGCTCGCTATCACCGGAATACCACACATGTGAAGAAATACGAGACGAATGAGACCAGAGAAGGACACTATGACACAATACCTGAAAGGGAGGAAGGTGAAACACCCACAAAGACTGACACCTTCACTCCAACACCACAAGAGGGCTCCCAGGGGCCAGAGAGACCAAGTAGATCACAGAGGGCTAAAAAGATACCCGAGAGGTTTCGTGATTTTGTGGTGAAATGAACTATAATATGTTAAGGTGAAGAGGTAACTTAAAGTTGGCAAGTTTCAAGTTCATATGTGTATTTCGACATGTATATATTGAAAAAAGAAAGGTACATGTGTGGTGAGACAGTTAGATTATATAATTGTTAGAAAGTAAGACAAGAAAGAATGTTCAGTGTTGGAAAAAAAAAAAAGACATCAAAGTTATTACAACTAAAGTTTGAGTCTAAGGAAAAGGGGGATGTCATGTATTGATATGGCTATGTCTTAAGGTGATGACCTTTGAACCGGATGTTGTTGTTGTCCGAGGGAAGCCCCGTTAAGTGGCTAGTTGTAAGATGGACAGTGTTCAATAAAGCAACATAAAGACCGTGCTTTATGTCCTGATTCAATTCAGAGTGCTCTGCCTAATTTAGTAATAAGGTGAGCATACAACATGTACCTGACATTTTTGCAGTCTCATTAGGAGTCTGTATTCCTAATGAGACTGTACATAGTAGTTTCTGATCTGTCTCCACGTTCACTTCTCTTCCATATTCGTACTGATGGAAACGTTCTGCACTGCTAGCATCTCTTTCTCTCTTTGTGCGTAACGCTGCTCAGTTCGTCAGTGAGTGGATGGGTAAGCAGCTGGATGGTCATCTTGTAGTAAGACAGCACCGAAGCCACTTTTGGAAGCATCGACGGATTGTGTTACTGGAAGCTGTACGTCATAGTATCTGAGTATCTGAGTACCGGGCTTCCACATGAACTACATCTGAATCAGTAACTATTCATACCTATCATGACACTGACCACAAACCGTCCCCCGGTTATTTTGTAGTACTGGTAGTAATATTTATAGCAGTATTTGTAGTACTTTTGTTTGTTTTGATTGTTTCAGAGTTTGAGGGTTCAAAGACTGGGTCCTCCAGTCTGCAGCCCAGGCTCCCCCAGTGCCCCACTGGTCAGATACTGATGAAGCTTGTTTCAGTGAGGGGTCACAGATCAGAAATGATCAAAACTACAAACATGAATATTTCACCCTGCAGACCAGCAGTGGTGAAAAAGCGGAGGGCAGAGCTTGGTTTGCCTGCGAGTCTGAAGCGGCGTCATCACTAACGTGTTGGTGAGCGCCATGGCTCAACTTCCATCGGCACACCTCTGAACAGCTGTGACAGTACGCACGCTCATTTTAACATTCAGCAGAGCTGATCTTTGCCTGCCAATCCAACCAAGTACACCTTCAGGACCTCCGGTTGTTCTGCTGCTCGGCCTGCAGGGGGCGGCAGAGAGCCACGCTGCTTTCACAGGCTGTAGGGAATTGGAAACTCCAACAGAAACCAGATTAAAGCAGGAGTGAAACAGCGAGCTGAAGCTTGGAACAAGAAGAATTGATGCCTTTGTTTTTTCCTGCATTATAAATCAAGCGCTGCTTTCTCTTACAGTCTGATATCTGTCATCAACCTGTGGGAGCCTCATGAATGTCTCCGCCTCCATCACCTGCTGCCCCGCAGGACCAACTCAAGTTTTATTAATAGGGCTATCAGATGTGTACCAACCTGACCTCTGACAACACAGCTGATGGTCCCAACCCCATTAAGAAGGGAAGAAATTTCACCATTGAACCCGTGTGAAAGGCACACCTGTGAGGTGAAACCATGTCAGGTGACTACATCATGAAACTCACTAAAAGAAGAACGAGGGTTTGCAGCGCTGTCAACAAAGCAAAGGGTGGAATCTAAAACATAAAACATATTTAGAGTTATCTCTCATTTTTTCTTTGCTGCATAATGCCATATATCTAAATATATTTGATGTCTTCAGTTTGTATCTATAATGTACAAAGTAGCAAAAGTTGAAATGAGAAGGTGTGTCCCAATCTTGACTGGCAGTGCAAAAGGGAATTTGTGCTTAAATTGAAATTACATTTTTTTTCTTAAAGAAATGGTTTAGTTCATGTAATTATTCTATCACGTGTCATTTTCATTGCAAATATTAATCACGGTTAAATTAAATGCAGTTCCAGCTGTAGAGGAGGTCCGCACTCCCGTGTGAACGAAGTACCGACTGGAACGGACAAGCACGCGAGTACGAACATGCGTACTTGAGTATTAATGCACGGCTCTCATCAATGAAGTCTAACTTTTCCGAGCATTCTTGAACGCAGCAGAGGGATAACGCGTCAGACCGGCTCGCAGCGCACGCTCGTCGGAGATAGTCTATTAAAGCAACACGAGCCACTACGTCACAGCGTCACGGACACTGTCCCACTCAAACGGAGACCCACATAGACTGCGCGTGCGCCGGTGTCCCGGTATAGGCTCGGAGTGAGGCCTCTGTCGGCTGCTCTCCGAGCTTCGTACGTTCAGCGGGCCTCTGCTCTCATGTCTCCCCGGCTGTTGAGGCTGGTTTCCGGCTCGGACTCTGTGGTTCTCTGACTCCCTGTTCGCGGTGTATTGGTTCTCGGATGGCGGCGATGCTCTGGCTGGGAGCGGCGGCGACGGTCTTCTGCCTGGTGCCCGGCTCCCTGGGAGGCGCAGGCCGGCTCTACACGGAGGAGGACCCGCTGGTGATCCTGAGCAGCGACAGCCTGAAGTCCGCCGTCACTAACTCGTCCTCGGCCTGGCTCATCCAGTTCTTCTCGTCCTGGTGTGGACACTGCATCCAGTACTCCAGCACATGGAAGGCTCTGGCCCAGGACGTGAAAGGTACTGCTGCGAAGATACTGTTCCCCGTGCGTTCGGGTCAAACCAGACTCTATTCAAAAATATGCTGTTTACATCGTGTCCGTTAATCGGTGAAAATAGGACCAAATTTTAAGCATAGTCTGAGTGCTTTCCGATGACGTCAGATCTCTGTACCGATTCGGCGTTAAAACAATTAACAATAAACTTATCAGTTGTTTATTTTTAGCTCATTTTCCTGCTGCTAGCTCGCTCTTGTAAACGTTTTCGGTTGTTCAGAGAAACTTAAATGTAGCGTTTATTTCAATGGGGTTCTGAATGGCAGGGAGACTCCGTGTGTGGACGTGCTGGGACAGGTAAATCGTTCAAACTACAGACCGAAGGAAGCGACATCCCGGGATGAAGGTGTGCTAACGATGAGGGCAGCTGGGGACACAGCGTCAGGTGCTAACGGCAGGTAGCCAACAGTGCGAGGGACTCAGGTGTGTCCCTGCTGAGTGAAACAGACTCGGTAACAAAGGTTTAAGGGCTTTAAAGGCTGTCAGTTCAAAGGTCACAGCTAAAAGCTGAAATGACTGCAGAGATACTGATCAGTATTTGAGACTCTTGATTTGTGTTATGATGTGTTTGGTTATTGATCAGCGATTGGCTGCACTGATTGGAAGCCAGTGAGGGCCACACCAGAGCAGGGCCCTTTTTCAGGAAGCCGGTTTAGAAAACTCAGAGTGAAAAACGATACTCAGGGTTGAGTAACCCCGAACTGTCCAACTCGGAATATTCTGTTTCAGAAAGGCTGATAACAATTAGTTCAGTCAACGCGGAGTTGCTTTAACCCCAAGTTAAGCGCGCGCACAAGGATACATAAAGCCCAGGGGCCCGTTCTTCGTACCTCGCTTACTACATCCAAGATCAAATCATCGCGCTAACTCTGAGCTCGCTAATCCGGTTCCCCGAACAAACCTGTTGTTGACGATTAGTACAGCTGGATGAAGTAATGTGAGATCACTGGGTGGCTTAACAGGGGCTACGCATCGATAGTAGAAACATTGATCGGCAACCCTCTGATTGGTCGGCGAAAATGTCGAAGGCGCGCGCTCGGTATTTTTCGGCAGCAGAGCAAGAACTCTTGATTGAGGGATTTCAGGAGTTTCAGAGTTTAATTAAAACGCAAGAGAACACTGCAAAGGCTGCAAAAGCAAGGAGAGAGGGCTGGCAGAAAGTTGCTGACAAATTAAACTCGTAAGTAATTTAATAATAATAATAATAATGGAGTGGATTGATATAGCGCTTTTCAAGGCACCCAAAGTGCTTTACAATGCCACTATTCATTCACTCTCACATTCACACACTGGTGGAGGCAGCTACGGTTGTAGCCACAGCTGCCCTGGGGCAGACTGACAGAAGCCAGGCTGCCATATCGCGCCATCGGCCCCTCTGGCCAACACCAGTAGGCGCTAGGGTAAATTTATCATATTATATTATATTATATTATAATATGTTATATTATATCCCCTTTCACATTAGAGCCACAACAGGACCCACTAGAACATGGGAACAAGTAAAAGTGAAATATAAGAATATTCTACAGAATGGTAATATTTATCACTTATGTTGCTTTTAGTCTCTTGAAAAGAGAGCCTGAAATAATCTGTTTGTTTGTTTATAACAGCAACCAAGAAAAGGGCGGAGCAAAAAAAGACAGGTGGTGGTCCTGCACCCCCTCGTCAACAAGTTGGTTAAGTGAATAATACCCTCACGGGAAAATCGATATCTCTCTATGAGCACACTGTCGCGCTGAGCTAAAGGATCCTGTCTGTCCCGCAATATACGCTGAATTCTGAGGACTCTCCTTATCAATCTTGCACCTTCTGCAATGGGTTGGTCGCGTATACGGACAGGACATGGCTGCGACAGGCTTCCCAAATCCACCTTCGCTTTTATAGCCGTGGTCTCTCATCTTGATTACATGAAGTAATTTGCAATTACTACTCTGAAATATGAATTACATCTGTAATAATCACATACATGTAATAGAATGATTAATAGTACATTTCCCTTTTTTAGGAAATGACCTGTATGTATCTGTGTGACATCAATAAAAGGATCAAGTGCTGCATTATCTTCAGTTACATTGATAATATTTATTTATGGTGAAACAGTGGAAAAATATCGCTGTTGCTTTCGTATAAATGACGCGGGCATACCTGCGTGGCCGCGATCTAATCCTGTTTACATAAAGTAAGCCTGCTCCCCAGCAGGTTTACGCTTACGGATCTGTTGCTATGACAGCAAGTCCCGGATGAGCTTCGGAGAACCGAACGATCCAAGATCACGCGAAATCGTCAACAATCAAATCCAGCTAACTTACTTAGCGAGGTACGAAGAACGGACCCTTGATTAGTGGAGCACAGATTAAGCGAGTCACCATGGAGACGGAGGGAAAGAAGGCGCGGTCAATGTATCTTACAGCGCTTGAGGCCGAAATTCTGATGGCAGCATATGCCGATAACATGCAAATTTTGCGGAAAAAAAGTAACGCAGCCTCAGCTGCAAAAGAAAGGGAGCATGCATGGCAAAACATAGCTGACAGAGTCAATGCGTGAGTGTTAATATAAACATTGATCGAGGGATTTCCACCCATTTAACACGTTATTATATTATATTTTATTTTTTATTTCATACATTTTATTTTGTGATGTGATGTGAGCGCAGGTGCAACCCAACAGGCCCCAAACGTTCCTGGCAGCAAGTAAAAATGAAATATAAAAATATAGTCCAAACAGGTGGTGTAATTGTATTATGAGCCATAGTGCTTGGTCTGTTTGTCCCATGTAAATCAATTGCAGTTAGAGGCTACATTAATTTTCTTTCTGTAAGCACTTATTGAAATTATCTGAGCACATTACAAGTACATATTTGCTTACTCTGTATGCTCAAATGTGACCCGTTATAGCCAACAGAAAAACAGGTGGGGGTCCTCCACCACCACTCACAGAGGCTGGCCACTTGGCTTCCACATTTGTGATAATGTTGGCAGCATCACATATGATCTTCACAGTGCAGAGAACACAAATTAGCATCCATTACTATAATGAAATAATTTGTTAGTTTGAAATGCTACAGGGAACTATGTACCTGTACATTAATGCTGTGGAAAGACTTCCTGTTCACATAGTCTCCTTCATTTACTGAAGGAGCAATGATTGGAATGTGAGTGCCATCTGTACAGCCAATCACGCCTGGGAACCGTGAGAATAAATATAAAATTTAAGTAGTTCAAGTATCACCACATCATGAATTAAGTTTTGTTCATCCTGATACCTGCAATTTTGTGGCATCCCTCTTTGATAAATCTTGTGGGTCTATGACCGGGGAACACCACAAACGAGTACAGGAGACGTTTCAGTGCAACTGTAACATTCCTGACTGCCCGACAGACGGTAGCCTTGGAAACGTGCTCAGCGTCACCAATATTATACAGAAAGCTCCCGTTTGCAAAAAACCGAAGTGCAATACAAATAATATGTAATGAACTGAGAGCATGTCGGCGATGTGTCACATGAGCAATATTAGGCCTGAGGATGTTATTCAAATAAATTATAGATTGTGCTGAACAACGGTAACGTTCACACAGAAAATCATCAGGAAATGATAAAATGTCCAAACGCGCTCTAATCACTCTCTCCCGGCGGAGAGCTCTGCGGAGGATTTGGGCTTCAACATCTACTGGCTCTTCAAGGAAGGAGCACGCCATGTCTGACACTTCCTACAGTCAGGTTTCTGACAAAGAGGCGGAGAAGGTCAGGGTTAGTTGAAGCTAACCTGCTAGGGGGCAGGTTATCTTCACGGAGTGTGTCGTCATAGTAACTCACTCAGAATTAATCTAAACTCGCTTTGTGAAACCGAAAACCCAGAGTTTCCGTTAACTCAGGGTATACTTACTCAGAGTTTGCACTAAACCGGCTTCCTGAAACAGGGCCCAGAAGGTGGATGAAGGTAAACACTGATGTTTGTTACTGGAGTCACCAATGCAGACGTGTCCCTCCTGGGCCTCCGGAGCTTGAGGACCCGATGGTGTTTGTACTGAAGCACCTGCGGCTCCTAATCTTTTCCCACCAGATCGAACACACACAGTTTCCATTCACATGTTTGTATACCTGCCCACGTGAGGACCCTCCCTCTGACCGTCACCTGCGTCGTCTTTCCCTGCAGACTGTTTTTCCTAAACCTCTCACCTGTACGTTGTTACACCCCAGCCCAGGGAAAACCGGCGTGCGACATAAGGAAAATAAAAATAAGGAAAAATGCCCCCCCCACTCCCTGCTCTTAAGGAGGACGAACCAACAAAAAACAGCTACCACAGATTTCACAACAGCCAGTCAGTTTATTGAGTCCCAAAAGGTAGCAGGCATCAGGGTGAGCATGGCCAAAACAAACAAAAACTCTGGAAATGAATTGCAGCTGGCTTACCTTCACAGAAAACCCCAAACATAATTTACAGGTGTCTTACCTGCCTCTCTAACCAAAAACAGGAGAAAAGGTTCCCAAAGAAAAATGGCTTCTCACCCCTACAGCTACCGAGTAAAAACAGTATCGACAACTATTTACATCTATTTACAACACGGGGCGATCACGACAAACTGAAACACAGGGCTTAAATACATAGAGGGAGCAATCAGGGAATGGACAACAGGAGGGAAACACAGCTGGGGCGAATCAGAACTGACGAGACAAGGAAGCGTAAACTGAACACACTGAGATAAGACAGACCTTCAAAGTAAAACAGGAAACACATAACAGTCACGCCTAACACAAAACACTGACAACATTGGATCATAACAACGTTTAAAGCGCTCCTGTCCTCTGTGATCTGGATGTAAAGTGAATTTTGTGGATGTTTTCGTCACCCAACGCCAGTAAAGCCATACGAGGCTCTCTGTTCTGGGGGAGGCCTGGGGTTGCTCAGCCCTCCTGAACACTTGGAGGTCTTCAGACTTCTTCTCTGGTGTTCTGGACCTTTGTCAGAGGAGTATGTGGGCTCTGCAGCAGCTTCTGTCTAACACTCATGAGGTTTCCTCACTTCCTCTTCCTGTTGCGTCCCCTGTGTCACAGCCCCTCCCTGCCACAGAGGCAGCGAGGAGATTTGAGAAAGTTTTTTTATGAGAGTTTAACCAGTTTCTGATGAAACAACCCGACCTCCCAGCGAGGCCGGATCACTGCACGTGTGCACAAACATGTTGTTCTGAGGAAGACTACATGAAAGTTTCAGTTCCATTAGCAATAATAAGTATTGGAAGCGGTCGTTGTAACACAGGTTTTGGATTTGAAGCCAGTTAAAGTCAGCCCAGCGTCACTGAGTGCAACAGGCGTCACATTTTAATCCAAGTGTCACCCTTCATCTACAGCACTGTGCAAAAGTCCTGAGCCGCCCCACATCTCTTTATATTTTGCAGGAGACACACTGTTGTCGTTTTTTAAGTCTTGAGTAATCACTGCCCAAGATTTTTGGACTGCTAATAACCAGAATCGTTTCCCAGCATGCTTTGCAGTGTGTCCTAAAAAATGCAATGAAACTGGACTTTCTACAGCACATGAGCAGCGTGAAGAGTCATGTCCAGTCACAGACATTTGTGTTTGCACATTTCCAGAAAGCGCTGCACATATTTCAAATTTTCCTCTGGAATATAAAGACATGAGGGGCGGCTCAGGACTTTTGCACAGTGCTGTGGATAAACTGGTGAAGGGAGCTGCTTTAAATAGAAGTACCTGATACCTGTGCAGCACGGGGCTGCAGCCTGCTCCAGGACTCAGCAACGCTCACACAGTCTCAAACCGTGTGCAACCGACAAAACAACCAGTCCCGAAACACGCCCTGACTAACACACACACAGTGACACACACGCTTCCTTTTAAACCTGCAGAGGTAAATGGTGACTGCTGCCGCCCTCTGCAGGCTGCAGGGGGTAACTGCATGCTCTCTCTGCGTTACCATCAAAGAGACAAAGTAGAAGAATGAAAACCAGAGGAAATCGATGTTTCTGGCACCTGTTTGAACTTTGGCCT
>NC_137937.1:39445464-39567964 GCF_963969265.1 Rhamphochromis sp. 'chilingali'
CCCTCTGACCAGGTGTCTGAGACCTGGACAAGCTGCTGTGGGCTGGGTTCATTTCCCAGAATCCCACAGGAGGACCTAAGGGTAGACCCTTAACAGCCTGGACGTGACAGTATCAAAGTGAGTTCACTTTGTGCCAAACCTTTAACCTGCTAACAGAAGACACACCTGTCCTCTCAGGCCCCGCCCACTCCGTGCGTGTGCTGTTGTATGTCTGTGTTTGTGATAGGAGGGAAACCCGTCCTGATAAACTGATGACTGATTGTAGTTTTGAAGTTTCTTTTTGTGAAGTGATTCAAATATGAACCATGTTTATCACTTTAGTTTATTTCCTGTAAAGAATTCGAACCCCAAAGGCCCAGAGTGAGTTGGTTTTCTACTAAACAACCAAAATGACGAAGCACATGTGAAAGCCGTGTTTACCGGTTGTATAAATGTTTGTCTTTATGTTCCAGATTATTTTCTTCAAATAAAATCAAACTGCTGAAACCTGCAGAGGGTCGTTTTTACCCAGAAATGTATTAAACCGTTGTTTCCGTTTGTCAGGGAGTCGTGACTTTATGAAGTCCTTCAATAAGCATAATAAGCAATTCATTTTTGATGTGTTCAAATTTTACAGGGAAAAAAGAACTACAGGATGGGCCAGGGATGCAACTTTTGTTTTTTTCAATAGGAAGAGGGCCATGTGACACATCAAACTTATTGGTAATGTCACAAGAAAAACAATGGTGTGCTTGGTTTCGACGTAACTTTGTTCTTTCATGAGTTATTTACAAGTTTCTGACCACTTATAAAATGTGTTCGGTGTGCTGCCCATTGTGTTGGATTGTCAATGCAACCCTCTTCTCCCACTCTTCACACACTGATAGCAACACCGCAGGAGAAATGCCAGCACAGGCATCCAGTATCCGTAGTTTCAGGTGCTGCACATCTCGTATCTTCACACCATAGACAATTGCCTTCAGATGACCCCAAAGATAAAAGTCTAAGGGGGTCAGATCGGGAGACCTTGGGGGCCATTCAACTGGCCCACGACGACCAATCCACTTCCCAGGAAACTGTTCATCTAGGAATGCTCGGACCTGCACCCATAATGTGGTGGTGCACCATCTTGCTGGAAAAACTGAGGGAACGTGCCAGCTTCAGTGCACAAAGAGGGAAACACATCAGCATGTAGCAATTTCAAATATCCAGCAGCCTTGAGGTTTCCATTGATGAAGAATGGACCCACTATCGTTGTGCCCCATATACCACACCAAACCATCACTTTTGTTGTTCCAACAGTCTTGGAGGGATCCATCCAATGTGGGTCAGTGTCAGACCAATAGCGCTGGTTTTGTTTGTTAACTTCACCATTCACATAAAAGTTTGCCTCATCACTGAACAAAATCTTCTGCGTGAACTGAGGGTCCTGTTCCAGTTTTTGTTTTGCCCATTCTGCAAATTCTGTGCGCCGATCTGGGTCATCCTCGTTGAGATGCTGCAGTAGCTGGAGTTTGTAAGGGTGCCATTTGTGAGTAGCTAATATCCACCGAAGGGATGTTCGACTAATGCCACTCTCCAGTGACATGCGGCGAGTGCTACGCTGTGGGCTCTTGCTGAATGAAGCGAGGACAGCCACTGATGTTTCTTCATCAGTGACAGTTTTCTTGCGTCCACATTTTGGCAAATCCAACACTGAACCAGTTTCACCAAACTTAGCAAGCAGTTTGCTGACTGTAGCATGGAGATGGGTGGTCTCGTAGGGTGTCTTGCATTGAAATCTGCTCCAATGACCCGGTTACTGCGTTCACCAGATATCAACACGATTTCGCTCCTCACGTGTTAACCTCTTCGACATGTCAATGGCTGTGAACAAAGAGAAACTTGTAAATAACTCATGAAGGAATAAAGTTATATTGAAACCAAGCACACCATTGTTTTTCTTGTGACATTACCAATAAGTTTGATGTGTCACATGGCCCTCTTCCTATTGAAAAAACAAAAGTTGTATCCAAGATGGCCGACTTCTAAATGGCCACCATGGTCACCGCCCATCTTGAGGAGTTTGCCCCCTCACATATACACAAACAGGACTTTAATATCACCAACCATTCCCATGTTATTACGGTGTATCCATATAAATGGCCCACCCTGTATAACGTTTAAATTGGAAAAGCTGGCAAATTAATTCAAACTCCTGACCCGATAAACATAAACTAATCTGAGTGTTTTTGATTGTTCTCTATTCCACACAGTGTTAAATATACACACAGACTAAAATTTACAGCCACCTTTAACAAGTTAAATTTTAATAAGTAATTCTGAAGGTTCAAAAATGTCTTTGAACATGATGCGCTGTCTCTCCTAATGACTGACTGCAGCATAAAATGGATTTGTTGAAATGCACTTATTGGATTGATCAAAGTGAAAGTCCAAAGAAGTCAATGACGGTTTCTAAATATCTGCAGATTCAAGATCAGCTTAAACAATTGTACACAAGTTCAAGTTATTCAGATCTGTTACCCTTTCCCGAAGTCTGGGAAAAACATCCAAACTGTCCCCCTCAGATCAGAGGAAAGTGGTTAGGATATTCAGGAATAACCCGGGAACCACAAAGGCTCAAGCCTGCTATGAAGTAGAAACCAGTGCTGCAACACCAGCTGAACTACACCTGCCAGCAGTCATCAGTGAGATGCTGGGCTACAAAATGAACAGCTACAAGGAGCAGTACCCACCATGGAGAAGGAGACTAGAGGCCAAGATCAAGGTAGCACAGAGGGAGGTTAGCCGACTGCAGATCTGCAGAAAGGTGCGATGAAGAAGGTGTCCATACCCGAGGCCTTGGACACTGCCAAGCAGCGACTCACAGCCTTGGCCAGCCGCTTGAAGAGGTACACCAGAGAGATCAAAGGCAGGACAATGAACCAGCTGCTCTCCACAGAACCAGCCAAGGTGTACTCTCAGTGGCAAGGGAACAATATGAGAACAGCACCACCAAGGCTGAGCAGTACTGGAAGAGCATATGGGAGAAGGACGCTGTTTTGTTTGTCTCCTTATTTATGAAGAAAGAGTCCTTTTGTGATCTGCGACATACTTTATTAACCATGCTTGGTTAGCCGGAAAAACAACAACCACCCCTCACCTCTTAGCGCTCATGCCCGTGTTCTTTACAGATAGTGCCACCTTGTGGTATGGCATGAAACTATGTTAACTCACAGCAACAGCTGCTTATCATTACAGACGGAACAATAACAATGCTCAGTGGCTAGTGGATCTGAGGGCAGACCACAGCAACCTCCCTGAACAGGGTCCAGTAACCATCACAGTGGCAGACATCCAAGAAAGACTCTCCAATATGAAGAGCTGGACAGCACCAGGCCCCGACATGGTTCACGCCTACTGGCTGAAGAAGCTGATTGCACACCACGAGAGTCTGGCAGCACAAATGAACCAGCTGCTGGTTGATGAGAGACACCCAGAATGGCTAACCGAAGGCCGGACAGTCCTGATCCTCAAGGACCCCCAGAAGGGACCGGTCCCCTCCAACTACCGACCAATAACCTGCCTCAGCACCACCTGGAAGCTCCTGTCATGTCATGGACTGGCTGTGTGGCAGGCAGGAAATAGGACCCAAACGCAAACTCACGGGGAAACAGGACTGAACTCAAAATACAGCTTTATTGCTGACAAAAGATGACAAGAGATAACAGCGATACAAAATAACATGAAACTAAACTGGGAAGTACTAGCAGCAGTCAGCCGAGACTGCAAGACCAGACTGACCAACCTGTGCACTGCCTGGATTGATTACAAGAAGGCCTATGACTCAATGCCCCACAGCTGGATACTGGAATGCCTAGAATTGTACAAGATCAACAGGACCCTGAGAGCCTTCATCAGGAACTCAATGGGGATGTGGCGTACAACACTAGAGGCCAACTCCAAGCCCATAGCGCAAGTCACCATCAAGTGCGGGATCTACCAAGGAGATGCTCTGTCCCCACTGCTGTTCTGCATAGGCCTGAACCCCCTCAGTGAGATAATTGACAAGACTGGCTACGGATACCGACTAAGGAGTGGAACAGGTGTCTGCCACCTCCTGTACGTGGATGACATCAAGCTGACTTACTGATCCACACTACCAGGCTATACAGCAATGACATCGGAATGTCATTTGGACTGGAGAAATGTAGTCGGATGATAACAAAGAGAGGGAAGGTAGTCAGAACGTAGGGGATCAAACTACCAGGAGGCAACATTGCAGACATAGAGGACAGCTACAAGTACCTGGGAATCCCACAGGCAAATGGGAACTATGATGAGGCTGCTGGGAAAGCTGCAACCACCAAGTACCTGCAGAGGGTCAGGCAAGTCCTGAGGAGTCAGCTGGCCAAAGGAGGAGATAGAAGCCACTGACAGTGAGACCCTTTGTGATGAGAACAGTAGATGACCAGCTGACGGTCCAAACTGGCTGCTGGTAACAAAGGATGTGTTCTCTGGAGTGACGAATCACACTTCTCCTTCTGGAGTTTGGGTTTGGCTGTTGCCAGGACAACGGCACTTGTCTGACTGCACTGTCCCAAGTGTAAAGTTTGGTGGAGGGGGGGTTATGGTGTGAGGGCTCCAGTTAGGGGGGAACTCTTCATGCTCAAGACATTTTGGACAGTTTCATATTCCCAACTTTGTGTGGCCAGTTTGGGGATGGAGCTTCCTGTTCTAACTCAGCTGCACACCAGTGCACAAAGCAGGTCCATAAAGACATGGATGAGCCAGTTTGGTGTGGAAAAACTTGACCGGCCTGCACAGAGTCCTGACCTCAGCCCCACAGAACACCTTTGGGGTAAATCAGAGACTGTGGGGCAGGACTGTTCGTCCAACATCAGTGTGACCTCACAAATATGTTCCTGATCAGAAGTTCCCATAAACACTCCTAAACCTGTGGAAAGACTTCCCAAAACAGCCGAATAGGTTACAGCTGCAAAGGGTGGGCCGACATCACATAAAAGCATGTGATCTGTTATCTGTCTAGCTGACAGATAACGATGTGCTGCCTGGTGGCTACAGATCTGTGATCAGACTAAAACATTCACAGCTCTTTGGAGGACGAGGGTTACACTGTTCTCAGCAAAGTTCTTCTTAAAGGTCTTGGAAGGCGAAGACAACACCATCACATGACAGGAAGACGACGCTGAACACAGAGCAAACTTCAGCTGAGATGGTCCATCCACAGCTCGAGGTCAGTCATTAGCCTGCTCTGAAAAAGTCCCGATCCTCAGCTCGTGCTACTGACTAGAGCAGGGCGATATGGCCAAAAATATTTATCACGATATATATTTGAAAATTTGCGATGACAATATAACTGACGATTTAATTGATGCGAGACAAAATACAACTCCACAACTTTACTAGCGCAAAAAAAAAAACCCCATGCATTTATTTTCACTTAAACAAGCAGCTGTTTTTTATGTGCATTAAAGCTACATAAAAATTTAACTGTGCAAATGCAAATTCCTTGCTGAAAGTTGAACCAAAAGGCATTTCCAGTGGAAATGGGCTGAAATATCCTGAGTGTAACCGAGGACAAGGTAGGAGTAAAAGGGACAAGGAAATAAATTGATAATTTATTTATTACATTAATTAAACATTCAAATTCCCAGTTATTTCCAGACAGGACTTACAACACATCCTGCTGATATCCAAGCTGCACATGACACTTACCACACAAACGGTGCAAAAAATAACACAACACTGCAAACCGTCACACGCCGTTTAGCGACACTGCAATCGTGGCACGCACTGCAAACACCTCGGGTTTCAGTACAGCTGGGAATCAGCGCTATGCATGACCTGCAATCTGGGATATAAAGGGAAGTGGCACAAACAAATAAACAAATAACAAAAAGGGAGGTTAGTCCGCCCTTACACAACTCACTTCCAATCAGTAACCGCCTTAACGGCTGGACGAACTAACCAAAACAAAATTACAAATCAATCAAAAGAACGAAAAAAAGGACAGCAGAGACAGCACAGCTGAAAAACACAAACAACAACAAATTAAAATATTACCCAATAAAATATCGGTTTTATTAAACCATTCAAAATCACAAAACTAAAACAAACACTCAATATACCTACAATATTGATCAGTTTGTGATCATGTTTCTGACTTCTCAGAGTTCAACTGTAAGTAGTTGTCACCAAGCCACTGTTCAATGGAAGCTAAACATTTAATTAAAGAGGACAGTTTATGGACTTCCATCGGCTTAAAAGAGCAATAGAGCTGAATATCATCAGCATAGAAGTGATAAGACACCTCAGGGAACTGCCTAATTATAAGTCCAAGAGGTAACATGTACAAAAGAAAAAGAATAGGACCCAGAACTGAACCCTGCGGTACCCCAAATGTCAGATCTTTAGAATGTGACATAAACCGATTCGCAAAAACACTAAAAGATCTGTTGGAGAGGTATGACTGAAACCACTTCAAAGCCAGACCGGACTGTCCCGGAGCCTGTTAATCAGGATGGTATGGTCAATGGTGTCAAAGGCAGATGTCAAGTCCAACAAAACCATGACTGAGGATGCTCCGGAGTCAGCTGACATCATAATGTCACTAGAGACTTTAAGTAATGCGGTTTCTGTTGAGTGACTTTTACGGAAACCTGACTGAAATTTGTCATAAATTTCATGTTTTTCTAAAAAAGTGGTAAGTTGATCTGCAACTGCTTTTTCCAGAATTTTCGATGATAATGGAAGCTTAGAGATATTTATATTTATATTTCCCAGTGTTGTGTCATGTTTACTTGTGTTTAGAGTTTTGGCACAATGAGCGAAGTTTTGCAAAATGTGTTCAAGCAACGGGCAAAAACTGCAATGACTAACCTCTTATTTTGGATGGATTATCTCAGTTGTTCTCCTGACTGAAGTTTGGTCCGTTTACAGCATCCTGCCATGTGATTGCATTTGTCTCTAACCATCAGGAACCCTCACGTTAACTTTTATTGAGTGGAAAAAAGTTAGCGTTCATCCTTCAGCTTCACTGTGCTAATGTTATGCTAACATAGCTGTGTAGCTAGCCACCACGCACATGATATACCAGCTAGCCCAACTTCAGTAACCCTACAAACGTCACTGCTGTTTAGTTTCCTGTCTTCATTTATGTTGGAAGTGATAGCAGAGCTGTACGTTTTAATTTTTTCAGAAATCTCTCAGTCAGAACATGCTATATCATGTTTAGGTAACTAGCGAAACTAGTGAGCTAACTTCCGCTAGCTTCCTGCTAACTTCTAACGCCGTTAAATGTAATAAATTCTGTTTTCATGGATGCCTGGATGTTAAACTTAACTGTTACACCTGGTAAAGCAGCAACGCTGATCGTTTTATTAAAGATAAAAGAATTTAGACAGTTTTTAACTCTCAGTGATGCTGCAGTGTTCGTTTGGCTTTGGGACCTGAAGCGGACGGAGTTTAGGACCCAGATTACTCCCAGATTTACGAGCACCTTAGTCCGACAAATACGGCAATAACGACGGCCCGTTTGCATTTTGTACAAAAAAATGTACTTTGTCGTGTATCTGACGGACAAACACCAAACCAGTTCCACATCGCTGAAGTTGCAGCATTTTTACAAACCAATTCTGGTTCATGTGTTTCACTCAACGATCCGCTTTCCCCCTTCTCATTCTCCGTTACCACCATGCTTTTTCGGCCACGTGCGCATGTGCATTTTACCCATATTCTATCGCGATATTTCATTTTTTTATTGATGCCTAACATTGCACCGGTAATACCGTGAACAGTATAATATGGCCCAGCCCTACTAGTGACACATTGGTGTCGGGACACAGTGAGGTTTTAAAGACATGCTGCTTGTGAGCAGAGCTGTTACAGAGCTGGAGACACTGAGAACAAGCAGTTGGAGTTTTTCTAAGAACTGCAGCACAAAGATGAGACCCTCGACCAATGCTGGAGACCACAGAGGTCTGAAGGTGACCCTTTGTAGGGCTGAGGACCAAACAATGTCCTCACAGTGCAGGAAAGTCCTCAGCAGGGCAGATTTCAACCACGATATGTCTACATAAACACAGAAAGACATGAACAAACACACGCACACACACAGAGCTACTGTACGAATCCTTATTTAGCCTTAGCACCCCTCCTCTTCCTCCTCCCCCTCCCTCACACATTCAGCATCCACCCACCCATTAAACACAGACACCAGCCCTGTCTGTCTCTCTACAGTAGCTGTCTCTCTCTCGTGTTAGAAACTGTAAGTGTTGATGGAAGCTGAGGCTGCAAAACTGCTGCTTTGTGTTTGTGTGTGCTGGTGTGACTATTGCTGTGAGGACCAAGCACGGCTGTTTCAACATCAGAGCGAGGACCCTTTGGCCTCTGTGTGTCACGCTCCTTTAAAGGGCTGTGTGATTGTTCAAACTTTGTTTGGGGGTCAGGATCAGGGGTTGTGGGTGGCTGTACATACAGCAGATGTCCTCACAGAGACAGCGATATAAACGTGTGTGTGTCAGCCTGGCACACAGTCGCAGTATGCACGCTATGTACTCGGCATGCCAACTCAGCCTCAGCACTGCAATGCAGCGCTGTGCATTTGGCCAAGTCATGCCACACACACACACACACACACGCACACACACACTGACACACACACACACATGTGCAGTGATGTGTGTGTGTGTGTGTGACAGCCTACATGTGTGTTTTTAGCGAGTTTTCATGAGTAATGTTCAACCTTGCAGTGTGTTCTATGTAATGCATGCTCGCCCGCCCCTCTCTCTCTCGTCCTCTGCAGGGCAGTTAGCCGCATTAGCTCCCTCGCTGTCCTCAGATGACTCCTCCTCCTCCTCGGCTGTCTGCTGTGTCTCTGCCTCCCCCTCCTCCCTCCCCCCCTCCTGTGACACACCAGACGATGCGTTGACTGAGCGCAGGAGAAGAAGAAAACCTCTCCCAGCCAGCCGTCCTGCCTGCTGCATGGAGGAGAAGCAGAGGAGGAAGAGGAGCAGAGAGGAGGTAAGGAGGTGTCTCACTGTCTGACATCCGTCCTCCACTGGCTGTCTCTCTGCTGTCTGTCTGTCCCGGCACTCTGAAACTGTCTGTTTAACCTGTCTGTCTGTCGCGCTGTCAAACTCTGTTCCTCACTCTGAGCTGTCTGTCTGTCTGCTGCTCCGTAAACAACAAAAACACTGAGCTCAACTCTGAGAACCACTCACCTGGAATCAGCTGTAGCAGACTGTCCCGAACTCTGCCGGACTACAGTGGACTGTGCAGGACTCGGCTGGGTGGTAACAGACTGTCCTGAGCTCCTGTCCACTGGGGACGATTCTGCTGGACTGCAGGTGACTGTCCTGAACTGTAGAGGACTATAGAGGACCCTGCAGGGTTGTAGTGAGCTGTAGAGTGCCTGGCTGGACTTCAGCACAATATTCTGAACTGTAGTGGTCTGCAGAGGACTTGGTTGACTTTAGCAGAGTATAGAGGAGTCTGCTGGATTGTAGATGACTGTAGTGGACATTAGTGGACTGTACTGGACCCTGCTGGGTTGTAGTGGGGTGCGGTGGACTTGGTTGGACGGTAGGGGACTCTGTTGGACTTTGGTAGACTGTCCTAAAATGTAGTGGACTATAACAGACTGTGTGGGATTCTGATAGACTACAGGAGAACTTCCTTGACGATGGATTGCAGAGGACTCTTCTGGACTTTAGCAGACTATACTGAACTGAAGTGGTCTGTAAAGGACTTGGTTGGACTGTAGTTGACTCTCATGCACCATAGGGACCGGTTCTGGACTACAGTGGACTGTGCTGGATTCTACATGACTATAGTGGACCATAGTGGGCTGTACAAGGATCTGCTGGACTGTAGCACTGCAGAGGGCTCTGTTGGACTTGAGCAGACTATGCTGGGCTGTTTGAACTGTAGTGGAGTTTGCTGGACTTTAGCTGAGTATGTTGGACTATACTGGACCACAGGTCTGGGTCTGGGTCCATGTCTCTGGCCATTATTTATTTATAGTGAGTTCATGGATGATTATGTCAAAACTGCACACAGAGTTCTGCTCCCTGAGTTTAGTCTTTCAGGCAAAATCATGCAGGAGAAGCTTTGAAAGCCCCTCATTGGACACAGACTTTAGCTTTCTTGTCTTTAAGAACGCAAACGTCATCGTGTTATCACATGAAAATAAAACCCTCCGAAACACAAGGTGTCACTGTGAGGCTGTCCCAGCACTGACACGCATTCAGCTTTACATCTCTGCAGCAGCGTGGAACTTTCTGTGGAGATGATATTAGACACAACACATATGCTTTTACATTTCATCATGTTTAGCCTGGAGGACAGCAGACACTTTGAACTGGAACATAAAGAACATCAGCTTTTCTCTCACTAAAGGACAAACACTGCTTCAGGATTAGGGATGGGTATTGATGAGATTTTCACGATTCCGATTCCATTTTCGATTCTGTTTAACGATTCGATTCTTTATCGATTCTTTTGAAAAAAGGAGAACACTAAGGTCGATTAGCTTAGAGCTTTGTTTTATATCTTCTCTTTGAACAAGGTAGAAATTTAGGAGTAACATGGCCTTACAAACCCAACAGTGAGATCTTAAGAGATCCAGCCTACGGCTCTTCAATGGGGTGTCACAGGGTCCCCGGGGAAAACATTGTAAATGTAAAATAATAAAATAAATATTCTTCTGTAGCAATAACAAAGTATACCATAAATTATTCTGTAGCAATTACACAAGAATATCCAGTAATGTCCCTGCCTACAATTAAACACATTCACTTACTGAAAATCATCTGCTGTGGCAAACTGCTGCAAGCCTTTGACCACAAACTGAGTCACTGCTCGGTGACATTCGTCTATCCCGGCCTGAAAGGAGACGCTACCGGTAGCCTGCAGCGAGAACTGCCAGCATCTGAGCCAGACTCTGTCTCATCATGGTCACTAAATGCACAGTAATGGCAGGTTTGTAATAAGGCAGATCGTGCTAACATAATATGCACTGTTAGCTGATTATTTACCTGCCGCATTAACGGGAGAGGACGTACAAACGTTACCGCTGCTGCTGGGCTGAGATTCACGAGTCGAGCGGAATTAAAAACACGACATTCATTTAAGGTCATCGTGTGTTTTGTGAGCAAATGCTTTTGCATATTCGTAGTGTTTCCTCCCTTAAATGAAATATCTACTTTGCAAGTATTGCAAGTTGCCCTGTTGTCATCCGTTCTCATAAAGTATAACCAAACTTTTGAGCGTTTGAGCCGCTTAGGCGCCATGTTTCCTGCCAGGTAAATGACGCTCCGCAACGTGGTGACGTCATTCGGGGCGACTGGAATCGATAAGGGAATCGTTTGCAAAAATGGCAAACAATTCCAAGGAACTGAAACAGTGGGAACCGGTTCTCAACAAGAACCGGGTTTCGATACCCATCCCTATTCAGGATCTTCAATTCAGTTGATATAGAGCCAGTTCATAATAACAGTCGGCTCAAGGTGACGTCTCAAAGCTACACTTCAGAGTAACAAGTTACATTGTTTCTCTGTATTCCCAACGTTTTTGGAAAGCTGAGAAACAAAAACAATTTAGAACAAACTTTAAATTAATAAGTTCGTTAAATGATCTCTGACTTGACCAAAGTCTGGTTAGTGGCAGAAGCGAATGAGTGTTTTTACCATTTAGCCTAAAACATTACACCAAAGGAAACACGTGAGGAAACTGATGCTGAACACATCTGATTGTGCACATTTCATTCATGCACTAAACAAATGTTCCCATCTTTTTGTTAAAATCGGTACAATTTTAAAGGTTTCATACAGGGTGTCATCTGCATATACACACACCATCCATTCTTTATGTAACAACAGTGGATCTGGTACTGATCCCTGTGGAACACCAGAACAAAACACCTTCAGCTGAAAGTCAGCTGCAGTTTGAATGAAACACTTTCCATGTAAATATAGTTTCTTACTGACAGCTTGAGTCACAGCGGTCCCTCGTTTATTGCAGGAGTTACGTTCTAAAAATAGGTGAAGTAGCAGCTTTATGTTTTACAATGATTATAGATGTTTTAAGGCTGTAAAACCCCTCACTACACACTTTCACACATTTCTCTCTTGTTTAAACACAAAGTTCAGACCTTTGTAGAAAAATAAGTTGAGTATTATAGAATGAAACCGAAGATCAAACCCTGTTTTCAGGTCCAGAACACGGGAGTAGAGCAGCTGTCAGAGAATTCAACATCAATGGATCAATGGTACGGAAGTAGAGGAAGCAAGAAGAATGAGTTGAGTAAAGTTTGACTGTTTTGTTTCGCTTAATGTGCCTTATAGTCCGAAAAATACGGTAACTTCTAACTTCCTTTAGCATTAAGCAGAAGTCCAACTTTCTGTGCGACGGTTAGCATCTTCCTCTGCCTTTGGGTGCTACCACAGGAGCCTCTGACGGTGCAAAATGTTTCATCGACATTGTTGTGTTTGCTGGGGAGAAAACTTACAAACATACAGCACAGCAATTCAGAGTCACACTGCTAGTGATCGAAGATTTATGTAAATTTGACAAGCTGAACGCGTGCTGTACTGTACAGGAGACACAGCATGGAGGAGATTGACAGTGGTCTGCAGCCAATCAGGATGCAGAACACAATGCGCTGTAAGAAAAACAAAACAAAATAAAAAATAAAAAGCAAAGTTGCACAAAAAAAATCTGGTAAACAGCGAGGCCGCAAAAGGCGAACCGCGTTATAGCGAGGGACCAGTGTACTTCATGGTTAATAAATACAACCTCTGGCAGCTCATACATGGCCATCAGAGCAGAGAAGCAAGGATTTCCTTTTCACCGACTCGTTCGTCTAATGGCTTTGTTGTTGAATTTATTTCCAAATTAAATGTTTTCCAACTAATGAAGAGATATGAGACAAGTTCAGGCAACAAACAAGAAAAGAGAAGAAAACAGGGAGTAACAAATGCTTGAACTGCAAAGCTGTTTCATTAGTTCAGATTCATTCAGAATAGCAGAAGTGTGATTTTGGAAGTAATCCCAAAGGACGTCCCGTCTGTAGATGCAAAGTCATATAAAGTTTGAACAAAGATGCAACTTTTCAAACAGCGCGTCCCTTCTCTCAGCCCACCTGCCGTAGCTTTGCCCACACGTTGGCATCACTTTACTGTAAATGCAGCGTTTCTGATTCGTGCTCAAAGCTGACTGAAGGTAAACCCTTAAATCGCTACACTGTTCACTACAGTGACTGATTTTAAAACAACCAGAATTTCCAAACTAAAGGCAAAACAGGAAAAATAAAACCCTCCGTGGCTTCACAGCTGCCACTGACATGACCTGATCACGTTTGTCAGTAATGATACGTCATCCTCTCTGAATCGTTTGGTTCAGAAACAACGGCCCTGTGATGGAGACGCGCTCAGCACACCATTTGCGCTGTGGCTCCTCCTCCCGGCGTGCCGAGGTGCCTCACCTCAAATATTTCTGACCGAACCCTCTTGTGAGACACTCACTGTCTTTCCACAGACGCCAGCCGAAGCGGTCGCGATGCCCCTCGTCCGTCAGGCCGACCCGGCTCGATGACTCACCCGTGAATGCATTTCCTTACAAAGCCTCCATGTTTGTGAGACTTTAGCTCAGTGTGTTAGACACTGATGCGTCAGACTGAACGCTGCCTCCTGATCACATGACTCTCAGCAAACACCTCTGTCTGCACGTCACCTGTTTATTTACCCACACCTCCACGTCACAGACAAACAGCTTTGAGCGTGACCTAGAGATCCAACCACTCAACAGAAAGTGTGCAAAAACCTTCACTTTCTTCTGATTGATCAATTTCCGGAAGCTTGGCGAGGGGCAGCTTCGAGATCTTCGACTGTGTAAAAGCGAAGAAGTAACCTCGTCACTCGGCAGCCGTCATAAGTGCATCTTATTTTGAAATGATAACTAAATGCAGCTTCATTGAAAAGGTCGCGAGACAAAGAATCATCAGTCATAACTAAAAACACTGAATTCCCCAGAAACCAACCATAGCGTGGCTTTCTGAGATGATGTCACTTTGGCGTTTGTCACTCTCTGATCACCTGATGACGCCACAGTGACATCATAATACAAAAACTGTATTTTCAAGCTTCAGCGTCAGCATTTGAGCCACCGCCATGTTGTTTTTTCAATCCAGAGGTGACCACATCTGGGTGACGGAGCAGAGTGGTCAGTGATGATACCGGCAACATCCAATCAAAATCCTCAAATTTCTCTAAACTGAAGCTCCGCCTTCTTAGTAAAGGTGAAGAGCTCAATTTTTAGCCATATTTAATTTGAATATTGAACACTTTGACATTTACTATACAAAATAAAAAGATAAGTTCTTTACACTGAAGTCAAAGACTCTTCGAGCAGACACCTCGGCTCCTCTCTGCAAACATTATTTAAAAGTCTGACCACTCGTTTTGGGTCTAAATCTTACCTGAGCGATAATAAAGCTTCATGAACTTCAACTAGAACCTGTGGTCAGTTCGACTTTTTCTCTCTGCACTCAGACTTACAATGAAAACAAAACTGAAAGGAATATTTATCTCCAACGTGTTTTTTAAACAGACTCGATGAAACGGCTGTTCGATCCTTTAATGGGTTTAAATAAAGTTATCTCAGGTTTGAATGGGTGCACCTGATGTTTCTGACGCCCTGTGTTTGAGCGCGCTCAGTGTTTTTGTTTGTTGGACTCTAGAGGCGCGCCGCAGGAGACGTTCGGCTGTCTGCAGCAGGTTGGAGGTTTTCCTGTTGCCCTGTTGGCGAGCAGGCGTGGGTTAAACGTGTCCTCGGTTTGTTCTGTGGGCACGTGAGACGCCGTGAGGGTTTGACCTCTCCTCCTTTTGTCTCCCTTTCTACATTTCAGCTGTTTCTCTGGACCGAGCTGATCTGCATCTTAATGATTGACCACCTCCTTCTCAACCTGAACCCCCCGCCTCCTTGCTGACCTTTGACCTCACTGTTTGTTCTGCACCAGCATTATGGACCTCAGACTTTTTGGAGGAACTTTCTGCAGCATCCCCGACACCTAAACGCCCCGCTGTCTGCATCCGTCAGCCCAGCTCTGGCTCATCAGGACCGTCATCAAACCGCCGTCCACTTCCCGTTGCGACCTCAGCGAGCCGACGGCCACCACCATGTCGGAGGGGCTGCTACAGGTGGAGATCCCCGACTTCGGCAGCAGCGTGTTGGGCAGCCTGAACGAGCAGCGGCTGCTGGGTCACTACTGCGACGTCTCCATCCTGGTGCAGGGTCAGGCCTTCAAGGCGCACCGGGCTGTCCTCGCTGCCTCCTCGCTCTACTTCAGAGACCTGTTCAGCTCTGCGGCCGACTCCTCCTCTTCCTCTGACTCCTCCTCCCAGGCGGTGTTCGAGCTCCCGTCCTCAGTGACGCCGATGTGTTTCCAGCAGATTCTGTCCTTCTGCTACACGGGGCGCCTCAGCATGGCGGCCAGCGAGCAGCTGGTGCTCATGTACACCGCCGGGTACCTGCAGATCCAGAACATTGTGGAGCGCGGTATGGAGCTGATGATGATGAAGGCTTCCTCTGCCTCCTCACCGCTCTGCTGTGACTCACAGGTGGGTCTAAACAGAGGTTAGTGGGAGACAGCAGCATCTAGTGGACATCAGGAGAACTGCAGCTGCCACAGGAGACTGTTTATGTGTTTTTCTTCTCTTTGTAACTGTATTTAAACGTTTGTGTTTACAGACAACCTCAGCAGACGAGCTCGGGGGCTTTGACACTCAGACGGCCCAGCAGCAGCAGCAGCACGGCGCCCCCCAGCTGCAGGAAGTGAGTCCAGACCAGCCGGCGTTGAGCCCCGAGGAGCTGCTGCTCGCCGTCAGCAGGATCAAACAGGAGCGAGCTGACACGCCTCCTGCAGAGGAGGCCGGAGGAGCAGCAGGAACAGGAGGAGAGGAGACCAGGTGAGGAAATGGCTCAGAAATGTTTTCTCAGTGTTGGAAAGATTATTCCAAACCGAGTCAGAGATGTCTGCCCAGTCCAGACGCAGAGGGTGGAGGACCGCCCACCTGTTCAGTAACCAGACGGAAAGAACAAATGATGCTTTATGTGTGTGTCATACATGATGTATTTATCTCGTATCACACGCTTATTTAACGTCTGCATGGATGACTGCAGGAAATCTTCAGGGAGAATTCCCACACGTGCTCTCCAGGCCTCTCTCACCTCGGATGGGACGACTTCCTGCGCTGCTGAACTGAGCTGTGGATCCAACACTTCACTGTAATGGAAGCAATGGGGGAGACAGTGTGGCACAAACACACCCACTTCATTCAGGAGATGACAGGGGGGAGGGTCTACTTTGTGAATGATGAGCCGATGACCAATGAGGGTGCAGGGTCACAAAGTGGATAGATCCATCTTTTATATTGTCAGGTTTTTGCCTGACTAACTCTACGTATGAAGTTTGATATTGTGTATGAGGCGACCTGGATTAAATATACCTTTGTACCTGTGACTGATCCCTGAGATTTGAATCCCAGATAAATGGATCCCACCCTCAGCTGTGTACCCGGGACCAGTGCTTGGACCTTGATGAAGGTTTGTGATGTCATTCTTCTCCTGCTGGTTCTCTCCTCAGAGTGGACATTGCAGCAGAGCTCCAGTCCTCCAGGAGCACGGCTTTGTGTTACCTGAGTGCAGGTGGAGGGCTGGTTCCGGGTCTGCAGTCCTACCTGCTGGCAGGCGGGGGTCGCTCCAGTCCAGGAGGATCCAGTCTCCCCACAGACTCTCCCCCATCCCACCCACCCACCGAGGAAGAGCTGGAGGAAGATTACTACAGCAACGCTGTACACCCCGGACTCTATCAGCACATCTACGGACACCCCGGAAACCCCTACAGTGAGTATTTATCCACCACCCAAATCAATATCAATTATACATCACAAAATAACAAGAACAGCTCCTCACGGTGCTTTATATTGTAAGGTAAGCAGCCTATAATAATGCAGAGAAACCCCAACAATCACATGACCCCCTATGAGTTGGTGACAGACTGGGATAGGCTCCAGCCCTGCGCCACCCTGAGAGAAATAAGAGGAAGAGAATGGATGGATGCAGTAAAACGTTGGAGTTCAGTTTAATACCTCATGTAAAACAAAAAGGCAGTAATTGATAACAGAAGTCACACGGCCACTTCCTTTGAAAGATATGCAAAACATTTTCTTTTTTATTCAAATAGCATCCTGTAAACAGGGGCTCCGGTTACCCAGTTCTCCTGTTTCCAAGGATATGTTTGCTGCCCTGAACTGATTCAAGCACGTCTGTAGTTCATTTTTGGTCACTGACCATTTCAAAGTGATTAGAGAGAACCCCCCCTACAAAAGCATTTGAGCCAGCCACGCTGAGGAGAAATGACACATGCTAAATAAGTTGTTGTCTTGAGTTAGCAGGGCCTACGCTACCTTCTGCACCGGCTACAGGGGCCTGGCTAGCTACGGGTGTTTCAAGGATGCCGGAGTCTCCAATTCAGTGATCCTGGCCTCCAGAGCTCCAGACAGGCTGCATTTATTACAAGTATCATTATGGCTAAAGGAGGCTGAGGAGTAACTGAACAAAGTGCAGGAGGAACGGGTGAAGAGGCCATGCTAGCGAGTCAGCTACAAGCTAAGCTAAGCTAGCAAATCCTTAAAGACAAAGTGAGTGAGGGGCCGAGCAGCGAAGACACACAGGACACAGGAGAAATGTCTCCAAAGTGGGATTTTTCTTATTTTATCCTCTAAAAAGTTTAAAAAGACAAAGTTCAAAATAGAATTAATGGGCCCGTAAAAGAGGTCAGCTAAATATAACTCTACTCAAAAAGCGACGTACAGAAACGTAACTACCCAAACAAAGGAGACACAACTTAACTCACAAACTGACCTAAACACAAACACACAGCAGGGTAACCTTTACGGGGTTTGGCCAAACCGTTTACACACAACAGGGGAAACAGAACAAACACCAATACTAACTAGACACAAAACAGCATTAAACCTAAAACAGTCGTGTTGCTGACAAGCACATGGGTGGTCCCGCTGGTCACACCGTTTACCCAGACAGGAAACACCTCCCCAAACCAGGTAACTCAAAGAAACAAAAACATAATTAACATAAAAGAATATATTTAGAAACCCCACACAGTGCTAATATGTGCACTTTATAATATCACTGTTAGGTTTAAGTTTAGAAATGAATGAATAGTATGACTGAAATACATGTTTACCTGCAAACCAGACTAATGAGGTGAGTGTGTGGACTGATTTCAGCCATCACACAGTCACTGACACTGTAAGGATGATGTGTGTGTGAATATGTGAAGATTACACTATGAAGTAAGACGTTAGAGGGGGTTAAGGTTTTGGGTCCTTTTGTCCTAACAGGACGATTACCATGGTGACGATGTAAACGTCATCCTGTGGGTTCTCTGCCTTTTTGCTCGTTTTCTATGTTTTTAATGTCACTTCATTGACTCCCCAACAGGACTTGTTAACCTTCAGCTCATACAGGCCCCACTGATGTCACATATTAACTCAAACAGGTGAGTTTTAGTCATTTTACTTCCTGGGATTCCTGACACTCGCTCCCCTCCCTGTTTCTCATTGGTTCAGTCCAAGAGAAGATGGAGATGCTCCCCCTCCCATTGGCTAATGAGCGTCGGCCCTGCGTGCTGGTTGGTCGGGACAACATGGCACTTCCCGCCAGTCTGATCAGTCAGATTGGGTATCGGTGCCACCCGTCACTCTACACCGAGGGAGACCCAGGAGAGAAGGTGGAGCTGGTGGCAGGTAGGACAACAGAACACCTGTCCAACTGTATCTCAGACACCTGTAACCCAGCGTCATGTGACACACGCTCCCCTCTGTGTTTGTGTGTTCAGGTTCAGGTGTGTTCATGACCCGAGGTCAGCTGATGAACTGTCACCTGTGTGCTGGAGTCAAACATAAGGTGCTGCTCAGGAGGCTGCTAGCAACCTTCTTTGACAGGTGAGCTCTTACCTGGGTGAGTCACATGGATGCAGCAGCTTAGTTTACAGAAAACATAAAGGTTGTGGTGCCGTGTGGCTGGTTTAACTAAACCAGGATTAGGAACTAAAGGTAAGTTTGTTGAATCCAGGTATTTGATTTTCCTGTTAAAGTTTAAAGAATCAAACATTTATTTTTTCTGTTTTTAGGTACCTTACATATCTGATGAAAGTTTTAAAAGTATTGCTACAAACATGAGATTACTTTGAGTTTCATGAGTTGCTGGTGTTTCCTCAGCACAGATGGACAGAAGTGTTTATGAAATCATTGATGAGCTGATGCTACGCGGGGATTTCCTGATGTTTTACTTTATGCATCAAGCAAAAATCAAATTCTATGCAACAGTCTCTGACTGGAAGAAATGTGTTTAACATTTAAACTTGGGCTGGGCGATATGGCCTAAAATTCATATCGCGATCAGTGTTGGTCAAGTTACTTGAAAAAAGTAATCAGTAACTAATTACTGATTACTTCCCCCAAAAAGTAATCCCATTACTTTACTGATTACTTATTTTCAAAAGTAATTAATTACTTAGTTACTTTTTAAAAACACGATTTACAACCTGAAGAGGTGATAAAGCGATAGATCTTTCAGCCCAATTCTACTTTTTCTGCATAATCCATCATACAAAATGTAATCAAATGGAAAAGTCTCTTTTTAAAACTTGTTTTATTAGTTTTAATCTTTTAATTTTATGCATCAAGCAAAACATTTAATTATATGCAACATTCTCTGACTTGAATAAATTAGTTTAACATTTAAACCTATTTTCTGCACATTCCAGCACATAAAATAAAATATTTTGTGTGTTTACACTCAGTCTTTCAAATAGATGCAAGTAAAACACAGCAGAAAATAAATAAAGTCAAAGACTCAGCGGTCCTGTTGCTCTATTTTCACCTGTAAAGCAGGAGTGGGGCAGGCGGAGGTTTACCCTGGTGCAGGTGTGCGGCGGTCAGTGGAAGAATCCGCGAGTTTCTCTGTGAGTTTCCCATTACGTCGTAGCTACTCGGTGCTTGTTGGAAGTTTAGGGGTTTTTTCGCTGTAAAAAGAAGTTTTCTTCCCACGCACAGCGGACACTAATGTTTTTGTCACTTTTTATGGAATCAAACTCAAAGTAAGGTCAGTACTTCCACGCTTTAAACGCTGCACGCTCATACTCTTTCTGCACTCGATATATGATCCATTGTTGATCTGCACACAGCTGTCGTCACGAACGTCGCACTCGCTTACGTCACTGTCATGAGACATTCTCGCAAAAAATCACGGCTTTAGTAACGCAGTAACGCAGCGTTCCTACGGGAAAGTAACGGTAATCTAATTACCGCTTTTGCGATAGTAATCCCTTACTTTACTTGTTACTTGAAAAAAGTAATCAGATTACAGTAACGCGTTACTGCCCATCTCTGATCGCGATATAACTTGAAGCACATGCAGTAACGATATATATCACGATATATTCTTTTCTTCTGTATAACGCATTTTCCACACTATAAGGACTTAAAATCCTTTAATTTTCTTAAAAATAGAGAGTGTGCCTTATGTATGAATTCTGGTTGTGCTTACTGACCTCTAACCGATTTGGGCAGAAATCTGTTAAAAATGTTTTAGTACAACTTTGGTAAGCTGCACTGTTTGATGGATGTCAGAGCATTACGCTGCCGTAGTGAGGAGCTTCACGTAGTAATCTGGGTCCAAAACTCCGTCCCCTTCAGGTCCCAAAGTCAAACGAACACTGAGAGTTAAAAACTGTCTGAATTCTTTCATCTTTAATTAAATCATCAGCGTTGCTGCTTTACCAGGTGTAACAATTAATTTTAACATCCATGAAAACAGAATTTATTAAATTTAACGGAGTTAGAAGTTAGCAGGAAGTTAGCTCGCTAGTTTCCACCTAAACATTTCATACCATGTTCTGACAGAGAGATTTTTGAAACTAATTCAAACGTACAGCTCTGCTACCACTTCCAACATAAATGAAGACAGAAAACTAAACAGCAGTGGCGTTTGTAGGGTTACTGAAGTTGGACTACCTGGTATATGATGTTGTGCTACGTGATTGCTAGCGACACAGCTATGTTAGCATAACATTAGCACAGTGAAGCTGGAGGGTGAACTTTTTTCCACTCGATAAAAGTTAACGTGAGGGATTCTGGTGGTCAGGGACAAATGCAATCGCATAGCAGGATGCTGTACACGGGCCAAACTTCAGTCAGGAGAACAACTGAGATTATTCATCCACAATACGAGGTTAGTTATTAATATACTGCAACAACATGGGAACAGAGCAGCTGCAGAGAATTCAGCATTAATGAATCAATGTTACAGAAGTGGAGGAAGCGCAGTTTTTGGCTTTCCCCATATTTCAAAAGTGCTTCATCTCTTTGCTGTGACTGTCGGCATAATTTGCAGATGATAATGGTTGTAGCCGCTGCAATGCTTTCGACCAAAACAGGCGCAGCTTGATGACATCACCAACATGCGCTATCGCGATAGAGCGGTATAGTCAAAATCTCTATCGTTGGCCAAATTTATATCGTTTCTATCGTATATCGTTTCTATTGCCCACCCCTAATTTAAACCTATGTTGTGCATATTCCAGCATATAAAATAAAATCATGTTCAGTGTCAGGTTGTTTTCTGAACACCATGCTGCCAGCTTCAGGACTTCCTCTCTGTAGGCTGCCTCGTCTCCCTTTGAGATGAGTCCGTGGTGTCATCAGCAAACTTGATGATGAGATTGTTGTTGTGGGTCGAACTGCAGTCGTGGGTGTAGAGAGAATACAGGAGGGGGCTCAGCACACAGCCCTGTGGGGAGCCGGTGCTCAGTGTGCGAGTGGAGGAGAGATGGGGGTGGAGCCTCACAGTCTGGGGCCGGTTTGTGAGAAAGTCCTTTATCCAGGCACATGTGGGGGGAGGGAGGCCAAGAGTGACCAGTTTGATGATGAGGATGAAGGCTGGATGAAGGCTGAGCTGTAGTCCACAAAGAGCAGTCGGATGTAGCTCTGCCGCTGTTCCAGGTGACTCAGCACAGCATGGAGGGCGATGGCGATGGCGTCTTCTGTGGATCTGTTCGTGCAGTATGCAAACTGGTGGGGGTCAGATTCTGGGGGGAGGTAGTCCTGGATGTGCTGAAGGACTAGTCTCTCAAAGCATTACATGATCACCAGCGTGAGGGCCACAGGGCGGTAATCGTTCAGGCTGGTGATGGGAGACTTCTTCGGCACTGGGATGATTGTGGCTGATTTTAGACAGGATGGGATGGCTGCTTGATCCAGTGAGAGGTTGAAGAGTCTGGTGAAGATGAGGGTGAGCTGGTGGCCACACGCTCTTAGCACCTTCCCAGGTACTCCGCCTGGACCGATCGCCTTCCTGGGGTTCACTGCTAGGAGCACACGTCTGACATCGTGCTCTGTTACAGTGAGTGGAGCGGTGCAGGAAGGTGAGGATGAGGATGGGAGCAGGGCTGAGGCAGATGAGCGCTGCTGTTGTGGTGTTTCATAGCGGGCGAAGAAGCTGTTTACTTCCTCTGCCAGCTGCACACTCAGGTTTTCTGCTTTCACATCCTCTGTGGTTGATGATGTCTTGTGCCACACCTCCAGTGTGTTGGTGCTGGACAGCTGGGACTTGCAGCTTCCTTTATGGTCTGTCTTAGCTTTTTTGATTCCCCTTTTCAGGTCAGCTCGAGCAGCCATGTACAGAGCTCTGTCACCTGACCTGAAGGCGGCGTCACAGTTTTTGAGGAGTGATCGGACCTCGCTGGTCATCCAGGGTTTTTGGATTGTATAATCCAGTTTTGAGTTCCCTCCCCAGACGCCTTAACGCCCACTCACATCCTGGGCCATCTGACCTCAGGAATTCGCATGATAAGGTGGGGCCAGGTTTCACAATGAGCTCACCCGAAACTCTGGCTGATTGGGACCCACACCCAGTTTCACACCTTGGCTCAGGCAATTAGAGGATCATCAGGGGGTCCTTTTGTCCCTCTGTGGGGGGAAACTCCCACTAGGTTTATATCTGGGACTCTCCACCATTTGACCTTAGAACTGAAGAAGCTTCTCGGATGAGAGGTGAAACGTCTTCAAGCAACTTAAAGAAGTCCAGACGCTTTTCTTTGCAAGCTCCTTTGACTACGATGACCTGGATGACTGAGAACCTTCACAGACATATGGTCCAGTCCAGGGCCTGGCACTGTGTCTGGGGGGGGGGGGCGTAGGCTGGGGAGAGCAGGAGAGAGAGGTGGTCCGACTGGCCGATGTGGGGGAGGGGCATGGCTCTATATGCATGCTTGATGTTGGAGTAAATATGATCTAGTGTTCTCTCCCCTGGTGGGACATTTGACGTCCTGACAAACCTTTGGGAGTCACCTGTAATTATGTTCGATGTTTAAGAACTTCCCCCCCATGAGCCCTGAGGCCCACAGTAATGTTAGAGCGCACCTGCTGATGTTTCATTGACATACAAATGCCTTTGAAAGGCGTTTTTACGCCGACGTCGTTAATGACCATGTGAACTGATGGATGACCCGTGTGTCACGCGTGGATGAATGTCTGGATTTGTCCTGATGTGTGTCGATGTGAAACCTGATGGTCAGAAACTCACGTTTATCAATCAGTCATATTTATGTGCCTCTAAAACGCTTATCGACCCAGACGCTGTGACATCATCAGACACCATGTGGCCCGGGGCTGTATGAGATCTTCCAGAAGCTTCTGACAGTCGGCAGCAGCTGCTTTACATAACAGCTCAGTCACACGTCTCGGAGTGGGAGGGGGAGGGGAACCTACAGCTGGTATAGGTGCTGATTGGGTTGTTATGGTTTCCATAGAAACACGCTGGCCAATAGCTGCGGGACAGGGATCCGCTCCTCCACCAATGATCCGAGCCGGAAGCCCCTGGACAACCGAGTGTTAAACACTGTCAAACGTAAGACACACACAGACGCGCCGGTTCAGCTATCTTAGTGAGGACCTTCATTGACATAATGGTTTCCCTAGCCCCTTACCCTAACCATTAAAAATGAATGCCTAACCCTAACTCTTACCCTAAACCTAAACATAACCTAATTGTAACCCTGACACTAAAACCACAGTTTGAGCTTCAAAAATGCCTTTAAATTTGGGAGGACCGGTGTGTGTCCTCGATGTTTGTGTTCTCTGACTGTTGGTTCTCACAAGTATAGTAGAATGCAGATTTCGGTCCTCACAAAGATAGCTAGACAGGAACACATGGACACTCACACACACACACACACACTGTGAGTCATGATTTCTGCCTTTTATTGTATTTTAAAAAGTATTGAGATTCTCCCCCCCCCCCCCCCCCCCCTCCTCCTCAGTGTACTGTCAGAACTTTGCTCCTAACTTTAAGGAGAGCGAGATGAACGTCATTGCAGCCGACATGTGCACCAACGCCCGCAGAGTCCGCAAACGTTGGCTCCCAAAGATCCAGTCTCTCCTCCCCGAGGGCCTCCCCACCTCTGCAACCTCCCACCCCCGTAAGGGTAAGAAAGGAGGAGCAGGTGGAGGAGGTGGGAGTCAGGGGGCAGAGTCGGTGGCACAGTCCAGTGGAAGCCCCTTTGAGCTGGACCTGCGGCAGCTCAGCGCATCCTACCTCGGCCTGGAGGCCCCGCTGTATGCTGAGCGGCGCGAGAGGGAGGCAGCAGGGGAGAGGGAGAAGGAGGCCCCAGCCACCCTCCTGCCTCACCTGCAGTTTGCTGGGTCCCGTGGAGGAGGAGGGGCCAGCGGGGGGCAAGTGGAGGAGGGAATGATGGGAGGTGAGGCGGAGGGGGACGGGAGGCTACAGACTGAACAACCGCCAGACCTCCCCCTCTCCCTATCCTCCTCCTCCTCTTCCTCCTCATCCTCCTCACACCCTTCCCCCCAGCCTGCGGAGCCCGCCCCTCCTCACAGGGCATTGGCTGACACAGATGAGCGAGGGGTGGAGCCTCTGGAAGACAGCCAATAAGCTTTCTAATGCATCTGCCTACCTGTATGTAAATAACACAATAGCTACCTGTCCCCCCACCCGTCTGTCTGTCTGTCCTCTCGTCCGTCTACCTGTGTGTTCCCCTACCTCACTACCTGTCCACCTGTCTACCTCTCTGCCCCGTCTGTCTGACTACCTGTCTGTCTGCTCGGCTCTGCTGCATGCTAACAGCCTCCTGCAGTCCAGCACACAGGCCCATAGCAACAGGACTGATGATGATGATGATGATGACGATGATGATTATACTCACTCTGATAACAACAATAAAGCTTCTTGATAATCAGATCTGCTGTTTCTGTTTGATTTGTGCACCAAACAAAGTTTCCAGAAGTTCAGAGGGAACCGATATGCTAACACTACAAAGAGCTGCTAAAACAATACGCTAGAAGAGTAAAAAGACACGTTTATACACAACACATGCTGAAATAGTACAGATGTATTTGAAAACTACAGAAAATAGTTAAAGACTACAAAAATCAATAAAGTACCACAAAGTAATGTTAAAAAAGAACCAAAGCACAAGAAATATTAATACTACTGTAAAATGCCAAAAGATTACAAATGTACAGAAAATACTTAAATAATTAAAATACTCTAAAGAAATGTAAAAAAAAAAGATAAAAGATGACCAAAATACTAAATGACTAGGAGATTCAAAAATGCTATATATGTAAAAAAAAAATTGTGTATGTTTCTGTTCTGTGTCCTGTGTGCTGTTTGTTTGTTTGTATATGTGTTTTTCTTGCTGCTGTTACAACCAAATTTCCCCTTGTGGGACAGTTAAAGGATTATTCTGTTCTATTCTATTTAAAATAGTAATAATCTACAAGACATGCTAAAACACTGAAAACAAATCCTAGAAGAAAACATGCTAATAAACAACAAAAAGCTAAAAGACGAAAAATATATGTTAAATATGTGCTGGGGCGATCGTGGCTGAAGAGCTAGCGGTTCGTCTTGTAATCGGAAGGTTGCCGGTTTGAGCCCCGGCTTGGACAGTCTCGGTCGTTGTGTCCTTGGGCAAGACACTTCACCCGTTGCCTACTGGTGCTGGTCAGAGGGCCCGGTGGCGTCAGTGTCCGGCAGCCTCGCCTCTGTCAGTGCGCCCCAGGGTGGCTGTGGCTACAACGTAGCTGCCATCACCAGTGTGTGGATGGTGCTTTGGGGTCCTTAGGGACTAAGCAAAGCGCTATACAGATACAGGCCATTTACCATTTAAAATACTGTAAAGAAATATGATTAAACTATACAGAAAAAATATAAAGAAAGACTATAAAAAATAAAATAAAAAAACAAAAAAATGGGGCTGACATTAGATAAGGCCAAATGTCCACAAAGAAAGCCATAATGGTGAAGAAATGCAAAATATGCACAAAATACTATAAGACTACAAAACACTACAAATATTATAAAGAAATACAAGAATGCTACAAAGAAATGTTAACAAACAAACACAGAGAAAGACAAGAGTAACACGTTTTATATAGTACTACCAGGAAATGTGACAAAAGATTATAGAAACACTAAAGTCTTCCAAACAATAATGCACAATAAAAAATAGCCACGCCTGGGATTGACTCTGCATGAGTACATATGATCCTGACAGTGTCACTGAGTGTGTGGCAAAGACATTCACAGTCTTTGTGTCGGTTCTGCAAACTCTACGACTTCTTTTACTGCACTCTTCTGCTCTGAGCAGCCAAGGCGCTTTCTATTACAAGCTCATTCATTCAGGCTCTCTCTCTCGCACACATCATTACAACACACACACACACACTCAAGAAAGGTAACATCCATCCATCCATCCATTCGCTTCCGCTTATCCTTTTCAGGGTCGCGGGGCGCGCTGGAGCCTATCCCAGCTGTCATAGGGCAAGAGGCGGGGTACACCCTGGACAGGTCGCCAGTCTGTCACAGGGCCAACACACAGGGACAGACAACCATTCGCGCTCACATTCACTCGCACATTCACACCTAGTGGTAATTTGGATTATCCAATTAACCTATCCCCACAAGCTGCATGTCTTTGGACGGTGGGAGGAAGTCTGAGTACCCGGAGAGAACCCACGCAAACACGGGGAGAACATGCAAACTCTACACAGAAAGACCCCGGCCTGATGGTGGAATTGAACTCAGGACCTTCTTGCTGTGCGGCAACAGTGCTAACCACCGTGCCACCGTGCTGCCTAAAGGTAACATATTACTCATTATTTTTCTTAGAAGTAATACAGTGGATTACTTAATTACTGCTCCGAGAAAGTAATTTGCTATAATATTCATTACATTACTCATTACTCAGTAAAATGACCCAAAACTCATTATTTGATAATTATAGTTCTAAACAATATAAACCTCAGAGTACAGTCCCACACACTGATCTCTATCCTAATGAGGACACACACACACAATCTTTAAGTTAGTTGTTACATACAAACAAAGCAAAGATGAGAAGACTTCAAAGCGGTCGTCACGGTGATCCTACTGTAGAAACAGGTAGAACCAGGCTGCAGCCTGACTGCCTTTGTCCAGGCTCTGGCTGCTGGACTTGGGTCTGCATACTTCATCATCACTCTGACTTTTTGGCTAGCGGTGTGTTAGCCTGTTTCCACGTGCCATCACGCTTGTTCTTTTCTGCAATAAAAATAAAAGTCAGGTCTATGGCTTCACTTCTTGAAAGTTACCACGCCACCATTGTCCTCCTCCCACACAAACTGAAATCAGCTGACTTCAGCAGGACTTTAATGTAATTACTAACTTTATGTTACTAAAAAATGTGATTACAGTAACAAGTTACTTTGTAATTGGTTCTGACACTCACAGATGACAGAGTCACCTACATGTTGAGGAAGGACGCGAGTAAATCGTGACGACTCACCCTGAGTGTTGAAATCAAAAAGCGTGCCCAGATGTTTATACTGATGGCCAAAAATACAGACTGTAGAGCTTATTTCACATCACGGGCCACAAACAGCCCACTTTCAGTCTTTACAGAAAAGATTCTGCTATCACCAAATTTGATGTCCTCCTTTACGTTTTCCAAAGCCACCAGCAGGCTGGATCTTTGTCGGGGTATTCTGGGCCCCGGGCTTCTGTTTCACACCCCTGCTGTGGGAATGACCTCGGTGCTGTCTTAGATAATACTGTCAGCTCCAGAGAGAACCTCAAGAGACCGAGTAATAATAAATAGTCCTACTAAAAAAGATGTTTGTAGACATGCTGACGAAACGTGGTCTGTATGTCCCACTGAGTGCAGTGATCAGTGTCTCTGTTGCTGGTCTCAGGTAGATGAGACACCTTTGATCGTGCTGCTCCTCCACCTTCAAAGAGGTTTGTTTAACTTTTTGCTGTGGACACATGAGCACTGAGTTTCTAAAGGAAGCTCTGCCTTCATTCCGGACATTACAGGATGACTCGGCTCTACAGCATCGCCTCTGGTCTTTGGTGGAGGTCCCAGCTTTGTCCCAGCTTGTGTTCAGTGTCTGAAGGACTGGCATGAACATTATTCTGCAGGTATTCCAGGTGAGTTTGGTGCTGATGTGAGGAACAGCGCGGTGACCGCTCAGGTGGACTTTGGTGCACAGACTGAAGTATTTAAGCTGCTGAATAGTGCCGAGTGTGTTTTAAGGCTTGTGCTCTTTCACCGTGACGTTTCATCGTTTTATTTAAAAGGCTGTTCGCCACCAATTTACAGACACAGTGTTTCAAAGTCTCGTTTAGGTATCTATAACTGATCAGCGTCAGCACAGCTCCGCGCTGCCGCGGTGCATGCTGGGAGACGTAGTTCGATCCGCGGCGCCATTCCGAATCCCGTCAGCTTTACCGGCTAATCACGAGAGCCCGGTTATCGGCTCAGCCAATCAGTGCATGTTAACGGCCTCCTGCACCAATCACAGCTCTTCACACTACCTAGCAACAAATCAAAACCCTGCAAGCACGCCGTAGCCAATCACATCGCGTCATCTGCCGGACCAACCAATGCAATCACAACAAAATCCATGATGCTGCTCGGCACTGCGCTTGCGTACGGACAAGACAGCTGATAACTCATCTATTATGCTACTTGGCTAAATAAAAATCTTCCAGAAAGCAGTCGCAGCCGCCGCGGGATCGCCGGAGGACCGAGACACGGAGTAAAGAGCGTGTGTGAGCGGGAGGAGCGGGGTGAGCGGGTACCGGGAGCGGAGGGAAAGAGCGGGCAGAGCGGAGAGTGTCGGAGCCTGGCTGGCCGCTCGGCGCCTTCAGACAAAGCTCAGCTAACAGGCTAATGCTGCGTTAGCTAGCCAAACATCGAGCGGTAACGTCCGCAAATATCGCAAAATGTAACCGCGCCAATGCGCCTGGAGTGTGCCAAATTAGATCACGTCGGCCGATATATCACCCCGGCACGCATTTCGTCAGCCCCTCGGCCGCCGTGGGTATTATTACCGACGTGTTACGGCCTCGACGCGGAGCTGTGCTCCGTTAGCCACCTAGCTGTTGCTGTGCCCGCCATCTTTTAAAGCAGGTAAATGGATGTTTGTGCGGAGCTCGAAGTGGAGCGGCCAGAGCCGAGCTCCAGCCCCCTTCACCGGGGCTAGAGATCCACCGACACTACGAGCCATCGGGGTGTCGGTGCAGCCACCACGTAAGGTCATGTGTGCGGTTTGCCTTGTGCAGCGGAGCGGTGGCTCGTAGCGGTTAGCTTGGCTATTAGCAGCGCACAGGCGGCCCCGGGTCTGCACGGATTTACCGCTCCGGGTCCCGGTCCCGGTTTTAGACGGCCTGAGGGCGTCTGTTGGGTGCAGGAGCTCATAGCACGGGTATCATTCTGTTCAGTCCCAGGTGTGTCCAGGACATGCCCACTTAGGGTACACCAGTTCGCATAACATCAATACCATCCTGTTTTTGTTTTGTTTTTTGAATAAATTGTCATCAGTTTGACATTCAGAGCCTTTTCTCTCATTTTGACCCGTGGTGTTGCTTTAAATCAGCAGAGACTCCAAGTAGAGACTGAAGGCTGGACTACCCACAGATCTGTTGTCTTAATTCCATCATTTGTGATTAAAATATAAAAATGTCCACAGCATACTTTATTTTCACTTTATTGCCTTTTGGATTTGTGACAGTCTCAGAAATTTCCATTAACATAAAATAATAATCTGTAACGTGCCACCTGTGGGTGTGTAAGAAAGAAACTTAAGTGATCAGGTAATGGATTACAGAAAACACTGAGTGACTTTTGATTAACAGTTATTTATTTGAATGTTTAGCTGAGCGGGATCAGACGGCTGCTCTGATTGGATAAACACAAGTTTCCCTCAGATTTCTGCCGTGATCATTGTAGACTCAGGGTCAGTGTGGTCAAAGAAATCATGCTAATGAGAGATTAATAACTAATGTTTGTAAGCAAACCGACACATTAACAAGAACAGTTAACTGTTATCAGTTGATGCATTATAGACCTATCAACAGTTGATCTTTAAATATACTGACAGCCCTGATCATCCGCTGCTATGAACAGATAACAGCCTCTCGGGCCTTCATCAGACGGTCTTACCGCACAAATCAAGCTATCGTAAAGATAAACTTTGGTACATTCTTGTGACAGGAACTCAAACAGGAAATAAAGAAAGCGTGAAGTAAAACACATGGACACGTCCAGATCAGAGAGAAAAACTCGTGCAGTAATCCTGGACCTGCAGCAGGTCAACAACAGCTGATGAGTCACTGTACGTTTATCAATGGACTCCAGTGAGAGAGGGTTGGACGTGTAACGCGAGGATTAGTTGAATAAAGTTTGACTTGGGACCCGCCCACGCGGCGTTAGGTCTGTTGATGCAACAAATGGCTGAATTTTTCAGCGTTGGATGTTCTCTGATTACTAAACAGATTATTGGTTGGTGGGTGGATCATCTGTCAGTTTATTAATAACAGTCGCTGCAGCCTTGATTATCTGCTGTTGATAAATCTGATTGTGGCCTGAGAGTCAGATTCTAATCAGCGCGAGGCACAAGGATCAGCTGTGTGTCTGATGCTCTGGATTATTAGCGCCTCAGTGTTGGAATCAAACTGGATTCAGGTAGAAAGTAGCAGTTTTTAGGAGTTGGAAAACTTTGGTGAGCTTCGGGCCTCCTCCGTGCTGTTTGTAGCTTCATGAAGCTCCAGATGTTTCAGCAGAGACGGTCCTTGAGCGATGACAACAACCTGGATGTTCCCTCTGCTCTAGAGCCAAGTGTCCACGATCTCGAGTCAGAATCTCAGCTTCTGATTGGTCAAACCGCAGCACAGCTTCCACTCAGTGTACCTTGAATGAGTTCAGACAGGAGGAGCAGGTGTTTGTGGATCCTGGTTGGAGGAGTCTGTAGCTTTCCGAGTCCAAGCAGTGATTTCGACGTCAGAGTCAGGTCTTAGGGTCTGACCTCCACCCACAGCCTGCAGCTCTGCAGCTGCGCCTGTGTGCTCAGGTTTTTCTGATCCGTAGATGATGATTCGTTCTGAGTGACCCTCACTGCCTCTCGCAGAGCTGAAGCGCGCAGCCTTCTGGGCTGGGCTTTTACACGTAGTCATGACACTCACTAACCTCGTTAGCTGCCAGATGTTGAAGCAGCTGTTTTTAAAGCTTTATGTACAGATGTGTGTAGCAGCTGAGCTGGCCTGGTCCTGGAAGCTCCCTGCTGTGTTTGCACAGAGGTCAAACAGCCAGCTGCCATTTAACCTGTTGCACTTCATTCATTGGCCAGAGTTTAAAACCTCGCTGAGCCCCGCCTCCAAAGATCTCCAGAACGCTTCAGAGAAGACTCGCTCTCAGCGAGGACGTGAAGCTGAGCGTCAGGACTAAATGACCGACCTGAGCTGAAGTTTCAGTTTTCAGCGTCTTCCTCCAGACGTATGGTGGCAAACATCCCTCGTCCTCCAGCTTCTCTGCGCTCGTTTGTTTGTGTTAGTGTAACTGCGGCACCGTAGCTAGCCGGGCGTCACCGACCAGCCAAACGTTGCCGCTGTACGATTAAGTTCTTAGAGAGACATCAGCTTTAGATGGAAACCAGCGAGCTGACTTTAAACAACGATCGCGGACTGTTTGGACAGGAAATGGTTAATGACCTCAAACTGGTGTGATGGGCGGGGTTAAAAGCGTTACCTCCCCAGAATCAATAACCCCTAATCACCGCCCCTCTCTCTCTGTGTTTTTCAGGTCGTGCGATGGGAGTTTGTCTCTTCGGGGAACACTTGAGCTGAAGCGGCTGAACTGAACACGTGCACGGACACACACCTGTGCACACACACCTGGCCTCGGCCCACAGAAGGAGTCCTTTTTCACCTTCCAGTCAGACGCTGCCGTCCCACTGTGCATCGCTGCATCACCGTCGTCCACCATGTCGGACGCCCCTGAGGCTGCGCCCCCCAGCCCCCCTCCCCTCACCAACCCGCCCCCCCCTGAGGTCACCAACCCCACTAAACCGGGCAGGTAGGACACAACCGAGAAAGACTCCTGATAGGCTGTTAGAGGCAGGTGAATGGTGTGTGCTGACTGTGTGTGTGTCTCAGGAAAACCAACCAGCTGCAGTACATGCAGAACGTGGTGGTGAAGACGCTGTGGAAGCATCAGTTCGCCTGGCCCTTTTACCAACCCGTGGACGCCATCAAGCTGTGTCTGCACGTGAGTCACCATTGCTCTCTCGCCACACACACACACACACACACACACACACACACACACACACACACACACACACACAGCTGAGTGTTTTCCTGACCACGCTGCTGTGTGCAGGATTACCACAAAGTGATCAAAAACCCGATGGACATGGGAACCATTAAGAAGCGTCTGGAGAACAATTATTACTGGAGCGCCAGCGAGGCAATGCAGGACTTCAACACCATGTTCACCAACTGTTACATCTACAACAAGGTAAAGGGGGCAGAGCCAGGGCGCTGTGTGCAGCTGTGTGCAGCTGTGATGGCATTAACCTCTGTGTGTGTGTAGCCCACAGACGACATCGTCCTCATGGCTCAGGCTTTAGAGAAGATCTTCCTGCAGAAAGTCGCTCAGATGCCTCAAGAAGAAGTCGCTCTGCTGCCTCCGGCTCCCAAAGGCAAGAACAAGAGCAAACAGCCGGCCGCCACCACAGGTGAGACGGATACAGGTAACGCTGCGGTACCAGAGGTGGTCTCCACCCAGGTCCTACACTGCACTCACCTTTATTGAGAGAAATTGGTGGTTGGTTGATCAGGTGTGGGTTCTGTGTTTGCGGCAGTAGATCAGAATCCTCTCCTGCACCTGCACTTGAACGTGTGCAGGAAATACTGCAGTACTGCTGAAGTACTCACAGTACTTCCTGTCTCTCTTTCAGTGAGTCAACAGGCAGAGTCTTCAGCCTCCCCTCCCCCCTCCTATCCCTCCCCCTCTCCCTCTCAGACGCCAGTAATCTCGACCACGCCCACACCAGTCCAGGCCACGCCCCCTGTGTCTGCACCTCAGCCTCCTGCGACCTTGATGCCATCTGCCCAGCCTGTGGTTAAGGTAAGAGGCGTGTGCGGCGACATGGCGTCATGTGACCTGAAACAGAACCTGAGCCCGCCCTCTCCACCTGTCTGTCTCTCTAACAGAAGAAAGGCGTGAAGAGGAAAGCTGATACCACCACTCCGACCACGTCGGCCATCTCTGCCGGCCGCGCCGACTCTCCGTCTGCTCAGGACGCCAAACCGGCTAAACTGGCTTCGTCTCGCCGTGAAGCCGCTGCCCGCCCCACCAAGACCCGGCGGGACACTGGGGACGACCTGGCGGCTGGGGACGTGGGTGCCGGAGGCGTCGGCCCCGGGGGGAGGAAAGGCGGTAAGCTGGGTGAGCAGATGAAACACTGCGATGCCATCCTGAAGGAGATGCTCTCGAAGAAGCACGCCGCCTATGCCTGGCCCTTCTACAAGCCCGTGGACGCTGAGGCGCTGGAGCTGCACGACTACCACGACATCATCAAACACCCCATGGACCTCAGCACCATCCGGGTAATGACATCATCACGTAGACACGAGGTTAGAGTGAGGTCAACGGTGGTTCAAACTCTGCAGGCGCCATAGAAACTCTCCTGACTACAACGTGATCGGTGACAATCAATATCACAGATTTGATGTTTTAAAGAAAATTAAAGTCTGTGAGAGCGGGAACTGACCCAGAGTGAGGGAGGGCTTTTCTGCTCGCTGTAACCGAACATACGTCCACGCTGCCGTGACGTCACGACGTTCGCCAGCACGGAGTGAACCTCAAACAGGTCGAGGCGTTAGAGTGACGAGGTTTTCTCGTGTGGGCGACACCTGAGCTTCCCTCATCATTCTGTGTGGTGTTAGTGGGAGCTCCACAGGTGAGCGTCCGCAGGCTGTTGCTCCTGTTTGTGGTGCAGCACACAGTCAGACCCCTCCTCTTTGGTAAAGCCGCTCAGTCGCTGATCGATTCGTTTTTTCCATATTTTGTGAGATGTTGCGGTGACTGAAGCTCCATTTCCATTAGTTCTGACTGGTTTTCCGTTACAGTCGAGTACCACCTGATATGCGTGATCACCGTCATAGCAACGGGGCGGAGCGTCCCATGACATAATTAGTACGTGACATGAACGCTACAACAAACATGGAGGCGTCCGTGTACTTGCTGCTCGGTCTGTGTCGCATTCAGGGACCGCGGCGTTGTGCGATGTAACCGCTGCCCTTGGGTTTCGATGAGTCACGACTCATCAGGCGACACCGCTGATTAGCCCGTCGATGGCACGCAGTCTGTCACATTTTCAGATCGCTTGAAACCTCCCCTGAGCAGGTACTAAAAAGACCCGTGGTACCAGGTGTTACTGGGAAACCCGAGCAGAGCCGACCGGAGCAGCTACTCGTGGGAACAGCGGGTTTCAGTGGCGGCGGCGGCGCCTGATGAGATGACTCTGACTGACAAACAAAGTTTAACTCCGAGCACGTAATCTGAAGTTGAACGAGTACAGCTGAATGCAGATAATATACGTTAATGTATGTAGTAGTACTGCAATAACCCCGGTTATTGCAGTAGTACTGAGTAAAACATGGAAATCATAACAACGCTACAGTGGGGCAAAAAAGTATTTAGTCAGCCACCGATTGTGCAAGTTCCCCCACCTAAAATGATGACAGAGGTCAGTAATTTGCACCAGAGGTACACTTCAACTGTGAGAGACAGAATGTGAAAAAAAAATCCATGAATCCACATGGTAGGATTTGTAAAGAATTTATTCGTAAATCAGGGTGGAAAATAAGTATTTGGTCACCTCAAACAAGGAAAATCTCTGGCTCTCACAGACCTGTAACGTCTTCTGTAAGAAGCTTTTCTGTCCCCCACTCGTTACCTGTATGAATGGCACCTGTTTGAACTCATCATCTGTATAAAAGACACCTGTCCACAGCCTCAAACAGTCAGACTCCAAACTCCGCCATGGCCAAGACCAAAGAGCTTTCGAAGGACACCAGGAAAAGTATTGTAGACCTGCACCAGACTGGGAAGAGTGAATCTACAATAGGCAAGCAGCTTGGTGTGAAAAAATCAACTGTGGGAGCAATCATCAGAAAATGGAAGACATACAAGACCACTGATAATCTCCCTCGATCTGGGGCTCCACGCAAGATCTCATCCCGTGGGGTCAAAATGATCATGAGAACGGTGAGCAAAGATCCCAGAACCACACGGGGGGACCTGGTGAATGACCTGCAGAGAGCTGGGACCAAAGTAACAAAGGTCACCATCAGTAACACACTACAACGGCAGGGAATCAAATCCCGCAGTGCCAGACGTGTTCCGCTGCTGAAGCCAGTGCATGTCCAGGCCCGTCTGAAGTTTGCCAGAGAGCACATGGATGATACAGCAGAGGATTGGGAGAATGTCATGTGGTCAGATGAAACCAAAGTAGAACTTTTTGGTATAAACTCAACTCGTCGTGTTTGGAGGAAGAAGAATACTGAGTTGCATCCCAAGAACACCATACCTACTGTGAAGCATGGGGGTGGAAACATCATGCTATGGGGCTGTTTTTCTGCCAAGGGGACAGGACGACTGATCCGTGTTAAGGACAGAATGAATGGGGCCATGTATCGTGAGATTTTGAGCCAAAACCTCCTTCCATCAGTGAGAACTTTGAAGATGAAACGAGGCTGGGTCTTCCAACATGACAATGATCCAAAACACACCGCCCGGGCAACAAAGGAGTGGCTCCGTAAGAAGCATTTGAAAGTCCTGGAGTGGCCTAGCCAGTCTCCAGACCTCAACCCCATAGAAAATCTGTGGCGGGAGTTGAAAGTCCGTGTTGCTCGGCGACAGCCCCAAAACATCACTGCTCTCGAGAAGATCTGCATGGAGGAATGGGCCAAAATACCAGCTACTGTGTGTGCAAACCTGGTAAAGACCTATAGTAAACGTTTGACCTCTGTTATTGCCAACAAAGGTTATGTTACAAAGTATTGAGTTGTATTTTTGTTATTGACCAAATACTTATTTTCCACCCTGATTTACGAATAAATTCTTTACAAATCCTACCATGTGGATTCATGGATTTTTTTTTCACATTCTGTGTCTCACAGTTGAAGTGTACCTCTGGTGCAAATTACTGACCTCTGTCATCATTTTAGGTGGGGGAACTTGCACAATCGGTGGCTGACTAAATACTTTTTTGCCCCACTGTATGTCGAGATCGTGGGCTGCGGTGATTCCCAGCCCTGCGGCCGGTTCAAAGTTCGCTCTGGTGGAAAACTGGAACCTTTTAACTAGGGGTGCAACGATACACAAAATTCACGGTTCGGTTCGGTTCGATACTTTGGTGTCATGGTTCGATATTTTTTCGATACAAAAAAAAATGTTCATGCCTTTTTAATTTGTCATTTATTAAATTTTCACGGCACATTCTGCACCACATCTCTGTGCGTTCATCATTTGTTTGAAGCCAGCTCACCTCCTGCAACTACTTTTCCGAGAATACGCGCTTCTTTTGTGGTTCGGACTCCTTCTGACATTTCTGTGGAGGTGGAGGAACATCACAGTAATTGCTTAAAGGAGCTTCTTCGACATCTTTAAGAGTTCTAAACAAATGTCTGTCCTCCTGAAAATCTTATGTACGCAAACACCCGTTGCAACTTCTTATCTTGTGCGTGTTTTTTTTTTTGACAGTGAATGCGCACCTGCGGACCACTTATGTGCAGCCCTGGTTATTTAGCTCGTCATATCGCAGCCACAGAAATTCTTTTGTCCATGAAACCATAAAGCTGCACTTTCTTTTTGCCTTATAGTCTCATTTGTCATAACTTTTCCGTTTTGTGGTAAGCTTTTCTTTGGCTGTCACTTCTTCACCCTGACCTGTCTTATTTGGCTCAGCAGAACTAAAATATACATCTGTCTGTGAAGGTTCTCAGTCATCCAGGTCATCGTAGTCAAATATAAATCCTGCTGCTTTTACACACGCACTCACATAAGCTCAGCGATTCTCTGCGCGATCAACCTCTCACATGTTTAAGCTGCGGGAGATTTCACTTGTCATGTTTGCATAGTAAGCTAACAATTAATAAGACGATGTCAGAGGAATTGGTGCACAAATTATCATCACTCACAGATCAGTGCTGTCGCTCTCTATACACAGTTCGCATGATTGCAAAGTGAAAGTAAAAAAACAAGCGCAAATTCAAACGCGATTTCAATATGTCACATTGACAGTGGCTCTCCGATGCCAATGACATAATTACCCAGCTACATTTCTGAAAGAATGCAAAAGCATTGACATATATTTTTCCTTCCTACAATAGCCCGACGGGCAGGGCAGAGATAGATTTTGGTAGCCCGACTGGAAAAATTGCTAGCCCCAGGACGTCGGGCTAGCGATATTGCGAGCCCTGTATCTGATTGAGGAATCACTCATCTTTGGAAAAGAGAGTTCATTACAGAGAAATGGCTCTTTCAAAATAAAAGCTATACTACGCGCTTCTTCTGGGCTATATTCTCAGCAGCATATTAAACATATCAGGTCCCCATAAGGAGAATCCTGTGCTAACGGCTGTCTAAATGACTCGGGTAAAGTTTGTAGCATGCGTGCTTGTTGTTTTTGTCTTTGCACGAGGATGCTGTCGGTGTAAATGTGCAGTCATATTCGTTGTGTTCACACTAGTGCTGTCAGCGTTAATCTGAAATGACGTTAACGCCAAAACACGGCAAATCTCCGTTAACGAGCTACCGCGGATCGCCCTGAGCGTGGGGCTGGACGGCCAACACGTTAACGAGCTAACTGCGCTAACGCACTAGCTCCCACCCATGTAATTGAGCATTGCGTGGCACATTCAACATACTGTTTTACTTTAGTCCATGACGCGCTTACCTTCAGGGTCATACGTCACATGAAAACCAAAATAATTCCAAACGCCAGATCTGAATGAGGGTGGGGGAGGTTCAATTTGCCATGTTGCAAGGAGCTTAACTTCTGTCTGCTAGCTTGCCCTGCACTCAGTGAATCTGCACTCGACTACTCCGCCTAGGCTGCACTGTCGAGCGCAGATCCACTGAGCGCTCAACACAGACAGCATCATCAGAAGGAAAGTTGATAAAATAAATTAAAGATTTTGTATTGTTCGATACATGCGTACCGAACCGAAAGCACTGTATCGAACGGTTCAATATCGATACGAATATCGTTGCACCCCTACTTTTAACGCCGCTGGGTGTCTGTACTCCGCACCTTCAGATGTCCAAATGGGAGGTTTGGCGCCATCTCTGACGTTCTTTTGTTTCCTGACAGAAAAAAATGGATAAAGGCGAGTACAGCGACCCTCAGAGCTTCGCCACTGACGTCAGGTTAATGTTCTCCAACTGCTACAAGTACAACCCCCCAGACCACGAGGTGGTGGCCATGGCCCGCAAGCTGCAGGTACGTAAAGCCTCCGTTTCCTGCTCGATCGATCGCTGCGATCAGGTATCGATAACCCGTCTGCCATTAGGACGTGTTTGAAATGCGTTTCGCTAAAATCCCTGACGAGGGCCTGGAGGCGTCGGTCCCCACCACGACACCGGTGGTCAGCAAAAGCACCGCCTCCTCCGACAGCAGCAACAACTCCTCCTCTGACGAATCGTCCGACTCTGAGGAGGAGCGGGCCACGCGATTGGCTGAGCTACAGGAGCAGGTTGGTGCTGCCGACCAATCACAGGTCAAGAACATCTTGGTTTTCTTCTTTTTATCATTTTAGATTTCACGATTTGTTTACTTGACATTCATGTTTGAAATATCCATGGCTCCTGTGACTCACCCCGTGAAGGCGTGGCCGTGTATTGATCACAGATGACGGGTATTGATAATCAGTTTATTCCATCAGTTGAAGGCGGTGCACGAGCAGCTGGCGGTCCTGTCCCAGGCGCCGGTCAGCAAGCCAAAGAAGAAGAAAGAGAAGAAAGACAAGGAGAAGAAGAAAGAGAAGGAGAAAGACAAGGGAAATAAAGGCAAGATGGAGGAAGAGAAGAAGCCAAAGGCCGCCGCCCAGCAGCCCAAACCGGCCAATCAGAAGAAGGCGCCAGCCAGAAAAGCCAACAGCACGGTGACGGCCACCAGGTACGACTCAGTGTTCAGCAAATCCACCTGAGAAAAGGGACAATATAGTGACCGCAGTGAATCTGTTTCCAGGCAACCCAAGAAAGGCAACAAGACGTCGGGCAGCGGCTCAGCCAACGGGGACGACGGCGAGGAGTCGTCGCTGCCGATGTCGTACGATGAGAAGCGGCAGCTGAGTCTGGACATCAACCGGCTGCCGGGAGAGAAGCTGGGCCGTGTCGTGCACATCATCCAGACCAGAGAGCCGTCGCTGAGGGACTCCAACCCTGACGAGATCGAGATCGACTTCGAGACGCTCAAACCCTCCACGCTCCGAGAGCTCGAGCGCTACGTCAAGTCCTGCCTGCAGAAGAAGCAAAGGAAGCTACTGCGTAAGTACCGCCTCAAAAGCACGGCCGTCGATGTCTGAGCAGTCCGATACGGGGGGTGGGTTCATCGTGTGAGCGTTGGACTTGGGCGACTGAGCCGTGTTGTCTAGGCAACAATCATCGAGCGCCAACAGAAACGGTGTCACCTGGCCGGGACTGTCTCATTGACTTGTCTTCCTTTATTTCTCTTTTCAGAGAAGGCAGCTGGAGGCGGGGCCTCAGGAGGCGGGGCTAGTCGTTTGAGTGGCAGCTCCTCTTCCTCCTCCGATGACAGCTCCTCGACAGGAACCTCCTCATCCTCCGACACAGACTGAACACGCGTTCACACATACACGTGTTACTGAACACACACACACACACACACCTCCATCCTGAACAAACACAAAGACAGAGATACACACTCTGAACTTGTTACACACACGTTTAAACACAGAGACTGGATGTAAATAGGCTGACCTGTTTGTTTTTTTTAGCTCCTAGTGCTTTTGTTTTTTGTTTCATTTTTTCCGCTATTGGAGGACTGCAGACAGAAGAAAGTGATGGAGGAGGAAGGATGTGGGCGGAGTCAGGTAGAGCGATGGGCAGCCCGTCTGGGAGTCTTACTGATCTGTGGACAGAAATGCAACCGTCGAGACTTTCTTTCTTCGTCTTTTTCTTCTTCGTGGACGGCCGGTGGTGACCCCTGACCTCTGAATACATTCCACAAGTATCATTGGAGAGGAGGAGCAGGTGATCTCAGCAGGTTTGTGGATACTGAGACGAATGAGCGCATCTCACGTTTCATTTGAAGCTGTCGGCAGCGCTGCAGCAGAGAGAAGACCTGACGATGTCAGCGTGTGACATCACAGAACAGTTTTACAAATAACCGTTTTTTCTCTGAACCTGGCGGCAAGGCGTTGTTTAGCCCCTCCTTCTGATGTGCCGTCTGCTACTTTAAACTGGGATTGAGAAAACCAGCGAGGTGGGAAACAGGCAGGAGTATGGCGGTGGGCGGGGTCAGCAGGAAAATACAGTTTAGCAGTTTAAAGGTACTTTTTGTAAAATCCAGTTTAAATGTTAAAATTAAAAGCTTTTCAAATTAAAAGTGTGTCACTGAGGTGAAAAAGGAAGAACTTTAGTGTAATACCAGTTTGTGCCACTAAATGAAACCAGCGTAAACTTTATTTAAAACGGGTATGAGTACGTTCCTGTGCCAGTGTGAAAACGAAGAGGACAAGGCCTGACCTCAGTCAGTGGTGACATGGTGCCCCCTGGTGGTGGAATGTTTAGTTACATTCTGCAGAAGGTTGTTACAAAAAGTATCTTTAATTCAAAACTTTATTTAAATTTTGAGGTATTTATGACGGGTAACTGACGGCGCCAGGCCAAAACCCTGATTTTGTTTATGGTGGTTGGTTCAGTTTGGCGTTAAACCCTTTAAAACACGTAACAGGAAACTGCGTGCCTGCAGATAGAACAGAGGGCGTGCCCATGCCGCCTGCTCTGGAGCTGAGTCCTCATCAGGTAACGCTTTAAAAAGTGTCCAAGTGGACTCTTGATGGATCGTCTCAGCGGGAAATAAACCATTTTTTTTTGACTGATCAACCCTTTGGATCGAACCGGCTTCTGGATCTTTCAGCTCCACCTTAAAAACCTCTGAGACCAACCCTGCCCCCTGCTGGTCCTGCAACCCTAGACACAACTTCCTGTTTGTCCTTGGGGGTCATCGTGGCAATGTGGGTGGGGTCACAGGATCCTGACCCCGCCCCCAGCACGGCTCTGTCAGCACAGAGACGTTGATTTATTTTTTTTTAACACTACATTTCCTGTTTTTGATTTTCAGGTTGTGTGCTGAACTTGTTTGTGTCTTATAAGGTTCTCTATATAAAATGTCTTTCTATTGCTGTCCTGTTCAAGCGCCGCCCCCATTCTCACCCCGCCAAAAAAGAACCACTCATACTGTACCGCCTCCTCCTGTCAGGGTCCAAACTCGGAGCACCTCGTTTCTTTTAAAGCTTTTTAGACAATTTATTTTAAGGTTTTAGAGCTCGCTGCCGCTCGGAGGACATCAGGACGCAAGAAACGATTTCTGAGGAAAATGCCACGCCCACCGCAGTCACGACTCATTTTCGCGATTTCAGAAAAAACCCGTCTGTCAAGCGCTCGGCAGATGTTTGTGGCTTACGTTGGGCATTGTGGCGTCAGATTTCTGATCACCTGACGTCAGTGTCAGGCGGATAGGCCTGTTGCCCTCTGACCTATGATCTGTGGTTACACCTCCGATGGTGTTGGGCTCTCTGGGACGCGGCCATAGTTGTTCTTATCCCTGGACGCCGTGTCGGTTCTTGGCAAAGGAAATATTGACAAACAGGAAGTTTGTTTTCTCTGAAAAATTCATCATGACGTTGACCGCCGCGTCCTCGGTGGCGTTCTGAATTTTGTACAAGCTGCAGAGCGCAAACAAAGATGAATCATGAATATTAGACGTAGAGTTTTACTGAAACTGTTGAATCGACATGCCCAATGATATAAATGGTTTCCGATTGGCTGGAGCCAGGGGGTGTGTTCAGTAAAACCTCACCTCCCCTCGCTCCTCTGACCCCTGATTATTGGCGACCACCAGCTGGAGATCAGTTTACCTGTGGTGCCCCCTGGAGGTAACCTGGTAAGAAACCTGTAAATGGCAGGTGTTGGAGAATAATCTGACGTCGTGATCACACGACCTCCGGGTGGCACCGCATCGTCATCTGTTGTCACGGATCTTTCCTTTAGCCTCCACGTTTTGTTTTGCGGGCGCATTACGACTCGATGGACCGGACCCCTGCGACAGACAGGCGGACAGCTCGTTGCCACAGTAACCCTCCTCTTTGTTTTTAGTTGATGGTTGAGCTTCGACGCTCATAGTTAATTTTGTATTTTAATAAGAAAAGGAAACAGTGGTTTTATGTATTGCATGCACTCCGGCCGTACGTTTTTCTCGCGTATGTTTGAGCGCTGTATAGTAGCTGTAAAGTAGCCGTCTGAGGTTAGAGCGAGCTCCACTCGTAGAGACGCAGAGGGGACGAAACAAGTGAATTATTTGATGTAATTACTGATATGGGATCCTTATTTTCTGAGTTCATTTGTTTTCATAAATAAACACATAAACTGAAAACAAGTGGCTCCACTCTTTTGTCACCGAGCGCGCTCTAACGGACGAAGTGAGAGAAGTCCTCGGGGCCACCTGAGGCGTGCTGTGACGCTGGACGTTGTCCTGGGCTGCACCGAGTGGGCGGGGCTGAGACGAGCCCGCTGCTCCCTCGTGACACGCCGGAGTCGACATGCAGCTAATTCTAAACTAATAAACAGTCACCACACACACAAGCCCCGCCCCACCCCCTATACCACTCTTTAATCCTGGGGTGTCAAATATAAGGCCCGAGGACCAGAACGGGAAAATGTGAAGGGAGGATCAAATTCTGGACTTTTTCATGAGTTTCATTTCCTGCTGCTTCGAACCACACCAAAGTCCTTACGTGAAAGAAAAGGTTTTGTGAGTTACAGCAGATCATCATCACAGTCTGAACAGGGATAGCTCAGTAGGTAGAGTGGTGGCCCCATGATCGGAAGGTCGGGGGTTCGATTCCCCTGAACAGCTACCCTGAGGTACCCCTGAGCAAGGTACCGTCCCTACACACTGCTCCCCGGGCGCCCAATGGCTGCCCACTGCTTCACTGAGTGAATGGGTTAAATGCAGAGAGGGATTTTCCCCACGGGGACCAATAAAGTACACCTTCTTCTCTTCTCATTTATCAGAATCTTTGAGTTACTGCAGCAACATTTCTTCATCGCGCTGGTGGAACTGTGCTTGGCCTTGTTTGTATATCAGTTTCACTGGCCTGACATTAGGGGGCGCTCTCAGACAGTCTTCACTGAGTAAGAATGACAGAGCTAAAACAAGAAAACATTTTATTCGTCGTTTCCATAAATCAGTAACACGTCTGAAGACTCGTTACCTTCAATTTCTCTGTGACAATGATTTTACCCAGAAAGCACCAGTGTGCTGTAACTGCGTGCTGATTGGTCACTTAAGGGTTTCAAACAGGACAATGTCTTTTGGTGGCATGCTGGATGAAGGTGATGGTTTCAGTGTGGTGCTGCTGGCTTCATTCCCCAAATCAAAATGGAGGACACTAGGGTTAGATACTGACACGGGACGCCCCCTGTAGGGCAGGAAGTCCATTAAACTGGTCATCAGAGCTGACGCTGGAGCTCGCCAAGCTGACAATTAATACTGTTCGTTTTTTTCCTGTCTGCAGTCAGTGGGTGAGAGAGGGGCGGGGGCGTGGATCTTAATGCTTCTCTCTGATTGGACAGTTCTCTAAATTAAAAACAAAATGTTTGTTAGTGACCAAACTGAACTGCTCTGCGTCACATGATGCTGCAGATCCGGGACCGCCCCTCGTCCGCACCCCTCCTGTCTCGGACCAGGACTGCCTGGTTGCCATAGTTACTGTACCAGGCTGATTGGCTGCGGCTCAGGTAGGTGGAGGGCGGTGCTGCTTCCAGCTGCTGCTGCTGCCAGATGAGCAGTGACGTGTCGCGATACCGCAGCCGCCCGAAGACCTCGGACAGCGCCTTCTCTGCCAGGGGGGGCCGAGCAGAACAGTGAGGAGCCTGTCCCTCTACGACAGCTGGATCAGACATGTCTGACATGGCGTCGGCGCTCCAAGGACCAGTGCGACTTGGTCCAGATTGGACTGTCTCAGGACAAAGTCTGACCCCGTCATAACCTCACACCTGAAGAAGAGCACAGGTGAACCATTAGAGTTCAGAGTTCTGACCCCGCCCTCAAATACTCATACAGGTGTGGACAGGTGTTAGACCTCATCACCAGCTTCCAGTTTGCATTCAGGAGACAGACACTAGCTCTGCTTTTAAGATTCAAACTTTCCTTTTTGCTAAAGCATATAGTTAGGGCTGGACCAGGTGACCCTGAATCCTCCCTCAGTTACGCTGCAATAGACGTAGGCTGCCGGGGATTCCCATGATGCACTGGGTGTTTCTTCTTCACTCTGTGTTATTAGACCTCTGTGCATTGAATCATACTTGTTATCGATCCCGGTCTCTCTTCCACAGCATGTCTTTATCCTGTCTTCCTTCTTTCACCCCAACCAGTCGCGGCAGATGGCCCCGCCCCTCCCTGAGCCTGATTCTAATAGGGGTTACTTCCTGTTAAGAGTTTTTCCTTCCCACTGTCGCCAAAGTGCTTGCTCATAGGGAGTTGTCAGATCTTTGGGGCTTTCTCAGTATTACTGTATGCTCTTTACCTTACAGTAGAAAGTACTTTGAGGTGACAGTTGCTGTGGTGCTAATAATATAAATGAAATTGGATTAAACTGACACTGTGAAGAACCTGAAACCTTGGAGGTCTTCACAGGTGACCCGTACCTCATACTCTGAAGAAAGGTGAACAGCTTGCTCTTTAATTTAAAACCAAATTCGGATTGACTGGGAGTGCTGGGGTCATCGCTGATGGTGAATCAGACTCTATCAACATCCTCCTCTGTCACACCAACCCTCTGTATGTCCTCATTCACTACATCCACGAGTCTCTCTGCTCAATGTGAATAAAGTTATTTTGAACGGTAATTACGGCTGTGGGAAATTCACCGGGTTTACCTCCATCAGCTTGGCCGCCCTCCTGCTGTCGTCCCCACCGGCTGCAGCGCCTCATCCCGGGCTGAGCTCCGCTGGCCGAGCGGCTAACAGCTCCTGCTCAGAATGCTGAAGCCGCAGCCTCCGGCTAATCCCGCTGCTAGTTCTTAGCCTCAGTTAGCTCATCAGGGATCAGGTCACAGCACGAGCTCCCCGCGACGATGACGTCAACGTCAATACACGCCGAAGCTGAAAACATCAGAAATAAGCTGTGACGTTTCACCGTGTTTCAGCCCTGCTGACGTTAGCATGGTTAGCCTTTAGCCGCAGAGCGTCTGGAGCTTCCGTTGAAACCAATAGCAACGGTGCGTCTGCAGTCTGGTCCGGGCAGCAACAAAGCGCGCGGTCACAGATGTTCCACTCCTGACGTTACCGACAGTGGCTGTGTCCCAATTCAGGGTCTGCACGCTTGAAGTACGCATTTTAAGTGCGGTTACGTCACCGCCACGCAACGACGGCTGTCCCAATTTGAAGTGTACTTCAAACGCATACTCCAAATGCGCCGTCGATTTCCCCAAATATCAAGCGTGGTCCGGTGCACGCTTCGTGGTCCCATATATCCCACAATTCATAGCGCGGCGGTGGGTGTGGATAATTTTGCCGCAAAACACGGCAGAAGGGAGCGGCCGAGGAGGGTTTTTTTTTCTTTCCAAACTTTATTGAAATTATAAAGTTCAGTTCAGTTTGTACAGTGGACATACAAGGCAAATAAGAGTAACAATATATAGTACAATGAAATAAGAAGGATAAATAAATAAAGGATAAAAAAAGAAAAAAAGGGGGGAATGTGACAGACTTCATAACAACTTTGTATTTGAAAGTTGTGACAGCTCATTCATTAAACATTTCTGAATGAATTTCAATCAATGATAAACCCTTTTTATTGGAAGTTAATTTAAGAGAGTTTAAGTAATATTCAATTTCAATCAAAAACAAATTAAATGATGGGGTTGAGTTTTGAAATTTACATTTATGTATGTAGAATTTCCCTAATAGGATGGAGCGGCCGAAGAGTGAACTGTCAAAAGTACTGAATATGACGTCACTTATTTATGTGCGAATGTGTAATAATTAACGTCAGTCATATATCCACAAACACAACAAGCTGAAAGTCAGTGATATATGTGTGTGTGTGTATATATAGCGTAGTGGTTAAACTACACGCCTTTGGAACAGAGGATCGATTCCTGCCTGGGGCGTCTGTATCCAGTAAGGGTCCTAAGGCTAGACCCCCTATGCTAAGCAAGCCTACCGCAGACATGAGCGAGACAGATAAATATGAAGGCATGCCGGCTCGGACGTCGCCCGGATCAACAAGGTCCGCGTCAGGTGTTGAGGAACCAGGGCACCCTGACGAAAAGTGGGCTACTGGAACAAGAAGGCATCGGTGGGCAAGGGACGAAAACAGGGCGTTGTTGGAATGCTACTACGCAAGTAACCCCGGCGGAAGGGGCTACATGAATAGGATGAGGGACCTATGGATGGATATAGATATATATATATATATATATATATATATATATATATATATATATATATATATATATATATATATATATATAATGTGTGTGTATATATATATATATATCAATCATAATAATCTGACAATACTATAATATTGGCCATATTATATTTACATCACGACAGTGAGATGACTTTAGTCTCATGAGCAACATTAGCTAATTGTCATTTACTAGCTAATCTTAAATGAGTGTTCAGCACAGACATGAAGCCCAACAATCATGTTTACAGTCCCGTGGTCTCAGCCTCAGATACTCAACTAATCAAAGTGATGTCATGACAAAAATGAATGACCAACAAAACATTTTTCTCCTTCATTTCTGTCAAACAAAGCTGTATGTAACGTGTCTCACGGTTAGTATCATGGTTGCTAGGCAACCTGAACAGCACGACGAAGCGTATACCGTCCCATTTCACAAGCCTCTCACTTCCGCACTTCTCGTACTTATAGTACGCACCGTACGTAGTACGCGTAGTGCGCGTACTTCAAGCGTGCAGACCCTGAATTGGGACACAGCCAGTATATGCGCAAACACGAGTCACCTTTCCTGTCAGCTGATTGGACACCTGTCCCCAGGTGCTCACAGTCCTTTAATTAGTCCCCGCTGCTCTGACACCTGCCGGGACAAAGATCTCACCTGAAACCAGCTCAGCTGTTCAACTTTTTCAGAAAGTTGGCCAAACGGAGGCTGCTATGGCAGCTTGTACAAAAGGCCAGCCAGTTCGCAGAACTCACGAACGGAGCCGCATCTGCGGAGTAAGATATCAGCATACGGCTGCCGTTTAGCCAATGAGCGGTGAGGCAACCCATTCTCTTCACCAATCAGAAGACACAATTCTACCTCATCATTACGCACATGTCGACGCAGAGAGTTCGGTCGGAGCTGCAGGTGGGAAGAGTCAGCAGAGTTTTACTCACCGTGTGGATTTTCATTCCTCTAATGCTGTTAGCAGTGTGCGTCCATGAGACTGTAAGTTTCTGTGTTTTATCGTGTTTGTTCTTTGCTGCGGCCATTATCCTCCCTTGTTTAATCCTTGGCGCACACTTTGTTTACCGATTGTTACTGCCGTTTACTGCGAAGCAGCCTCTGCCGTGCGGTCATTAAGGGACCGTCACTAATTTCTCATGTTAGCTCTAATGTAAAGTGCCTAGTTAGGATTTATGTAAATAGTAAAATTAGCATTTGTTGACACTCCCTTATTTTGGTTGAATGTTCCACTATCCAGTATTGTTTGTATTGTTGTATTACACATTTAATTCACTCTGTTCACCTAATTATGGAAGACTTTTATGTTCTTTCCAACAGAAACCACACCATCACTCACCACACGGCATATAGCATTTTACAGTCTGTTAAATCCCCTCACTCACATTATGGATGTGTGCTTCGGATTCTTGCTAAATAAATGAGTGAACGACAGATACCTGAGTGGCAGTGGATTTTATGGATATGCCATCTGTTCTTATCGGACAACCCTGTTGAGATTGTGGATTCTTAGAGTCAGCACCTTATCATCTACATCAGTCATAGTCAGGAGGTCAAGTCCATCCCACTTACAGTGACCTCCTCCATTACACAGCTGTTTTTGTCCCTGCTGCAAAGAGCCAATCCAACTACACAGAGCATCAGCTACCTAGGCCGCATCCTTCGGAGGACCCGGCCTTCGCGTTCTACGTGGCCCGGGTCCTCCGAAGACCGAGAAGTGAGCGTCTGTGAAATGGGACGGTCTGCCCTTCAGATTTGCGTCACCGCTGTGTCGGTGGAGTTTATTAAACTCGGCCGTCTGCTCCTTGCTATCACCGAGTAAACTTAGAGGTCTGTAAGATGTACACAGATCTGCAGGTTTATCCTTTAAGATCATATATGGGCAAGGTTTAAGGTGAGTGGAAGTGTGCCCCTCTCAAGAGATTCTACATACATTTTTAATAAAGGACCCACCATGTGTTTGGCCATTTTTTGTAAAACTCTGGCCCAAACCCATCAGGGCCTGGAGCTTTTCCACTCTGTAAGGATTTGATTGCATCTAAGATTTCCTGCGCCCTAATAGGACTGCAAAGATCTAATCGACTTTCCTCTGATGGTATAGGGAGATTAACATTATCAAGAAACAATATCCTAGCATCTACAGCAGGGGTGTCAAACAGACGGCCCGCAGGCCGGATTAAACCCATTTGCGGGCCTAATCTGGCCCGTGAGATGATTTTGTAAAGTATAAAAATGAGCAGCAATTTTTCAATAAAGAAACTGCTGTTCCAATTGTGTCCATTGGATGGCGCAATAGCAATTGTGAGCTACTTTGTTTTGCCCGCGAAATTTAAACCCGATGTGCTTTGGCACCCTCATTGGCCCAATATGTCTCTGTCAAAAAGAGAAAAGTGGCTGCAGAGTGCAGAGTGTTCCAAGAAAAATGGTCATCCTCCTGTTTATTCACGGAAGTGAAAGCTGTATGTTTGGTGTGTTCCCAGCATGTTGCAGTGCTGAAAGAATATAACCTTCGTCGCCACTACGTGAGTCTTCATGCCGACAAATATGACAACTTTCAAGGACAGCGGAGAAGAGAGAAGGTGAATGAACTGTTGGCGGGTCTGAAGAAACTGCAGTCTGTGTTTACTCACAGCCGAGGCATCAGTGATGCTGCAGTGAAAGCTAGCTACCTCGTTGCCAACGACATTGCACTAGCTTCAAAACCATTTAGTGAGGGTGAATTTGTAAACACATGTATGATGAAGGCATCGGAGATTGTGTGCCCCGAAAAGCGCCAGTCCTTTGCAAATATCAGCCCGACAGGAAACACAGTTGCCGACAGGATTTCTGATCTTTCAGCGGATTTGGACAAAAAATAGTCATTTATTGTGTTTTCAGTTGCAATTGATGAAGGCACATTACAGATGTTGCACAACTGGCAATTTTCATCCGCGGAGTTGATGACACATTGACCGTCACCGAGGAGTTCGTGGAGTTGGTACCGATGACAGATACAGCGACCGCAGCTGATATTTTCACCGCACTCGTCGGCGCGTTGGACAGGGTCGGAGTGGACCGGTCCCGCGCTGTCAGCCTGGCTACAGATGGTGCGCCCTCAATGATCGGGAAGAAAGCAGGCGTTGTAAAAAGGTTCAGAGATAAAGTGCAATCTGCAAATGGAGGACGTGGTTTTTGGACTTTTCACTGTATTTTGCACCAGGAGGCTTTGTGTTGCAAGTCACTGAAAATGGATAACGCCATGAAGGTGGTCATCCAAACTGTTAATTTCATCCAGAAGCCTCAATCAGCGTCAGTTTGACAGTCTTCTCAGAGAGAAAGACCACATCTATGGCCTGCCATACCACACTGAGGTAAGATGGCTGAGCCGAGGTGCTGTGCTGAGGCGTTTCTTTGATTTACGAGAAGAAATTGAACAGTTTATGGAAGAAAAGGGGAAACCAGTGTTAGAATTTCATTCTGCAGAATGGATGCAGCACCTTGCATTTATGGTGGATGTTACAGAGCACCTGAATAACTTGAACAAACAGCTGCAAGGACGCAACAAAGTTGTCACGCAGTATTATGACAGCATTTCAAGTTGAAGCTGTTATTGTGGGAGACGCAGCTCGCTGGTGGTGATGCAGCTCACTTCCCCTGTCTGAAAAATGTGTGCACGATCCAAAGTGTGGCGGATATGAAGCAGTTCAAAGATAAAATAACAGGACTATTACTAGAGTTTGAGCAACGATTTCAGATTTTTGGTGAACTGGAGAAAGACTTCAAAGTTTTGTGCTCGCCGTTCACCGTGAATCCCTCTGATCTGCCCGTCCGGATCCAACTTGAAATAACAGACTTGCAGCGTGACTCGGATTTGAAGGGAAAATTTGCTGCAGCTGACTTGAACACATTCTGTCAGAATCTCCTGCCAGGTTACCCCAACTTGACGCCCTCGCTGCAAAACTATTGTGCATGTTGGGAAGCACGTATCTTTGTGAGCAAGTTTCTCTGTAATGAGCATAAATAAAACAAAACTGCACTCAAGGCTCACGCACAGGCACTCGAATCACATCCTGAAGTTAGCTGCCGCTCAGGATGTGAAGCCTGATATTGATGAGCAGGTATCAGGAGTCACATAAACGATGCAACCCCACTGAAAGTGCTGCATGAGACACCCTGATGTAGTTCTGTGAATCACTGAGGCACTGTGTGCTTGTTCTTTGTCCTCAGAATTTTCAAATAACTTGAGATGTTTTATGATTAATAGCTATGTTGTGCTTTTGGACATACTGTCCTCAGGCTCCAGCTTTATGTTTATATGTTTTTATGTTGATGTGAGAGTGTTTCTAATTGATTATATTTGATTTATATATTTAACTTATTCTGTGGTTCTTGTACTTGTTTGGGGAACAGCATTTCATTATTTTTATCTACATTGCTGCCTGCGAAGTGACACCCTGATGTAGTTCTGTGATCTGTGAAACAGTTCTGTGAATCACTGAGGCACTGTGTGCTTGTTCTTTGTCCTCAGAGTTTTCAAATAACTTGAGATGTTTTATGATTAATAGCATGTTGTGCCTGTACTACTTTGGGCATACTGTCCACAGGCTCTAGCTTTATTTTTATGTTGATCGTATTAAAACAAAGAAAACAATCTGAAGTTGTTATGTATACAATGATTTTACCAGTCCGGCCCACTTGAGAATAGACTTTTCTCCATGTGGCCCCTGAACTAAAAAGAGTTTGACACCCCTGATCTACAGTACTTTGACACTCAGGGGAATATCCTGATAGAACTCTTTCATTATTTTGCTGATAAGTTTAGCCTCGAATTGTAAAACACCTTTCTTATCTTTTAGAGAGGGTATTGCATAAGAGCCCTTTTTCCCCTGTGCAAGTCGGGCAAGTAAGCGTCCAGGTTTGTTGCCCGATTCAAATAATCTATGCTTTGCATAGAATATTGCAGTTTCTGCTTTCTGAGTTAGTAGTTGGTCCAGGGCTGATCTGGCTGCATCCAGTTTTTTAAGCACAGAAACAGACGAGGATTTCTTAAACTCCCTCTCCAAGTTAGTAATGTCGCGTTCAAGTACTAATTGTTTGGCTAAGGTGCTCTTCTTTTTCGCTGAGGTGAAAGAGATAATAGAGCCCCTGAGAAATGCCTTACCCGCCTCCCACAGAGTAGAAGCACTAACCCCTGGTAAGTCATTTGTAGAAAGAAAAAGTTCCCACTGATCTTCTAAATATTTGACAAATTCAGGGTCACTAAGGAGAGCTGGGCTTAGCCGCCAGTGTGTAAACAAGGGATCATAATAAGGTGGTAATAACTCCATTGAGACTGATGAGTGGTCTGAGAGAGCGCATGTGTTGATCAAACAACCCTGAGTTCTGTCAAGGACAGATCTAGAAACAAACATGTAATCAATTCTGGAAAAAGAAAACTGTAAAGTCTTTCACATGTGGATTACAAACTCTCCAGGCATCAAAAAGACCAAGATCTGAGCAGAAGTCCACTGCAGCCTTTGCCATTTTTGAAGGTGGTTGAGATTCTGGTGGATCATAATCAGTTTCAGGACTCAGACCACAGTTAAAATCCCCACCAATTATTACGTGATTCAGACACACAGAGGAGGTTTTTGCCAGAAGGTTTGAATAAAACAATCTATCTAAAATATTTGGTGCATAAACACTTCCTAATAGAATCTGTTCCCCATATAAAAGCCCAGTAATCAGAATAAATCATCCGTATCCCTCACAATAGTATGTAGAGTGAACGGTAGATTTTTATGGATCAATATTGCAACGCCTCTACGTAATCAGTGCTTGACATTTAATCAGCTGTGTGAAAACAAAGGAGGAACCCACCCGATGGATTAATAAAGTTTTATTTAATCTAATAACTTTAATCTCAGCCAAACCGATTTACTCACGAACAAACAAAACACTGAAAAAAGCCCAACAATAACATGTTTAAGTTATCTAAGTGACTCATATATCACGTTTAACCTGAGCAGCAAAAGTCCGCGGTGATCTGAAAATGATGTGCCGGGAGTTGTGCCGTTCTCGGCGGCTTCAGTGACCCTCGAGCTCCCGGCTCGCTGTCGAGCTGGTGGGTAGAAGACGTCTCCGAAAACGTCGAAGCACTTTTGCAAATATGCGATATCTTGATAAACCGAGCAGATATTTGAAGTTTACACAGCTACTTTCTCGCCTGAAAATATGTTAAAAGTTTATTTTGTGACCCAGAAAGATTAGTAAGAGTAATTTTAAAACTTAGTAGCGGCCGCCATTGTTGGAAACTGGAATTGCCTGGGCTGCGCTATGAATTCTGGGATATGGTGGCAGTAAAGGACACACCCGACCCATCCTTCAAATCTGGGGAAAAGGAGGACGCATTTGTCGGCTGCATTCAGAGGAGTCTGTGAATTGGGACAGCCTTCTTCGCGTTGCTGTGACGTAATTGTCTACAAATGCGGCCTCTGGAGGATGCAGCCGACGTTTTGGGACAGCTACAGCCTCATGTCTATTTACTTTTGACCTTTGACCTGCCACCCCCATTATGATTCAAGTGTCCACATACCTTTGGTGAGACGCAGTAAAATAGACAGAGTATCCCTTTAACACCCCCCCCCCCCCACACACACACACACACACACACACACACACACACACACAATAACAGCTGAGAGCAGAAGAAGAAGGCCAGCAGGTCTATTAATAGCAGATCCCACAGAGTCAGACCCGGCCCAGCACGTCCTCCACCGCTGCACCACCACCATGCCCGGCAGCCAGGCCCAATTCCGGGCCAGAGACCGCAACAATGTCCTGAACCGGCCCGAGTTTCTGTCCCTGAACCAGCCATCCCGCCGGGAACAGGCGGTGGGGGAGGGACGGGGGGGCGGAGGTCCGAGGAGACCTGTGTTCAGACAGCAGAGTCAGCAGGACAGCACAGGGGGGAGGTAAGACAAACAAGCTCCGCCCACAGACTCGGGACCTGGACCGAGACCAGAGTTTCATTTAGGTGCTCAAACTTTTTCTGTGACCTGATCCTGGATCATCTTCAGTTAAATTCAGTAATGCAAAATCAGAATGTGACCTTTAAACGTAACGGTGCTTTAATAAAACCTTCTGAAACACGACGCCTGAGAAGAGCCGAGTTATTTTTAAGGAGTTCAGAGCTCAGTCTGTGACCTCCTCCTCAGACTGTGGGAGCTCCTCTCCCTCAGCATTAACATGCAGAGAGGAAGCTGCCTGACAATCAGATTTTAGGTGGTGATCTCAGTGTTCGCTGATGCTCCTTCACTGGGCCAGTCTGAGCACCTGTAAACAAAAGCATGATGGGAAGTGTAGTTGTGTTCATGCAACAGTCTGTTTACCCACATAAAATGTGGGTTTTTCTAATGGAGTCTGGTCTTGTCCTCAGGGGGGCCAGAGAGTCCTCCGAGAGCGGTCCAACTGCTGACAGCGGCGGTGCGAAGGATGCCTCCCGCTGGCCGGAGCAGGACTGCATGCAGCTTAACCCGTCTTTCAAAGGTATCGCCATCAGCTCTCTGCTCGCCATTGACATCAGTCTCTCAAAGCGTCTAGGGGTCTGCGTGGGAGCCCGCGGCTCCGGGGCCCCGCTCCGCCCCATGATCACCTTGCTGGCCCTCACTGGCCACGCCCTCCCCTGGATCTGTGGCACCCTAATCTGCCTGTGGAGGAGCAGCACGCTGGCTGGACAGGAAGTGCTTGTCAACCTGTTGCTGGGTCAGACACCTGTCTGTCTCTCTGCTGTCTCGTCTGTCTCTCTGCTGTCTTAACTGTCTCTCACCTGTCTGTCTCTCGCCTCTCTCTGTTGTCTCTCACCTGTCTCTCACCTGCCTGTCTCTCTGCTGTCTCACCTGTCTCTCACCTGTCTGTCACCTGTCTGTCTCACCTGTCTCTCACCTGTCTTTCTCTCGCCTCTCTCACCTGTCTCTCGCCTGTCTGTCTCTCGCCTCTCTCACCTGTCTCTCGCCTGCCTGTCTCTCTGCTGTCTCACCTGTCTCTCGCCTGCCTGTCTCTCTGCTGTCTCACCTGTCTCTCACCTGTCTGTCTCTCTGCTGTCTCACCTGTCTCTCACCTGTCTGTCTCTCGCCTGTCTCACCTGTCTCTCACCTGCCTGTCTCTCTGCTGTCTCACCTGTCTCTCACCTGCCTGTCACCTGTCTGTCTCTCTGCTGTCTCACCTGTCTCTCACCTGCCTGTCTCTCTGCTGTCTCACCTGTCTCTCACCTGTCTCTCTCACCTGCCTGTCTCTCTGCTGTCTCACCTGTGTCTCACCTGCCTGTCTCTCTGCTGTCTCACCTGTCTCTCACCTGCCTGTCTCTCTGCTGTCTCACCTGTCTCTCGCCTGTCTCACCTGTCTCTCACCTGCCTGTCTCTCGCCTGTCTCACCTGCCTGTCTCTCTGCTGTCTCACCTGCCTGTCTCTCTGCTGTCTCACCTGTCTCTCTCTCTGCTGTCTCACCTGTCTCTCACCTGCCTATCTCTCTGCTGTCTCACCTGTCTCTCGCCTGTCTCACCTGTCTCTCACCTGCCTGTCTCTCTGCTGTCTCACCTGTCTCTCACCTGCCTGTCTCTCTGCTGTCTCACCTGTCTCTCACCTGCCTGTCTGTCTGCTGTCTCACCTGTCTCTCACCTGTCTGTCTGTCTGCTGTCTCACCTGTCTCTCACCTGCCTGTCTCTCGCCTGTCTCACCTGTCTCTCACCTGCCTGTCTCTCGCCTGTCTCTCGCCTGTCTCACCTGTCTCTCACCTGCCTGTCTCTCGCCTGTCTCTCGCCTCTCTCACCTGTCTCTCGCCTGCCTGTCTCTCTGCTCTCTCACCTGTCTCTCGCCTGCCTGTCTCTCTGCTCTCTCACCTGTCTCTCGCCTGCCTGTCTCTCTGCTCTCTCACCTGTCTCTCGCCTGCCTGTCTCTCTGCTCTCTCACCTGTCTCTCACCTGCCTGTCTCTCTGCTCTCTCACCTGTCTCTCACCTGCCTGTCTCTCTGCTCTCTCACCTGTCTCTCACCTGCCTGTCTCTCTGCTGTCTCACCTGTCTCTCACCTGTCTGTCTCTCACCTCTCTCGCCTGTCTCACCTGTCTCTCACCTCTCTCACCTCTCTCGCCTGTCTCACCTGTCTCTCACCTGTCTGTCTCTCGCCTGTCTCACCTGTCTCTCACCTGTCTGTCTCTCGCCTGTCTCACCTGTCTCTCACCTGTCTATCTGCAGCGCTGATACTAGATGTGATGACGGTTGCTGGGATGCAGAAGTTGGTCAAACGTCGGGGACCGTGGGATTTCCCGCCAACCTTTTTTGACTACATTGCCATGGATATGTACTCGTTCCCAGCAGCCCACGCCAGTCGGGCCGTCATGGTGTCCAAGTTTCTGCTGAACCACCTGGTGCTGGCGGTGAGTAGCTTGCTGCTTCACAGATAACAAAGACTGGAACAGTTTACAAACCTGATCCAGGTGTGTCCGCCTCCTGTCCTCCAGGTGCCTCTGAGGATCCTACTCTGTCTGTGGGCCTTCCTGGTGGGCGTGTCTCGGGTGTTGCTGGGGAAACACCACCTGTCAGACGTAGGTTGCGGCTTTGCACTTGGCTTCCTGCACTTCAGCCTGGTGGAGTCGGTGTGGCTGGACTCGGCCACCTGCCAGACGCTCATCTCCATCGGCACGCTGGGCTGGACTCTGGTCTGACCTGGTCCAGACTGGTTCTGCTGCAGACTCGGGTCCAGCTTCGCTGGGTTTTTCTGCCCTCCATCAGCTCAGTGCTGCTGACAGGAGGCAGGGGCCATGTGGTCCCAACTGTGGAGGACCTGAGGAGGAATGTTTGAGTCACAGGTACTGAAACAGGAAGTGTCTGCAGTCCCACGTCCTGTGGGCTTTTCTTTCTTGCCACCATCTCAGATTCTTCAGTAAAATTTTGTTGAATTTTTTTTTCATGTCAGAAACCGAGTTTGGACTTTCATTCTGCTAATGTTGAATTTTATTTGAAGAACGTCCTCGGCTGTTTGAAGCTTCATAGTTTTTGCATTGTTCACTGAGAACAGAGTTCACAACAAAAGCTGAAGGTTGCTCCTCAGAGCTAAAGCTCGGGTGTTATACTGGCGCTACAGATTCTCTTTTCGGGGAAGTTTTCCCAAAACGATTGTGTTGACTGTCTCATCAAATCTCAGAAACTTTCGAACAGGTGCTGATTATGTATCTGAAAGTGTGACGATGCCAGATTGTATAAGAAAGGCTGACTCGTGAAGTGCAAACAAACCTCTCAGGTTCAGACTCCTTCAAACTCTTTTCTTTTCCTGATGAGTCGGCATCAGCTCGATAAGTGTTTGTCAGCATGGTGAATACCTACAGAAGCATTCACAGAAATACGCCGCGACTGTAAGGCTGCCATCGTGTCCCACAACAAGCAGCCAATGAGGGCAATATTTATCAAAGACATGAACTTTGATCTTAACCCCTAACAGCATCCACGTCTCTGTTTGCACTGCTGTGGTTTAGCAGGTTTACAATTTGTTTTCAGAATCTCCACAAGAACAGGCCTGCCTGAGTCTTCCAGAAACGGTCCAATCAGAAGAACCTTAAAGGGGAGGAGCTAAATCAGCTTGTTTAGGACAAGGGATGAAGGGAGGGGCTGCACCATGCCTAGTGTGAACTGTGACTCATGCAAAGCTGCTTTATTAGACTTCAAGTATAGATTTAAAGAATGGAAGTGAGCCCAACATCGCCTCCTCAGACAAACTTTTTATTAAAACAAAAAATTGTCCAAGTTTTTCTTCTGTTCTAAACGCTGTTACCGGAGCGCCGTCTTTATGCAGATTATACCCTGATCTGTATTGCTCTGTTTCTCTGTGTAAAACATCCCGGATCTTAAACTTGAGCTTTCCCTTTTCCTTTTGTTAGTGTCTGTCAAACAGTATTTCAGCTAAAAACATTATATTTAACTCTTCAAAGCTCAAATACAGAGAGTTCATGATTCTAGATGAAAATGAAGAAATGAGAATTCACCATGTTTCATCTGAAGGTTTCTGTAGTTTTTCTGCCCCTACATTGGCTAGTTTGTCCTAAAGCTGAGATGACGAAACATGTCAAGTTTAAACTATGCATCTGTTCAGAGTTGCTAAATAAAACCTGTTTGTTGCCTAAACTGTGGTGGGAGTGGTTCATGTGTAGGTGAGGGTCATGACCCCCATCTGCACCTGCATCGCTTACAGAAACTTGTTTGAAGCCTTTGATCAGAGAAGGCCAGATGTTTTCAGCTCAGACTGACTGTGATCCTGTCAGTCTGAGCTGACACACATTGTGTTTTAGGACAGAAAGTAGTCCTGTTGTTGTTTTTGAGTAACACTGGTTTGTTAATGGAAAAAGCAAAAAAAAAATATAAACCTGTAAAACATTAAAACATGATTTTTTTAAATGATTCTATCAATAATAATAATAATAATAATAATAATAATAATAATAATAATAATAATAATAATAATAATAATAATAATAATCTTAAACAATAAAAGCCTTTAGGGAACAAAGTGACTTACTGTTGAACAACAGGAGGACTTTTATTATGAAAGGGAGGGGAGAGGAAGTGAAGATTGCTCCCCAGAAATGGAAAAAGTCCATGATGAAGAGTCAAGGACAAACACAGCCTGGAGCTTTTCACCAAAATAATTGACAACCTGAAGCGATTTCAAAATAAAAGTCTCTTCATCTGCAGGTTTAAAGTGCTTCCAGTCCTTGGAAAGTTTAAGGCTTTTCTTGTGGATCAAAGAGTTACTGAATTGGCCCTTTAACTGAACTGGTTTCCAGTCTGGACCTGGTTTAGTTGTATCTGTGTGTCTTCCAGGTGAATTAAACCAGTCAGGGTCAGGCTGTGGACTGCGGCGAACACAGTTTGATGATCTTGTGGTTTTCCAGTGCGGCAAACGTGATGATGTTTTCTGTCGTATGACAGGTGGTTAAGGTCACCACGTATCCACAGACACGGAAACAGAACCAAAAACCAGAAGACCAGCGACAAATCCACAGAGCTTCCTCCTAAACAGAGTTCTCATAGTGAAGACAGTCACAGAAAATTCTAAGCCCCGCCCACATATGAAGCGCTTTGTGTAGCTAGCATCAGTGAAGCGGTGTGAAAGGGTGAAGGTCAAACCTGTGAGCTTCTTAATGATGTCTTTGGTCTGAAGGTCCAAGTCAGACACGATCCACTGAAACACACGGGTCAAAGGTCAGGGCCTGCGTCCTGTGAGGGCTGAACCGAGCTGACGTCGAGCTTTTATTCTCACACTGACCGTCTGAATTTAGGGATGAACTCACGTCTGAAATCATCCGGTCTCAGCTGCGAAGCTGCTAATACAACAGACGGCATGTCTCTCCTCGGCATGTGCAGACAGCGTCCAAAATGAGTCATCACGCCGTGGTGGACCAAACGCACACTGCAGGTCACATGACCTGTTCCTTGAAAACTGCACAGACAGTTACCGGGAAGAAGTTTTGGAATTCCCAAAATGGAATAATCCTCATCATTAAACCCTGCCACAGATTACAGGTGAGGGGTACATAGAGGTCAAAGGTCAGCTTTGCTTCCTGTGACAGACAAGTTGGCGAAGACGGAGTACTTCTGATTCTCATCTTCACACACTGAGACAGAGCGTACCTTTCCTTTGTGTTGTCCCAGAGCGTCAGCGTGCTGATGAGAACAGACAACGGCGCCATGCTATTGTCCGTTCACAGAAAACTTCACAAAATGCAAATTAAAACCCTTAATGTGAGTTCTAAAGTCATCCGTCTCCTGTACAGGTGCTCTGAGGGGAAAATTATCAAAACAGTCTCTGAGGCTTTAAACATGTTAATTTTAACGTGAGAGTGTGCGGGGGCTGACTCACTGCTGCCTCTGCTGGACGTTAGAGGAAGTGTTGAGAAAGATTTAAGTGATGCCCTTATTGAGAACAGGTGTGGCAGTAATCAGGCCAGAGAGATTGAACTCAGCTTTTCAAAGATGTGATACACCTCAGTTAGTTTATGTTATAATCAGGGGTGCACATGAGTGGTCCGCAGGTGCGCACGCGCTGTCAAAATAAAAGACGCGCACCAGATAAGAAGTTGCAAACCGCGTTTGCGTCCATATAAAAGGCACTGTTTTTGTCTGCGAGAGTGGGATTTTCACAGCATATTCCGCACCACATCTCTGTGCGTTCATTGTTTGTTTGAAGCCAGCTCACCTCCTGCAACCACTTCTCCGAGAATGCGTGCTTCTTTTGCGGTTCGGACTCCTTCTGATATTTCTTTGGAGGTGGAGGAACACCAAAGTAATTGCTTAAAGGAGTTTCTTTGACATCTTTAAGAGTTCTAAACAAATGTCTGTCCTCCTCCAGAAAATCTTATGTACGCAAACTTCTTATCTGGTCTTTTTAAAGCTGTGGGAGTCCAGTGATCCACAGTGACAGCCATTATCCACATACGGTGAAAACATGGACCAGTGGTGAACCTTCCCAGGAGTGGCCCGCCAACCAAAATTACCCAAAGAGCAAAAAGAAGAAAAGACCCCAGAACAACATCCAGAGAACTGAAGTTAAGGTCAGAGTTCATGACTCCACCATAAGAAAGAGACTGGGCAAAATGGCCTGAATGGCAGGGTTCATGGAGAAAACCACTGCTGAGCTAAAGGATAAAGGCTCGTCTCAGTTTGCCAGAAAACATCTGGATGATCCCCAAGACCTTTGGGACAGATGTGTGTGTCCCATTACATCTGGCATGAAACTACCACAGCTTTTCAGAAAATGCACATCATACCAGCAGTAAAATATGGTGGTGGTAGTGTGATGGTCAGGGACTGGAGACTTTGGGCTACTCAAAGTCCTGACCTGACTCCGATTGACATGCTGTGGAATGACCTTAAATAAGCAGTTCATGCTCGAAACCCCTCCAGTGGGGCTGAATTACAACAATTCTCCAAAGATGAGTGGGCTGAAGTTCCTCCACAGCTGTAAAAGGCTCGTTGCTACTTATCTCAGACGCTTGATTGCAGGTGTTGGTGCCAAGGGTGCCCCAACCAGTTATTAGGTTTAGGGACAATCAAGTTTTCACACAGAGCCATGTAGGCTTGGGTTTGTTCCCTTTAATAATAAGCACTTTCATTTCCAAACTGCATTGTGTTTAGTTGTGTTATCTTTGTCTAACATTTACATTTTTTTGTCTGAAACATCTAAGGGTGACAAATATACAAAAACAATTCCCACCACTGTAGATTGATACCTAAGTACAAAGGGTCTCGGAAACTGCCATGGAAAGACTCACAGCCTTGGCCTTGAAGAGGTACACCAGAGAGATCGAAGGCAGGAGAATAAACTAGATGTTCTCCACTGAACCATCCAAGGTGTACTCGCAGTGACAGGGGGACAATATAAAACCAGCCCCACCAAGGCTGGAGACGGAGCAATACTGGAACAGCATATTAGATTAGATAGAACTTTATTAATCCCTCGGGTGGGTTCCTCTGGGAAATTCGATTTCCAAAAAAGCACAGCACCGACAGAAGTTACAGAGTTATACACACACACACATATATATAAATACAGAGACAATATAAATAAAATATACGAAGGGGATAAATAGAATAAATAGGAATAAAAATAAAAATACAAGTGAATTGCACATTTCAAGTATTGAGTCTATTGCACTGTTGACTATTTACAAAAGTATTGCACAAAAGTATTGCACAGTGAGGTGAAGAGGCACTACAGCTTAGTTGTTCCCTCCTTTGTCCTCCTGTTTCCCCTCCCTCTCCCCTCCAGAGAGGAGTTAAACAGTTTGATGGCGTGTGGGACAAAGGAGTTTTTAAGTCTGTTAGTTCTTGTCTTGGGGAGAAGCAACCTGTCACTGAACAGACTCTTCTGGTTGTTTATGGCCGTGTGCAGAGGATGCCCAGCATTGTTCATAATGTCCAGCAGTTTCTTTAGTGTCCTTTTCTCTGCCACTGTCACCAGAGTGTCCAGCTTCATGCCGACCACAGAGCTAGCCCTCCTGATCAGTTTCTCCAGCCTGGATGAGTCCTTCTTTGCTGTGCTGCTCCCCCAGCACACCACAGCATAGAAAAGTACTCCAGCAACCACCGACTGGTAAAACATCCTCAGGAGCTTCCTGCAGATGTTAAAAGACCTCAGCCTCCTGAGGAAGCATATGGAAGTACATCAGGAAGATGGCCATAACTGACTGTGTGTTTGCTGAAAATGTCAGGCAACAGAAACCTGAGAAAGAAGGGGAGCAAGAACCATCATGGAAGGACAGAGCCCTGCACGGTATGTACCACCGGCAGATAGAGGAGGTGGCTGATATCCAGAAATCCTACCAGTGGCTGGACAAAGCTGGACTGAAAGACAGCACAGAGGCACTAATCATGGCAGCACAAGAACAAGCTCTGAGCACAAGATCCATAGAGGCTGGGGTCTATCACACCAGGCAAGACCCCAGGTGCAGGCTGTGTAAAGATGCCCCAGAGACAATCCAGCACATAACAGCAGGGTGCAAGATGCTAGCAGGCAAGGCATACATGGAACGCCATAACCAAGTGGCCGGCATAGTGTACAGGAACATCTGTGCCGAGTATAACCTGGAAGTCCCGAGGTCAAAATGGGAGATGCCCCCAAGGGTGGTGGAGAATGACCGAGCTAAGATCCTGTGGGACTTCCAGATACAGACGGACAAAATGGTGGTGGCTAACCAACCGGACATAGTGGTGGTAGACCCCCAAACTAGGCGAATGGCTCCAGCTGATCCCAGGAACAACATCAGAGATCTCTTTCCAGCAGAGCGCAGTCCTGGGAACAGCTAAGATATTGCGCAGGACCCTGAAGCTCCCAGGCCTCTGGTAGAGGACCCGAGCCTGAAGTCATGATATCGTGGTTTTAGCTGCATGTCAGCCAGTGGTGTTGGAGATCCTTGTAAAAACCAGAGGTGGGAAGTGAAATAAGGACTTAGGTATACTTATTTTTTTTTGTTTGTTTGTCAAATGTCAAGTGGGACAACAGGAAGGTTTAAAATGATTTTTGTGGTGTAATCTGTTTGAGCATAACCTGTTTTATTGTGAAAGGGGGTTCTGAAACAGGAAGTAGACAATAAAGGTAGGAGTTTGAGTGCTCTACAAGGTGTCGCTTGAATCCTTGCCTAAAATCCTTGCCACTTATCCCACTTCTTACTGCAATCCCGCTTCTGACACATGGTGTCAGAAGCGGGATTGCAGTAAGAAGTGGGATAAGGAGGTTTGAAAGATTTCGACTTGCAAGCAACCTGCACCTTAGCTCAGAGACTAACCAGGTAAACACACTCATCTACTGCATGGGGGATGAAGCAGATGATATCCTCCGAGGGCAAGCTTTATCGGACATACAAAGGCAGCCGTACTAAGCAGTAAGAGACACTTTGGATACGTACTTTGTTCCCAGGAAAAACATTATCTATGAGAGAGCCCGCTTTAATCAAAGAACACAGCAAGCTAATGAGACTGTTGACTCGTTTGTCACCGCACTTTATGCTTTAGCTGAAAACTGCAGTTATGGTGCACTGCACGATGAGTTAATAAGAGATCGCCTCGTCGTGGGTCTGAGGGACATCAGCTTAGCGGAGAGACTTCAAATGGACAAAGATTTGACGTTGGAGAAAGCAGTTAACCAGGCCCGGCAGTCTGAAGTCATCAAAAAACAACAGACAGACATCAGAGGGGAAAATAAGATGGAAATAGATGCTGTGACAGCGAAGCACAGGGAACAAAAGCATTCAACATTCAAACCCCGAAGAGAACGTAAATGCACAACAAAGGACAAAACACCAAATGGGAGATCATGCTACAGGTGTGGGAAAACCCCTGCGCATGGTAAAGGACAATGCCCAGCAAAAGATGCAACATGTCACTCATGTGGTAAAAGAGGACACTTCAGTAAAGTGTGGAAATCTGTTAAATCTGTGCATGTGATAGAAACAGAGAAAAGTGATGATACACCCGTGTTTCTTGGTTCTGTAGACGCAGGTTCAGATCCTTGGTATGCAGATCTCACTATCAGAAACCACAAAGTTAGATTTAAGATAGACACAGGAGCTGACGTCTCTGTTATCCCAGCCCAGATGTATTACTGCATAAACCAAAATGAGACAGAGTTATGTAAACCAGATAGACCATTGTTTGGTCCAGGGGGTACTCCACTTGATGTGTTGGGTATGAGCAGAGAAACAATTTGCAAAGGTGAACAGGGAATACAGGAAAATGTGTACATTATCAAAGATTTGCACATAGCACTGTTAAGCAGGCCAGCAAGTGTCAAGCTGAACCTTGTGTGTAGAGCTGACAGTATTGACATGAATGTGTTGAATGAGAACTACCCAAAGCTGTGTCAGGGATTAGGTTTAATGCAACAACCTTATACGATTAAGTTGAAACCCAATGCTGTGCCTTTTTCCCTGGCCACACCAAGACGGGTCCCCATCCCTTTTGTTAGGAAAGGTGAAACAGGAACTGGAAAGAATGGAGTCCATGGGAGTAATCAGCAGAGTTGAAGAACCAACAGAATGGTGTGCAGGTATGGTCCCAGTGCCAACAAAAAACGACTCTGTGCGTATTTGTGTTGACCTCACTCACCTCAATGAAGCAGCGTGCAGAGAAAAGTACATCCTGCCTTCGGTTGAACAGACACTTGGATCCCTGGCGGGAGCAAAAGTCTTCAGTAAGTTAGACGCAAACAGAGGCTTCTGGCAGGTTCCATTGTCACCAGAGTCAGCACACTACACAACGTTCATTACACCCTTTGGGCGCTTCCACTTTAACAGACTTCCCTTTGGAATAGCGTCAGCCCCAGAACATTTTCAGCGTAGAATGTCAGTGATCCTTAATGGGCTGGCAGGGTTGTCAAAAAACCACAAACACTGGACTTGTGAAAATAAACAAAACAAAAAAGATAAACATGGGTTTAAAAGTAAAGGAAAAAAGGTTGAAGAGAAAGAAAAGTTTCTATGAAAGGTTCTAAATGTTCTTGTAAGTTTGATGTTTTCAGCGAAAGGAGGATGTGGTGTAATCTGTTTGAGCATAACCTGTTTTATTGTGAAAGGGGGTTCTGAAACAGGAAGTAGACAATAAAGGTCGGAGTTTGAGTGCTCTACAAGGTGTCGCTTGAATCCTTGCCTAAAACCACGACAATTTTCTGACCACTTTTTGAACTTGTGGAATCAGATTAAGTAAACTTTTGTTGACATCGAAGTCGTAAGAAAGCATTGGGTTGATTTGTGGTTTATGATTTAGAACAAAATAAACACATATTTTTTAAAGAATCAAGTTGGAAGTGCGTTCTGACACAAACCACCTGTTGCCACCTTCAGCCTTTTACTGGAGTACTTTTTGTTTTGACACTTAAAAGGCCGTGACAGGCAGTAAAGTGTCTGTGTGCGGTTTGTCTCAGTGCAGCAGAGCTTGGATTTGACAGGGAGAGAAAAGAAAGAGAGCTAAGTTCACTCAGACATGCAGGAAGACAGGAGAGGACAGGAAGAAGAGAGCTTAGTGTTAAAGGTGTGCTGAGCCACTACACAGTGTCCCCTCACCTGCTAATCCTCACTTTAACCTCCAACTGTTGTCATTGTTGTGACGTGGGCAGACCGTGGGGATATGGGGAATGAGGACCCAGGCGCGGTGCTCTGTGTATAAACAGTGCGTTTATTTACAGTGATGGAAAAACATGACAATAAATCCCGTGCTCTCCCGGCCTGATCAGCTGCAGGTGTGTCAAGGTCTTCACACCCACACACACACCCCTACATGCACATACGTCTACAAGCAGGGAGAAGGAGGGACAGCAATACAAAATACATACTTAATACATAATACATAATATTAGTCCATAACTGCTCAGGGTCCCTGGGTCTGAGCGACCCTGGGACCCTGAAAATTGTAGTTTTTAGGTGTGGAGGCAAAGTCGCCCGCTAACATGTGGAGAGAGAAAACAGGTGTTTTTAAAATTCTCTTTCACTACTTGTGTCCTACAGATTTAAACTAAGTACACTCATTAGAATGAGAAAGTTCTAAATAACTTTGAATACATTTTATATTGTCATGTGCTAATATTATGTCAATACAACAAAAGGTTCAGTTACCTTCGTACAAAAACTGTTCATAGAGCTACTTTATACTTTCTTACTTTGGTACATTTCACAGCTTTTGAGTAAAAAACTTGCTTCAGTACTTCAACTGGAGTATTTTAACCCATGTATCTGTACTTCTGTTTGAGTAAAGAAAGTGTACGTTTGCCGCCTCTGGTTAAAACTGATGAGTTATGAAATTTAGGCTACGTCCACGGGTATTTTTGAAAACGCAGATTTTTCTATGCGTTTGCACCTTTCGTCCACACGTAAACGGCGTTTTCGGTCACTGAAAACGGAGATTTCTAAAAACGCCTGCCAGGGTGGATATTTTCTAAAACTCCGTTTTTGCATTTAAGTGTGGACGAGAAAAACGGAGAAAAAGCAGCGTCAAAGGTGTGCGCCTTTTTTGACGTCACAGTGTGCGCCACGTTATTGTTTCGGTGAAATGGATTTCTACAATACTGTTACTGTTACTTGAACTCTCTGCAGTGTTTAAATGCTTACATACACACACACAGTTACCGTCCCTCCACACATACCACTCGGTTCTGCTTCTATGCCCCATCCTTGTTTACTATTTCCCACCGAGGCTTCTAGTCTTCTGATTGGCCAACATTTCTACACGGTTAGGACTATAGCGCCACCTGCTGCTTTGGCATGTTCATAGCAGGGGCGGATCTAGAGAAATTTTCTTAGGGTGGCATGAGGGTGGCATTTTTTTTTTCAAACACTCATGCAGGTGGTTACATATGGTTACATGATTCAAATGCAGTAAGTATGCACGTTTTTCATATAAATATAGTTGATAACTTAATTATTGTCTGTAGCCCACATAATTACACACTAGTTACATAAAACATGTGAGTTTTGATGCTATGTACTGTACAGCCTGTATGATAAATAAATATGTTGCCCAATAAGTATAAACTCCAGAAAGCTACACAACATGGGGCGCTTCATTTACAAACACAAGTCTAACTTGAGTTTCACTGTTTTTGTTAGAAAACAGTCACATTGTTGCAGCTTAAATTACACAAAATGTCAGAAATCTGCACCGTCATGAACAAACATGTAAACCCAATTTTTCATGATTTGTTGGATGAACCCTCTGAGGTCTGAAATACAACCGGCCATTTGTGACTCCTTTTGAGTTTACGTTTGTATTTCACCCTCAGATTGTTTCATTTTATTTTTTCCCCCGTTGCCTTGTTTGGTGTCTTTTAAGCTCAACTGAATTTAGTTGTTTTTTTCACTGACATACTGCATTAGTGTTACTGATCTGAAACCACACAAAGAACTTAAGATCCTAGTAGTATTTTTTACTGTAAAAAAAAAAAAACAGTAAATTTTTATAACTTGAAATGCAAATATAAAACGTACATTTTGTAAACATAAACAACTATTTATCTAAAAATGCAGCCGATACACCTGCTGTTTTTCATTTTGTACAACCATTTAAAAATCTTACTAAAACTAAAATGAGAGAACAATCAGGTGTGGCAATAAGATGCCCCACAAATGATGTGTGCCAGTAAAAACAAGTTTGTCCACCAAAAGACAGAAGAGCACAGGGACAAACCTGCAGGCCCGACAACAGCTGGTGTATCACTCCGCTGGTTTTCTACTTAGTGACAGTGTTTACAAATGTGCCTCTGTGACATTCATTAGTGCCCTCACTGACACACAAAACAAAATGACTACACAACAGAACAACTACACAACACAACACACTAAGTAAACACTCCACACTAAACGTCACAAATCTGCCACATCTAAACTCTCGCTCTCGCTCTGTCTCGCTCGCCCTGTTACCGTCACTCCCCAAACTTTTCCCTCTTCCTAAACAACCAAATCCCACATGTTGACTTTTTTTTAATTGGTCGACATGGTGCATTTTTCCACCAATAAGAAAGAGGTGGCTTTTTTCCTTTCTTTACTGTTTTCGCGCTGTCTTTACAAAACGCTTAAAACACACACACACAAACGTGACGACAGTATTTAGAACGAAGCGTGGCTGATATATATGATCATAACTCTGGATTTACTGGCCTGTAATTAAAATTTAAAAACTTTGAAGTTGGAACTTTCAGTGTGGGCTGAAATAGGCTGCAGCTTGTTGCTGTGTCAGCTTACATCAGTCATGTGATGTGGAGGTGCAGCGTGTCCGTGGACCACAGAGGGTTAATAACACTCACCTTCCTTCCATTTCCACAGTGTAACATCCACCCACCTGTGTAAAAAGCGAAATTCCCATGGTGTTGTTCAAAATGTGCTCTGGCACAATCATAAGCATCGCTTGCTACTGAAAACAAGAAAAAAGCCGGTCCTGCTATGGGCTGAACCATTTGTTACTGGTGCAGGGGGGGGGACACTATGCAATATATTCAGTTTTAGCATTTATATTCACTGCTGACTGTAACTACGCTCAAACTGTTAATGCTGTTTTATTTTAATAAACAACACTGTCATGTGCAAAACTGGGGTGGCACTTGGGGTGGCAAGGGATCATTTTAGGGTGGCACTTGCCACCCCATGCCACACTTCTAGATCCGCCCCTGCTTCCTAGCAGCGTTTTCCTTCATTTCTGCGTTTACGTGTGGACGGGATTATTTTTTAAAACGGAGATTTTAAAATACCCGTGTACGTGTGGACGTAGCCTTAGTCTCTCTGAGCTCCTCGTGTCTAACCCTGCTCACAGGCAGCAGGGCGACGTCACACCGCGCCCCCCCCCGTGTCGGACTCTGACCTGCAGGGCGGGTGGGGGCTGGGTGGATGGCTGGGACTGTGGGAGGAGGGCGTTGGGTCGGCCTTTGTTATGGCGCCTTCAGCCGTCCAATCCTGACCTGCTGATGTAAACCGGCCTGTGTAAATTTCCCACAATGCCCCTGTGCCTCTGTGAGGCGCAGCCTGAAGTAGAGCGGGGGGGAATCGGACCCAGGCCCGGTCCGCTGATCCGCGGGGACTGATGGCGGGGATGAAAGCGACCCGGCAGCGCTGGAGGTGCCGCTTCCCGGCGCCTCGGAGCGGTCTGGGCCTCGGCTCGGCGCCTCACCGTGACCGTGAGCGCCTCCAGCGCAGACGGGCTCATAAGGCGCAGACGGGCCGGGGTGGTCGTGTTACTTCGGTAGCACATATACTAAAATTGGAACGATACAGAGAAGATTAGCATGGCCCCTGCGCAAGGATGACACGCAAATTCGTGAAGCGTTCCTCATTTTCTTTAGAACTAATTCGACTCTGAAATAGTTTGAGAGAGAAGGTTTATTAATGACGACAGATAAGCACAGCAGCTGTTCATGCAGTCTGAACACAGCACACGCCACGGACACGCTCCCAGTTTACAGGAGAACAGAATAATCCTTCAATTGTCCCACAAGGGGAAATTTGGTTGTGTCAGCAGCAATAAAAACACACATATATGCAAAAAGAACAGGACACAGAACAAAAAACACAATTTTTACATATTTAAGCTGAGAAAAGCAATGTGAGGTTATAACAGTAGAAGCTGCTGCAGTGCTGATGTAAACCTCTATGATTGTTGGGTGACTACACAGAGGAAGAGGGTCGTCCTGTCATGATGCTTCTGTGTTTCCTCTGAAGGAGGTGTCAAGGAGGCGCTGCAGTGTCCTCCCAGGAAGCTGTAACCTTTTCTGGGCTGCAGTTGTCTGTGCGGCTGCAGGGGGCGCTGTGGAGCAGCTGTCAGGCTGCAGAACCTCAGGGGAAGACGGACGGCTACCTGCTCACGCTTTTTGTGCTTTTTTCGCTGGTTTAACGGATAAAAACGCCTCGGTCACCATGGCAACAGGCCGGCTGGTGGAGGTGTACCTGGACCTTCTATCGCAGCCCTGCCGGGCGGTGCACATCCTGCTCACCTGCACCAAAATCCCGCACAGAGTGCGCGCCGTGGCGCTGCGGAAAGGTGAGCTACTGACAGGCTGGTTAACCAACCAGCCGGTTAACTAACCGACTAGCCGAGCGGCTAACTAGTCCTCTGACGGCCTGCTCACCCGTGTACGCACTCGGCGCACTTAGAGCAGTTTGTGGGCACACAACTTCAGCTGAACTCCGACCCGAAGAACTTTGACCTACATCCGAGCGGTGCACAGAGCCCGCCAGACCTCACTCAAAATCTCCGGATTTATGCTCTCTCTGACCCCGTGAGAGGAAACTGCATCCGAACCGAGCTGATCCTCATAGAAAACGTCATGAGACTGGTCGGGGACATTCGGCGCTCTTAAACTCACCGAATGTCCGATTTTCACACAGTTTACATGTTTCGGAAACAAAAAATAACAACAGATCATTATTCTGGGAATCTTAAATCACTTGGTTTCCCATCGGAGTTCTGAATGAAGCTGCTGCTCAGACTTCTGTCTGCATTAGAGCGCACACGCTGCAGGCCGCTTTATATGACCTGAGTTTTGAGTGGACTTTGTTTTTAGCTTCTCTTGTGTGTGCAGGAGAACATCGGACTCCGACCTTCACCAAGCTGAACCCCATGCAGAAGGTTCCTGTCATGGTGGACGACGGCTTTGTCCTCACAGAGAGGTACACACACACACACACACACACACACAAAATTCAATTTTATTTACACAGCACCAAATCGCAACAACAGTCGCCTCAAGGTGCTTTATATTGTACAGTAGATCGTACAATAATACACACAGAGAAAAACCCAACAATCATATGACCCCCTATGAGCAGCACTTTGGCGACAGTGGGAAGGAAAAACTCCCTTTTAACAGGAAGAAACCTCCAGCAGAACCAGGCTCAGGGAGGGGCGGGGCCATCTGCTGTGATTGGTTGGGGTGAGAGAAGGAAGACAGGATAAAGACATGCTGTGGAAGAGAGACAGAGGTTAATAACAGATATGATTCAGTGCAGAGAGGTCTGTTAACACATAGTGAGTGAGAAAGGTGACTGGAAAGGAAACACCCAGTGCATCATGGGAATCCCCGGCAGCCTACGTCTATTGCAGCATAACTAAGGGAGGATTCAGGGTCACCTGGTCCAGCCCTAACTATATGCTTTAGCAAAAAGGAAAGTTTGAAGCCTAATCTTGAAAGTAGAGATAGTGTCTGTCTCCTGAATCCAAACTGGAAGCTGGTTCCACAGAAGAGGGGCCTGAAAACTGAAGGCTCTGCCTCCCATTCTACTTTTAAATACTCTAGGAACAACAAGTAGGCCTGCAGAGCGAGAGCGAAGTGCTCTAATAGGCTGATATGGTACTACAAGGTCATTAAGATAAGATGGGGCCTGATTATTTAAGACCTTGTATGTGAGGAGCAGGATTTTGAATTCTGGATTTAACAGGAAGCCAAAACAGGAGAAATCTGCTCTCTTTCTAGTCCCTGTCAGGACTCTTGCTGTATGGGCAGAAATCTGTGCCATCAGAAACTGAATTTGAATAAGTTCAGTTTGAATTTGAATTGTAACTTGAATAAATGCTTTTGAAAACTGAATTTGAATTAGTCTAATTTGAAATTGAATTTATATTTTGAAAATGAATTGATTTGCTTTGAAACTGCATTTTATCCTTTAAAAATTCAGCTCTCGAATAATTTCAGTTTCACTTCTCACCATTCAATTTCTGTTCCAAAATTCAGTTTTTTGGAACTTACATCCGGTTCCGGTTCAAGCACAGATGAATAGAACTACGTTTTACTAGCGGACCGAAAGTGTTACTGACGGGAATCTACAGCGTCTTGAGCTGAATTAAGACTTCAGAAGTCATTCGTCATGTCGAATGACCAGCGGATAAACTCTCAGGTTGGTAATAAATGTATTACATGTATAAGAACAAGCGTCAAGTTAACAAATGATAGCCGTACAGTAACTTTTATGCTTATTGTAGCTGCTAGCTAAAAACGCTAATTTAGCGTAGTTTGCCTTGAATTCAGCTTTGACAAACAAATATATCACTTCAAACAGAGGTGATCCAGTAATGCTGCACTAATGAATTAGACTAACTACTCACTTTAGCTAAAGTTATTAAGTTAGCTAAAGAGTTGGGATGCTGTGTAAGACATAAATAAAGCTAAAACACAAAGGTTTGGACACCGTTTTGCATGTTTCCCTACTGTAGGGGTCTCTGCAAGCATACAGAGGGGCACTCTGAGAGGGTCCAAGATGACAACTTTGGAATTCTACTAGAAACAGTCGATCATATTTGTTGTCAAAGCTGAATTCAAGGCAAACTACGCTAAATTAGCGTTTTTAGCTAGCAGCTACAATAAGCATAAAAGTTACTGTACGGCTATCATTTGTTAACATGACGCTTGTTCTTATACATGTAATATTTATTACCAACCTGAGAGTTTATCCGCTGGTCATTCGACATGACGAATGACTTCTGAAGTCTTAATTCAGCTCAAGACGCTGTAGATTCCCGTCAGTAACACTTTCGGTCCGCTAGTAAAACGTAGTTCTATTCATCTGCGCTTGAACCGGAACCGGATGTAAGTTCCAAAAAACTGAATTTTGGAACAGAAATTGAATGGTGAGAAGTGAAACTGAAATTATTCGAGAGCTGAATTTTTAAAGGATAAAATGCAGTTTCAAAGCAAATCAATTCATTTTCAAAATATAAAATTCAATTTCAATTTAGACTAATTCAAATTCAGTTTTCAAAAGCATTTATTCAAGTTACAATTCAGATTCAATCTGAGCAATTCAAATTGAACTTATTCAAATTCAGTTTCTGATGGCACAGATTTCTGCCCATATTGCTGCAGCATTTTGGATCAGCTGAAGGCTTTTCAGGGAGTTTTTAGGACTTCCTGATAATAATGAATTACAGTCGTCCAGCCTGGAAGTAATAAATGCATGAACTAGTTTTTCAGCTTCACTCTGAGACAGGATATTTCTAACTTCTCCTTCTCTCACCCCAACCAGTCACAGCAGATGGCCCCGCCCCTCCCTGAGCCTGGTTCTGTCGGAGGTTTCTTCCTGTTAAAAGGGAGTTTTTCCTTCCCACTGTCGCCAAAGTGCTTGTTCATAGGGGGTCATATGGTTGTTGGGTTTTTCTCAGTGTCTATGAAGCGCCTTGAGGCGACTTTTGTTGTGATTTGGCGCTATATAAATAAAATGGAATTGAATTAACTTTAGAGATTAAAACACACACATGCTCACTCATTTAAAGTGTGTTCCTGTGAGGCAGGACGGGTCACGTTGGAATCACATGCTCAGTGTAAACGTCAGGTTGTGTCATGTGTTGCAGCGACGCCATCCTGAAGTACCTCACCACCAAGTACGATGTCCCAGAGCACTGGTATCCACGGCAACCAGAGAGACGAGCCCGAGTGGACGAGTACACAGCGTGGCATCACACCAACACACGACCGCACGCTGCTAAAGTCTTCATCCTGGAGGTATGGAGCCAAAATCCTGATTTTGTAAAACACGTCTTCAAATATCTGAAATCAGCTGATCAGGAGACGGCAGCGTGGGGTTCTGTGATGACGCCGCACCTGTTCTGACATCATCAGGAATATAAAGCTGCTGTAATGCCATGAAGGAGCTCAGGTGTGCTTTGTGTCTCCGCCCACCTCAGGTGCTGCTCCCAGCTCAGTCTGGCTCTCCGGTGGATGAGGCCCGTTTGAATCGCGCTCTCTCCGACCTCGACGACACGCTGGATAAACTGGAGTCCATGTTTCTTCGCCGCCAGCCTTTCCTTTGCGGTGATGACATCACTGTGGCCGACCTGCTCGCGGCGTGCGAGCTCACGCAGGTCAGTTTCTGGATGCTCAAGCCCCGCCCCCCTCAGAGAAGCTTTTTGTCTCTTTGGGTATGTTCAGAGAGCTAGTCTCCAAACAGCTGCAGTGAAACTGAGACACAAACAGGAAATGGAGATGCTTCCCCTTCAAAGTAAAAGTTGTAATTCTGCACTGCTGCCAACAAAAGTGCAGCTTTTACTTTGAAAGCAGAGCATGTCTGTTTGTGTTGCACTTTTTAACTTGTCCCTGCCCCAGCGAGCAGTTACAGACATGATACTCTTGTGATGAGGAAGAGGATCAATAGGGGGTCCACGACCCTCTTAGGGACTCTCCAGTTGTTGTTCTTAGAACTGAAGAAGCTTCTCTGATTAAGTCCCAAAGCTTTTCTTTCTGAGCTCCTCAGACTACAATGAGCTGGATGTCTGAGAACCTTCACAGACTGAGTTCAGATTATTGCTTCTCTTCTCATGAAGGATGCTCCACTGTCTCCTCTGCTAAAGGAAGCACTGAAGCTCCTTTCCTTACTCTGAGGACTGACAGCTGATTAGAAACGCTCCCGAGAGGAGCGGGCACTCTGAACGTACCCTCTGTTTGTGTCTGTATGGTTCTGAGCATGCTCAGTGTGTCTCCTTGCAGCCTCTGGGCGGGGGCAGAGACGTCCTGAAGGAGCGTCCTCAGCTGCAGCGGTGGAGGAGTCGAGTCCAGTCGGCCGTCGGTGAGGCATTTGACGAAGCTCACAGCGTCCTGTATGCCCTCAGAGACCGCCGCCGAGCCCGTCTGTGACATCTGCATGAGGGGGAGGAGTTAGTCGAGGGTGTGAGGAGGATGAAGGAGTGGCTCAATTTCACTTTGATTTCTCTGCTTTAAAAACCTCAGAGGCCTTCGAGCCGTCACAGAGTTCCTGGACTCTGATCGATGACAGAATCAATAAATCTATCGATGAATCAATGTTGGAGTTCAATGTTTGAATCAGCTGAAGCACTTTAACAGGAAATGAGCTTTGAAATGAAAATAAAAAAAGCTGCTTGTACTTTGCCCCTTGAGTGTCTGTGACTGAGCGCCCCCCGCAGGCTGGAGGAGGAGCTGCGGCGCTGTAGGCGTGTTCAAACGAGCACATTAAAGAGACTCAGCAAAAATGTAAAAATCTTTATTAGAAAACTTTATTTACACCAGGTTCAGCAGCAGAGACATGTGACTACACAGAGGAAGAGGGCGGGCCTTGGCTCCGTTTGGCAGGATGTTGCTCCTCGCCATCTCCTTCTCGTCCTCGTTTCCTCAGGTGTCTTCCTGAGGTCGACTCCGCCTCCTGCAGGGGGAGGAGCTCAATGGATCATGAGGCAGAGTCATGGTTGTACTGTGTGTGTGGTTGTGTATGTGTGGTTACCATGGCAACAGCAGCCCCCCCTCCCTCTGCAGACGGGTACATGAGCCTGTGCGCCGTCTCCAACATCTTCTGGTCCTGCAACCATCACAGAGTGAGCAGCCTACACTTCCCACAATGCACCTGAACATCTTTAACCCTCTTAAGACTTGCTGCTGTGGCGTCAGCTGTGCTGCAGACAGCCAACCGCCATCGTTGAGGGCGGAGTCACTACAAAAACACTGAACACAGCCTGGTGTGTGGTTATTTGGGGGGGGGGCGTCAGGTGAGGCGTTACCTGTAGCCAGGGGTGCTGCAGAGCTTCCTCGATGCTCATCCTCTTCATCGGATCAACGACCAGCAGCTTCCTCACCACGTCTTTGGCTGAAACACAAACGGGTCATATGAGTCCAAACACAGGAAGCTCCGCCTTTCACCCTCAGGTTCCAAACAAGATGGACCCAAAACAGTGCTGTGCAAAAGTCCTGAGCCCCCCGACGCACTGTGGAACACGCAGTGACTCACTGACACACCTGAACACACCGTGAGCCTGACGGTGACTCTGCGGTGTGAGTGGCTCTCGTTTGCTCATTTCTAGAAAAATCTCAGCGAGCGCCCGACAGCGAGCCAGTCATCACTAACAGTATCGATAAAGTTCAACTGAAGCAGCTCGTACCTTGATCAGAGACGCTCGTCCACTTGGACTGAACCATGGTGAACTCTCCTCTGATGATCTGATCGGTGACCGACTGATGACCAAAGCTCTCGTGGAACGGAGGGTAACCTCCCAGGCTGACACGGGAGGAGAGAGAGGAGGACTCAGTGATGAAGCTGGAGTTTCAGCAAATCATCAAACGTTACATAGAAATTTTCACAGCTTTCAGGTGGAGATGTTTGACCTCTGACCCTGGCTGTTTCTCTGCGGCTTCCTCAACAGTCACACGCCTGCAGGAGCCAGGTGACATCGCCGCCGAAGTTCCATAAATGACTCGTAAACCACGAGTCATTTATGGAAACCGAGTCCTACAGGGATAAAAAGCGGACGCGTATTCTGCTTCTTCTTCGTTGGTGGTGTGAGCAGGTGTAGGACGCTGTGAACACCTCGGACAGCGACGCGTGCCGAGGTCTCGGGAATCAGCCGGTCGCTGCAGAAATGCCGTTTCTGTCAGACTCTGCCGCTGACAGCCAGCGTTTTCTGTCTGTATGTAATACGGATTCATCCCAGGGAGGAGCCTTTCTGAGGTCAAAGGTCAGGTGACCAGGGACCGAACATGGGTGTAAAGTCAAGTCAAGTCAAGTTTATAGAGCACATTTAAAAACAACCAAGGCTGACCAAAGTGCTGTACAGTAAATACAGATAAAAATACAATAGAACACAATTTCGTAAAACACCTCGCTGATCAAATAAAAAATAAATAAACAAAAAATTAAACCTTTCTAAAAGCCAATGAGAAGAGGTGAGTTTTAAGAGCAGTTTTAAAAGTTTCTAGGCTTTTGGAGAATCTGACGTGAGGAGGTAAACTGTTCCACAGTCTGGGTGCAGCCACAGCAAACGCCCTCTCTCCCTTTGTCTTTAATTTATACCTGGGAACATCTAAAAGCATCAGGTCGGCTGACCTCAAAGATCTCCTGGGGCGATAAGTACTAAGGAGTTCTGACAGGTAAGAAGGTGCAGTGCCATTTAAAACCTTAAAAGCCAGCAGTAAGATTTTAAAATCAATCCTAAAAGCAACTGGGAGCCAGTGGAGAGAGCAGAGAACCGGAGTGATGTGGTCTCTTTTTTTTGAACCGGTCAACAGGCGAGCGGCAGCGTTCTGCACCAGTTGAAGGCGATGTAGACAGGAACGATCTAGGCCAGCATAGAGGGAATTGCAGTAGTCTAGCCGTGAAGTAATAAAAGCATGGACCACTCTTTCTAGATCGTTCCTGCAAAGGTAAGACTTGACTTTGGCTAAAATCCGTAAATGATAAAAAGATCCCTTAACTACAGAGCTGATTTGTTTATCAAGTTTAAAAGCATTGTCAAAAATAACTCCAAGACTCTTAATGGAAGAAGTGCAATCGGAGGTTAGGGGTCCCAAAAAGTCAAGAGAGAAGTTGGGATCTTTAGGAAGCCCAAACACAATGACTTCAGTTTTGCTTTCATTAAGGTGTAAGAAGTTAAGAGTCATCCAAGTCTTAATGTCAGACAAGCAGGAGAGTAGCGGCTGCAAAGAAACATTGCAGTTCAACCTCAGAGGGAGGTAGATCTGAATATCATCGGCAAAGATGTGGAAGGACACATTATGTTTACGGAGCACATCGCCCAGAGGGAGCAAGTACAGAATAAACAACAGGGGGCCTAGTATGGACCCCTGAGGTACGCCACAGGTTAAAGGAGCTCTGGGAGATGACAGTTCACCAAGGTGAACAGAAAAACTCCTATTATTCAAATAGGACTGGAAAAACTTTAAGACAGTGCCCTTTAAACCGACACAATGTTGAAGGCGGGCTAGCAGTATGTTGTGATCTACAGTGTCGAAGGCTGCTGTCAGGTCCAAGGTTACTAAGACAGCAGCACAACCAGAGTCAACAGTTAAAAGCAAATCATTAAAAACTCTCAGTAGGGCGGTTTCTGTGCTATGCCGAGCTCTAAAACCAGACTGGAACTTCTCATAGAGATTGTTGTTGTCAAGAAATAGCTGGAGCTGCGTGAGGGCGGCTCGTTCCAGTACTTTAGACAGAAAAGGGAGGTTGGAAATGGGCCTATAGTTAGAGAGTAGGGATGGATCTAGATTAGGCTTTTTAAGGAGAGGTTGAACAACAGCGTGCTTGAAGGGTGTTGGAAAACAACCAGAACTGAGGCAGGCATTGATCAGGACCAGAAGGAAAGGTCCGACTGAGTCCAGAACCTGCTTCAGAAGCCGAGAGGGGATAGCATCGGTGGAACAGTTGGTAGTCTTAACCTTGCAGACTATTTCATGCAGCTGAGAGAGAGAGATTGGTTCGAACTGATTAAAGGCAGAATGGCACAAAGAAAAAACACAGGGATTGGAAGGTGGAGATGGAATGACAGACTGCAGGGAGGAAATCTTGTTTACAAAGAACTTTAGAAAGTCATTACAGAGGGTGGCAGAAGGTGTGAGGCTGGTGGATGTGTAAGGATTTACAATGGAATTTAAAACACGAAACAGAGTCTGAGGTTTATGGACACTACTGCTAACCAGGTTTGATATGTAGGAGGACTTGGCCTCTTTAACGGCTTTCTGATAGGTTGAAAGAGAGTCTCTGAGGATATTAAAAGAAATGTGCAGCTTGTCCTTTTTCCATTTTCTCTCAGCACACCTACAGGTGCGCCTGAGAGCACGAACAGAGTCTGTAATCCAGGGTTCAGCGTGAGCTTTGGGACGGAGTGTTTTTAAGGGAGCGATGAGGTCCAAAATAGAAGTACATGTTGAGTTAAAAAGAGCAGTTAAATCTTCTGCACACAAGGAATCAATCCAGTCCACCGTGGAGAGCTCAGAGTTGCTAAAAGCAGCAGAAAACTGAGATGGTACATGGGTATTGATGATCCGGTGACGGCGTGAAGGAGGTTTAACTGCAGCATCAGAACAATGTGCAGTGGCAGAAAATAGAACAGGAAAATGATCGGAGATACACGCACTCTCACAAATTTCAGAGATGTGGATACCCAAGCCGTGAGACATGACAAGGTCCAAAGTGTGACCCTTCTCATGTGTGGAGCCAGACACACACTGAGTAAGGTTGAAGGAATCCAACAGTGAAACAAAGTCTCTAACCAGGGGTTTAGATGGACAGCACACATGAATATTCAGGTCACCAACAATAAGAAAATGATCAAAATCTACTGAAAGCCCTGAAAGAAATTCCCCAAACTCACTGATAAAGTCCTTGTTAAATTTGGGAGGACGATATACCACTGCAATCAGTAACGGAGTGGATGAGTTTAGTTTAAAAAGCTGTAGTTCAAAGCTGGAAAAAGAAATCTGATGGCAGTCATAAACAGATTTAAAAACACAGGCGAGGCCTCCGCCTTTGCCAGAGGACCTGGGAGTGTTTAAAAAACAACAGCCTGGAGGAAGAAGCTCAGAGAAAGCCACAGTCTCACCAGCGCGTAACCAGGTCTCCGTCAGGAACATAAAATCCAGGTCGTAAGAAGAGAAAAAATCCTTGAGCAGAAACGTCTTATTGGAGAGGGATCGAGTGTTGATCAAAGCCATAGATAAGGTGAGATCAGTAGCTGTCATCGGGGTTGATATGCGGGTGAGTGGGCGTAGGTTAGAGTTTGTAGCACCAAATCTGCGGATCCGTGGCTGTAGGAGAGCCGATGACCGAGGACCCGGAACGGAAACAGCAAGCGACGGACCCGGAGAGTCACGCAGGAAGGGAGCAGACACCAGGCGTGGGCCGGAGATGGCAGAGAGTCGCCTACCAGAGGAGAACGCCGCCGCCGGCATGGCGAGGAGTGAGCCAGATGACCGAGGGAGGCGCGGGCCAAGAAGCGGGCCTACTTTCAGTCTGAAGCAGCCGATGCCCACGAGCACGTTTAACACTCTGGGGTCGACAGAGGTACCGGCGCGTCAAAATCACACGACCAATTTAAGACGACACAGCAACCAGTGACCCAGAGTCTCGTTTCAACCTGGGTCGAAGGTGCGGACTTCAAACTTTATACCAGTTCTGATAGAGTCTGAATGGGTTATGATAAAAGTACACGCCACGTTTTTCTGAATAAAACTGTGTTTACAGCAGGAAGAACGGGCAGTGCTAGCAAACACTTCCCTATTGGTGTTACTGTGTACCATGTCAACCAATCAAAAAATGATATGGCAACATGTGGCACTTGGTTGTTTAGGAAGAGGGGGAAGTTTGAAGAGTGCGGTCAGAGTGCGGTCAGAGTGCGGTCAGAGTGTTGTGTTGTAATTGTTTTATTTAGAAATGTAAAATTTCTTTTTGCACTTCAAGTTATGAAAATGATTCGTTAAACATGTTTGTGGGCTTTACAGAAAAAAATAAAGTTTTTCTACTCTGAAGTTTTTTTCGTCTGAATATAGATCAATTGTGCGATCGATGTCAATGGCTCCACGCAGGAAGTAGAAACAGACTCTGGCGTGCCGGCAGCGGCTCTGTTTTCATGTGCCGAGGGTAACCAGGCGGGCAAACGAGCGAGCGCACGAGTCGAGGCGGCGCGACAGGTGAATGAACGAAAGCGTTTCCCTGACAACACAAATCATCCATCATCACCCTGCAGCAGGAGGCCGGAGCCTACCAGACGAAGAGCAGCACGCCGAGGCTCCAGGCGTCCACGGCGAGCCCGTAACCTGTGGTGGACGCGTGCGTGAACACCTCCGGAGCCAGGTAAGATGGAGTCCCACACAGAGTCCTCATCAGCACCGCCTCCTCCAGGATCCGTGACTGGTTAAAGTCCGTCACCTGACGCGCGCGTGCGCACACACACACACACACACACACACACACACACACACACACACACACACACACACACACACACACACACACACACTCAGTGAGGAGGGAGGAGGTGGTGATGCTGCAGGTGATGCTGCAGGTGAGCGCACGTACCTTGATGAGACACACATCGTCCTGTGAGGACAGCAGGATGTTCTCCGGCTTCAGGTCTCTGTGGATGATCCCGTTACTGTGGAGATACTACACACACACACACACACAGTTACAGTCGCTGCACCTGTGTGTGTTTGTGTGTGTGTGCGTGTGCTCGTTACCATAGCAACACCAGCTAACCTCCACAGCACGAAGCATCTGGTAAAAATAAAGTTTGGCAACAGATTCGTTGAGCTGCTGCTTCGACTTCACTCTGTGGAACAGCTCCCCCCCCTCCATCCTGACAGGTGAGAGAGAGACACAGGTGAGAGAGAGAGAGACACAGGTGAGAGAGAGACACAGGTGAGAGAGAGACACAGGTGAGAGAGAGAGACACAGGTGAGAGAGAGACACAGGTGAGAGAGAGGCTGCGTCCACACTAGCGTTCACAGAGTTGTGCGTCCACATTGAAACGGCCAAAAACGCTTCCGTTCCAGTCCTGCACATGCGTGAAACGCAAGAAGATTCGACCTGCCTCATTTCTGTCTGCCGTTTATTTACGTTCCGGCTCGTTGACACGTCGGCAAAATGTGGAGGAAAAGCACCGAGTTTTTTAAATGGACTCACAATGAGGTGGAGTCGTTGCTGCAAGTAACACAAAAGTACAAAGTTGCAAAAGCGAGTGAGAATTAAAGAATTTGAAGAAAAGCTCTCAGGAGCATGTACAGGCTGATGTTGATCTTTAATAGGGCTGTCAAACAAAACAACTGCTGTGTAACGCCCTCCGCTATCTCAGTTTAATTGGTCACATGACTGCATCACATGACTATGTGATAAGCCTTCTTAATCTGTTTTACCAAGTTGAGGATGTAAGCACGCTCCTCCTGCAACACGCGGTCCATTTGGGCGTAGTCTGACACCACGATCTGGTTGTCCATATCAGTCTTGGGAGGGGACAGACAGAACTGAATAAGGCCAATTTTGGCCTTGTCCACTCGGGTCACACCAGTGTTGGCAACTCTTTGGAAATTCATTTTGGAAAAGCACCGTGTTCAAATGTATCCGTTTTCAAAACGCGGCGTTTTCCTTGAGCGAAAACGGCGTCTCAGTTTGGACGGGAGGCCAAAACGGAGAGAAAAAAACAAAAACGTATTAGTGTGGACGTGGCCTGAGAGACGGGTGAGAGAGACAGGTGCAGTTTCACGCACAGCTCCAACACGATGTAGAAACTTTCCTCCGTCTGATAGAAGTCCTCCGTCTTTATGAGACAAGGCTGCAGGAGACAAGGAGTGAAGAGAAGGAAAGGAAGGATGAGTGTTGTTACTGGCGATAAAGGAGCGTTCCTGTACTTGTGCTTTTTCTTCTTCTTCGTTGGTGTTACTCACGTGGTCGACCCTCTGCAGGATGTCAATCTCCGTCTTTGCGTTTCGTGTCGCCGTCTGTGATTGGACAGAAAAATAAGTTGTTGTTCCCCTTCAACTCAAAATAAGGTTGAGACGCCATGTTTGTAGTTCTCTGGGAGGTATCTGTGTTTTCACACCTTGCTGACATTTCATTGGGTTAAACTGAGTTCAATTCAATACCTGATTGGCTGGCACCAGAAATATTTAAATTAAGCAGTGTACTGAGAGTTTCCCGCCCCCCTAGTGGTGATTTCATGCAGTGCACTGTTAGTTTGACAGAGAGGGGTGTCTGCATTTTTGACGCTATTAAAATTCATAAATGAACTGACACCATCACACCTGCTGACAAACACGCAGTCGAAAGAAACGAGCAGCGGGTCTCAGCCAATCAGAGAGCAGATGAGGCGACTCACCCCTTCAGACTGAAAGTTCTTCTTGTTTATGATTTTCACTGCAAACTTCCTGCAGGTGGATCGCTCGAAAGCCAGCCGGACCTCGCCACACACTCCTCTGAAACACACACAGTCAGCAGGGTGGCACAGGAAATGACATCACAACGCCACGAAACAACTCACGTGCCGATGCGTCGCGTCAGTAGGTATTTGTCTTGCAGGTCTCTGGGTAGGCTGGACTGATCGTCCGACATCAGGTCGATGAAGACAAAGACTGCAGAGAGACATGAGCAGGAGGTGAGACCGGCACCAGGGTGTCCAGGTGTTTTCAGGTGCTGTTCTGGTGGGCGGAGTCACCTCGGTTTCGTTGTTCAGCCAGAGAGATGACGGCGTTATTGACCAGAGGAAGCTTCTTGTCTTTCCCGATCGGAATCCCATCGAGAAAAGTGCCGTTATTACTGAGGTCCTCCACGAAGACCTCCGAGCCCTCCTGACACACACAGGTGGAGAGGGCGACGTTAAAGCCCCGTGAGCGCAGTACTCACAGTACGATCAGTGCTAATATCAGTGGTAGTAGTACTGCAGTAGTCTCACTCTGTAGATCCTGAAGTGTTTCTTGCTGTAGATTCGGAACTTTCTGGAATTTCGGTCATTTGGATCCTCCAGGACGTAGTTACACTTGGAGTCCCGTCCAAACAGGTACTGGTCCTCTATGCAGTCTGTAAACAAACAAACAGGAAACAGGAAGTGCTCCTCTATGCAGTCTGTAAACAAACAAACAGGAAACAGGAAGTGCTCCTCTATGCAGTCTGTAAACAAACAAACAGGAAACAGGAAGTGCTCCTCTATGCAGTCTTCTATCCCCCCGTGGAATTACAAAACCTGCAATTCTGGGATTTTATTTGGTTGCTAATTAGCAGCAGCAGCTAGCTCATCCTTTGGTCACTGCTTGAAACAGGAAGAGGTGTTAAAAAACCAGGATGCCACGTCCATCTTTTATCTACAGTCTAAAGATCTGTCACACCTGAAGCACTGTCTGCTGAACAGAAGTATCCTGATTACTTCATGTGTTATTTAAAGTATGGAACAGCAGAGCTCGGCTGGCTGATTATGCTAATTCTGCTGCTAATTCTACTAATTACTATTTCCAGACACAGCACAATATGTTCAGTTTAATGGAACCTGATTAAGAACAGAGTGAACAGAGGACGAGCCGGCGTGTTGTGAGCAGCGGTACCGTGGCTCCTGAAGCCCGGGACCATGGGCAGTAGGCGGCCCCAGGGTTGCGGCTCGGGCTCCTCTGGGACGGACGCGAGCGTTACGGGGATGGTGTCCACGCTGCTCAGAGTCCCCGAGCCACTCGACGACTGACTGGCTGAGCTGGGCCCACTGGATGAACTGGAACCAGGCTGGGACTGGGACTTGGCCTGGGACGGGGACAGGGTGGACTGGGTTTGGGACTGAGGACGCTCCCCCTCAGGAGTCCCCTTTTCAGACATCCTTCAGCTCTGCAGACACATGAGAGACAAAATCAAGAACAAGAGAAGAAGAGTTTGGGTTTCTGCCGCAGGATCGTGGACATCCGTGGGCTCGGAGCCCCAGAGCACACAGTGCAACATCCCCACGCCCCACTGTGGCAGCGTTCAAACACAGACCGCGTGTCCGAGACTCACACTCACCGTGAAACCGGAACCCCGCCGGTGCTGTCAGCATGCGCGCGCCTTCTCAGCGAGCTCTGCACTCAGCAGAGCCAGAACCAGCATCCGGGTCTCTGCGCGTCCACGAACCGCGACGCGTGCTTCGATTTCTTGACCGGGACCTTGCGGGACACGCGCTTCCTTGTGGGCTATTTTTTCTCTGACGTCACGAAGTGGTTCCAGCCAATGATAAGTGTGAATGTGGATCACGTGCACCGGGAGCCGTCGGCTGGTGTTTCCGGGTTTGGTTTGGTCCCGCAGAGGAGATTCAGAGGCTGATCGATAGTTATGATCGATACGTGAACGGAAGTCAGGGCGCGGAGCGAGCCACGTGTCTGTCTGCGAGTCCGACATGTCCAACCAGAGAGGCGGCAAGACTCTGATCATCACAGACGGTGAGTGTCCGGGGGGGAGGGGGTCTGCAGTCGCCATGTGAGCCTCCGTCACAGCTCCAGCTGTTCTGTGTGTGCAGATGAGGAGGTGGAGGAGGTGGAGGCGGAGGAGCTCAACCCGTTCTCCTTCAGAGAGTTTCTGCGCTGGAAGAACCAGGACCCGGACCCGGAGCAGGCACGCACTGAGGTCAGAGCTGCACAGCTGGAGGTGCACCTCTGTCCTAAGGCAGCGAGCACAAACACAGAGTGGGTCTGTGCTCACAGCTGTGACACGCGTGTACATGTGCATATTTAAAAGAGTGACACAAACTTCAAACCGCTGCGCGCTGTGGCGGTCGTGGATGTGATCGTTGTGGGCCGAGCGTGTAATCGGCTCACAGCTCAGACTCAAACCGTCCATCGGCCCCACGCTGAGTGTTCAGCCCACGTCATGCTGCTGTAACTGTTCTCATGAAACTGCAGAGGTGACCTGAGCTCAGCTGCTGTTTCTCAAAATCTGCAGAAAACAGCGTCTCCGTCACAAACACACGCGTGTCACAGCTGTGAGCACAGAACCACGCTGAGCGCCTGCAGTGACACAACACATGCTCTGTGACGTCATCTGACCCCACCTGCTCCTCCTCGGAACGACCACAAACCAACGAGGTTACAACACAGCGTGGAGTCAGATGTGCGTTTTTGTAGTCCAGCTCCGGCGTCACGCCGTTAAGCAGACACGAGTCTCAGCATCAGAAAGACTTTATTTATCCCCAAGGGGCAAGTAACAAACAACAGAGCAGCATAACGTTGATGATAAGGACAATAAGAGTGAGATAATAAATACACAGAATATACAGTTTTAAAATTAAAGTGACTAAAAGTGAATAAAGTGTCAGTAGTGTAAGAAGAGAGTAGTTCCTGTTTCTGGTGGGGGAAATGTTCTTATCTGCTGGAGTTAAAAGGCAGAGCTGCTTTGGGGACAAAGGTGGCGCTCCTCCTCCTCTCAGTCCTGCAGGAAATGCAGCGGCGGCGTCGCCCAGAGGGTGAAGAATGTGAGCGGGGTCGCTGATGATTTTGGCTGCCTGTCTGAGGCCTGTTGGCTGAAAACCTGCCAGACACTGATGCAGTGCGCTGCAGTCTGTTCCTGTATGAAGGCTGAGGGAGTGGAACCAGCAGCTGATGGAGAAGGTCATGATGCTTTCCAGGAAGGCGTAGTAAAAAGTCATCATGATGGGTGTGCTGGCTCCTAAGGAGGTGTAGCCGTTGGTGGCACCTCCTGAGTGTTTGTCAAAGATGGTTCCCAGGTATTTGTACTCCTCAGCTACCTCCGCTGGTTTCCCGTGGATGGTGGTGGTGACTGAAGCAGCCAGATCCCTCTGCCTGCTGGAGAAGGTCACCACCATCTCTTTGGTGTTGCTCACGTTCAGTTCAAGGTTAGGAAAATCCCAAAAAGCTGGTTGTGTTCATCTGGACGTTTTCAGTGGGAGTCTCATCATCAGGTGACTCCTTCGGTGTCAGCTGACTGCAGGTTCCAACCTTATAAACAGCACATCTGCATAACGACTGACACAGCAGTATGGGCCCACTCTAACCCACTGATGAGTCCCACTCACAGAGGGTTGGGGAATGGCTGCAGTCACTGTAAGATGGTGACAGGTGTTCCCTTAGGCCCCTCCTTCATGCTTCGACATCAACAACCCACTGACAGGTGTCAGTATTTCCACGGCTGGACAGTTAAAAACAGTGTTTCTGCCGCTGCCACAGTGTAATCTGAAGTGTCCATCAAAAGGACCAATCACACCGGGAGCCTGTGCTTCTTTAGGCTCCGCCTACCCATAATAGCGTGAAACTAGCAGCGTGTTGGTTATGGAATATAATTTCGTACATTTCAGTTCAAATTCAATACCTGCGACTGATTCGCCGTTAACAACAAAGGCAGAAAACTTGATCAAATATCTGTTAACAGATGAAAACACAGTTTTCTCCTCTAAGCACACGGTCTGTCTATCATTAGTAGCTTATACAGGATGAGAACTTCAGCGCAGCATGCTTGAGTCTGTGTCCTCAGCACAGTCCAGGGGCCAGATGTTTGGTCCCCGTAAACACACCGTCTGCTCGGTGTAAACGTTGACGTACGTTTGGCTTCACAGCGACAAACAGACCAAAGCTCGTACGACCCGAGCCATGTTAGATATCGCTAACGTCACCTAACTTCGCCGAAGGTTAGCTGAGTTTAACATGTTTTCAGATTCTTCGTTATGCTAACATTCGTCCGTTTCTGGACCGCTTCCCTTCGACAGGCCGCCATTTTTTCCAAAACATTTCTTCAACCTCAGATTCGCAGTGAATCCTGGGATAGCGTGGACTACGAAGGATACACCTGACCCGCCTCACACAGCCTCTGTCTGTCTCATCAGGAGGAGGAGGAGGAGTGGGGGCGGAGCTTCCAGTCAGGCATTGGCAGCACCTCCTCCCTGTGCACAGAGGAGGAAGAAGAAGAGGAGGAGACCAGGTGAGTCAGATGAAGGGCGGGGCGTAAAAATGTCCGAGCAGCTTCTGTGCAGATGAAACTGCACCTGCCGTGAAGTCACCTTCACCTGTGTCACCAGGTTCTCCTCCAAACCTGAAGCAGCTGCAGGAGGAGGTGCAGTAGGAGGAGGAGAGAACTATGAAGGAGATGACGAGACCTCAATGGTTGAGCCAGCCACCTTCTGCAGGAGGAGGAGTGCCAGGAGCAGCCAGACGCAGCAGGTAACCCAACCACGGAGCGCTTAGTTCAGGGAGCGTGGGACAAAGCAGAACAGGCGTATTAACGAGCTCCTGTTCTGTCTCAGCTGAAGGAGGAGAACGCAGCACTGAGGAGGACCGTCAGGGAGCTGCAGAGGAGAGCCGAAGTGAACGAACGCAGGTTTGTACCAACCAATCACAGGACAGCGCCGCAATATGTCGCTGACCAATCATTTACCCAGCATGCCTCTGTCTCCCAGGGCGTCGCAGCTCTCGGAGGAGCTGCTGCAGAGGAGGCGTCAGGAAGAGAAGGAGGCCCAGGACCTGGAGAGCATGGTTCACTCTGTGGAGCAGAACCTCCACCTGATGACGGTACACACAAACACAGTGTTTGCATGAACGTGTGTGTGTGTGTGTGAGATTGTGTGTGTAAAAATACTCTACGTCTGTCCATGTTAGAGGCGAGCGGTGAAAGCGGAGAACGCCGTTTCCAAACTGAAGGCGGAGCTACAGCAGCTGCAGGTGAGATGGAGAATGAATCATTGATTATTGATAATCTGCTGGCTGTGTGTATCAGCGCGTGTGTGTGTGTGTGTGTGTGTTTGAGGCCAAGGTGGATTCTCTGCGGGCTGAGAACAACGGTCTGAAGTCGATGGAGTCTCAGGTCGTCATGACGATGAGGCAAAATGCTCAGGTGGCATCCGACTACCTGAACAAGATGGCGAGCCACGCCCACTCCTCCATCAGGTCAGTACCTGCAGACACATACAGCCATCAGCCATAACACCAAGCTGTTAATGCTGCTACTCTCTCCCTGTCACCTGTGTCTGTCTCACCTGTGTCTGTCTCACCTGTGTCTGTCTCACCTGTCTCTCTCACCTGTCTCTGTCTCACCTGTCTCTGTCTCACCTGTCTCTGCAGGCAGCTGCTGGGGGAAGCAGAGACTCTGCGTTTGGTGTCTCAGCTGCTGCAGTCCATCGATAAAATCTCCTCCCTGAACTCAGAGTCCTGAACTCCTTCGGACCTCCTGGTTGTCATGGAAACATCCAGGAGAGGTCTGTCTGTGAGATCAGAGGTCAGCAGGTATTTTATTTTGGAAGGCCCCAGCTATGCTGACTGCTGATTGGTGGACTGTGACTGTGTGAGGGCCGAGCATCATGTTGATTCATAAACTCTGTGATAGTAAAGCGCTCTGATGATCGGAGGTGTGCACCACAAAGACGACTTTTTGGCTGATCCGGGTGACTTCAGGGTTAACGTCGGTTTCCTGAAGGTGGCAGGCCAATCAGCTGTCCTGAACGTAGCGTCACCATTCCTGGAGGATCCCTCGGACCACTACGGGGAGAACGGGAGGGTCTGGGGGCTTCGTGCGCTGAGCTTCAATAGTCTTTTTCCCCCCTGTTGGCAGCAAGTTCAAGTTTATTTATATATCACATCTGTTGACAAAAGTAGTCAAAGCAGAAAACATAAAATAGGATAAAACAAAGTTGAAGCGGTTTCATTGTTCTGTAAACATTCATGTATTCGTGCTGAGCTCGTGTCAGGTTTGTAATGTGGCACACGCCACCCCCCCAATGCGCAGATCAAATCCTGGGTTATCTTGGCAGGTTGTAACCGGCTGTATCCTGATCGCCAGCGTTAGTGTAACATAAGGTAAAGATGCCATCTTGTATGTCCCAGCTCCAAGGGGGCGTGTCAGAGTGTTTACCTGGATAAATAAGGATGTATGCGTGACTTTTTCCAAAACTGATTGCAGCTTCTACTTCGTATAAAACAGGGGAACATCCTCACCGCCCGTGCAGAAGTGCAGCTTTCGTATTTGTTGCGTCTCATCGAGAAAAACACGATTGGCTAAAGAGACAACCAGGAAACAAGAACAAGTAAATAAGAGAAAGCATGATGTCTGATACAGTCGATCAGACAGGTCATTACCCACATATACAAAACCAACTATGATACACAATATAAAACAGGTGACTGGGTGTGTGTCTGTCTGTGTGTGCCCTGTGGTAGACCCGTCCAGGGTGTACCCTGTACCCACAGGCACCTGGGAAAGTTTTAGCCCCACCCCCCGTGACCCTGACCTGGATGAGAGGAAGAGAATGGATGAAAAATATGAGCCACAGAAAACAGAACAGCAGATGAAGCCATGAGAAATACACAGAAAGCCTAAACTGAGCTGGCGTCGCTTCGAGGACTCCGATCGTTCGACTGACTCGGGACTGTTGACTCGTTTAAGCTAACTTACATCCTGCTGTAACCAGGCAGACCAACTAATATGTACCAACAGAGAGACCTGATGTTTAATAATGATTAAATAAAAATGTTCAATAATAAGAAATGGTGTGTTACTGCCACCTGCTGGTGTGGAGTGTCAACTGCAGCCAAACAGAGTCCAGGATGTAGCACTGAGTAAAAGTGAAATGGAAGAAAATGTTAGATGAACTGGAGCTCTGTGAGTTAGGACTGGTTTTAAATGAAGTTTACTTTATTTATTTAAGGTACTTAAAAGGATGAATGTCTGCTCGCTTTAGCTCATGGTACAGCCGCCTTCATATCAACATGCGTGTAAACGGTAAGTGTTGCTAGGCAATAGTTTTACATCCATTCCCAAGGAGTCAAAATGACATCGGGCAGTTTTAGGTGGTCTTAATCTTTTTCTTTTGATCACACACAACTCAAAATTCCCTGTTTGATGAAAAAGTCCGTTTCAGGAAAAGTCATGAAAATGTTTTGTTTGAATTATAACAGAGTTATATGAATTTCAAAATGTCAGTGGATGGATATGGCGTGCCGGTGTTAACGGACGGCTTCGCTTCCTGCTTTTCGCCTGATCCGAGGTCTCGTTTTGTGCCTGATGTGGTGTGGAGGGTTTGTGGGGACGATCGAGAGTGTTCTCTCACTTTATATTGGGATTTTTATTTATTTTTTTATTTTGCCTGTCCCGTTTGGCTCTTTTGCATCAGAATTGTTGTCTAAAGTCAAAGAAAGATGCCCAACGGATTTACTTTACCAAACTGACCATCCCAGCCTTGCTGTAATGGTCCATTTGATTCACCTTTTATTGTTTATTTTATTTTCACTTACTGAATACGGGACAGACTCGACTGGGGGAAAGAAGGGGAGAAAGAAAGAGGGAAAGAGAAACAGCTGAGAAGAGGGACGGGGGAGAAGGGCAAAAGACAAAAACCAACAGAACGGGCAGAGAAAAAAAATGCATATATCAATCACCTGGATCACCTGCTGAGAAAGAAAAAAGAAAACAAGCAGAAGAGAACAAGAGTAATAGAATAAACAACATCACAATGATATATGGGAATATGACAGTAAATACTAAATGTTAAACATTATTGTGCAGCACATAAGATCAACAGAACACAGTGTGCTTTGAGGTAGGAGCCAAAAAGGGTGTAGTTTGTGGGTGTGATCACCCGTGTGTACACCTGTGAGCATGGACGCGCTTGTTTTTAAAAGGTTCCTTCATGTAATGATCTGCTAGAGGGTGTGGGGGGGCCACAGCCCCGTCCTCCAGGGCATGAAGCAGGTATGGAGGAGATCAAAACTCCAGACATCCAGAGGCCCCCAGAACACAAGAGACCAAGGAAGACCAACAGAGGGTGAAGCTTTGACACATGAAAAGTAGAGCTGGGCGATATGAGATTTTTTCATATCACGATATGTTTTTTTCATTTCAGGCGATAACGATATCTATCACGATATCAGCCAAATAACTATATTTGTAAGATTTAAATGTGCCGTTGCTCACAAGTAAAATGTGAAATAATCAGCAGCTTGTTTTTAAATATTTATTTCCCATAATAAGTTCAACAGGGTAGATGTACTTAAGGAACACGAGACTTTTTCAGATAAATAAAGGCAAATATTGCAAACTACACAAAAGGCAGCCGCTAAAGCGTTTAAGTTTCAAAATAGGACAAACGAAACAGACTAAACTGTCAATTCCACTTAGAAACAAAATATTAATTCTAAAAATAAATCTTAGTTTGTTTTACAGAAGATCAGACAAAACTGACTAACTTTTGTCAACATCAAATAAACTGAGAACTAAAAGGAAATTCTCGACCTCTCCTTGTTGTATAGCTGAGCTTTTCAAACAGCTGTAACAGTTACTAGTCTGACAAAAGCCGAATGACGAATCAGCGCTTCCAGTCAGAGACTGAGCTGCACCGCTTTATTGTATTTCCAGACTTGCTTTCGGCACATTTACAGTGCAGCTGCTCTGTTTTTGTCAGACTTGAAATAGCAGAAATACCTTCACACTACGGAGCTTCTGTGGCTCTTCCGTTCGACAATCTCTCCGGCGTTGGAACCATCGTCTGTTTTCTCCTCGGTAACCTTCGGTCGCGCTCTCGGCACACTCATTTCCTCCGTTACCCGGCGGCACGGCGGCTGGCTGCTTCCCAAACAAATACACATGTGCGGCTTGGCACTTGTGCTGTACGCAACAAGTCACGTGACGTGACACTGCGGCTGTGATTGGTTCGGCTCTGCGCTACTTAATTTGGATTGGCTGTTTTTTTTTTTTTTAAGAGGACAAGAGCGGTGAGGCCTATCTCAATAGTTTAATTTTTCTATCGAGAAAAGGTTATTTCACGATACATATCGTTATCGTTCTATCGCCCAGCTCTAATGAAAGGCTGTGACTTTATTGAAACAGAGCCAATCAAACAGATTGATTGGAGTGATGATAGGATCGATAATCGCTGCTGGAGTCAAACCTCAGAGATCACAGGGATTGAAGAAAATCAGGATGCTTGAGTCTGGTTTCTGCTCAGAGTGAGCATGCTCAGCTCTGTTACCATGACAACCATGGCAGCTCTCACTGGCACAGCCTTTTTATACTCTTCTTCACAGCTTCTGGGTGGACTAGCACACTGCGAGCCTGGACTGAGTGGACCCCGTTTGTCCTCGGCCTGAGACGGACACACTTTGCTGATGTGGGACTTTCTGGGATTCTGCATCAAACTGAGTTGAAAGATTTGTGCGCAAACAGAGTTTTAAAGCGATATCGTGACAGAAATGTGAACTTCCAACAGGAAACACTGACAGAACTCCAATAAGCTGTAATAATAGGAGTCAGAGCTGTTAATGTGAATGGAGCCAGGGTCTATAATCCCATTAAAATACAGATCAAAGTGCTGTGAGTAGGATTAAAGCTTCAGTCAGATCCTAAAAACACTGGAAAGTACTAAACTAAGATGGGTGTAGATCCCGTGTGCTGAGGGAGGAGTCGTACCGTGCAGACGGTGTCTGATTGGCTGAGAGCTGCTGACCTCACAGAAACGCAGCCTTTATATACCCGACACTGATCATGTGACCCGAAGGATTCTTAGGAAAAAGTGAGCGTATGACTCGGTACCCTGACCCACTCGTCACTTTCCACAGAACTCATGCTGACTTCCTGCCACAGCTAACCACCACAAGAAACACCATATTTATACACCAGTGCACCAAATCACAGGCTGTTTCCACATAAGACTGAAAGTCCCAGCCAGGAGACCATCCTGGTATCAGGTTAACGCACACCTGTCCCACAGGCTCCACGCTGAAAATTTACCCACAATGCATTTTCCCTCTAAGTCAAAGACATCAAACTGTGATATGTGCCCTCATACTGATGATCACTGCATCAACAACACTGTGAGTTTTGCAGTGGGTGTTACAGTGTTTGTAGTTTTTCAGCCCTGAAAGTTTTCTGGACTTATGAAGTAAAGAAAAATCATTCAAAAGGGTCAAATTTGTAGTTTTAACTCATTTATGTGGAAAACCTTCATTTAAAATGTAAATCTTTGTTTGGCAGACACACTGACCCCGAGGTCATGTGGCTCACTGGCTTCACATCAAACCTGCAGAGTCCAGCTTATCATCATCGCAGTACGTGTGAGGAAGTGTTGGAGTTGGTGCATAGCGGACGCCTTCGGTGGACTCCGCCTCTCGCCCTCGCAGAGCCAGGATAGGCTCCAGAATTTGTGCATACGTTCATTTTTGTATTTCAAGAAAATGATTCATTAAACGTGTTGGTGGGTTTAAAAATATAAAGAATAAACCTTTCTTCTCTAATTTTATGATTTTGTCAGATTTTAGAATAATCCTTTAATTGTCCCACAAGGAGAAATTTGGTTGTAACAGCAGCCAAAAAGACACATATACAAACAAACAGGACACAGAGCAGAAACATACACAATTTTTCTTACATATTTACATTAAGGACAATCGTTACTATAAACAGAGTACTGTACAGTTATTAAATTAAATTAAATAACTACAGGTAAGAGGCAAACCAGGTTGTAGTGCGAATCGGTTAATTAACTTATTGCAGTTACAGCACAGATGTAAACATCTGTGTTTGTTGGGAGCAGTTCTGATTGTGCAGTCTGACAGCTGCAGGGAGGAAGGACCTGTGGAAACGCTCCTTCATGCATCGAGGATGCATCAGCCTGTCACTGCAGGAGCTCTGCAGTTCAACAACATCTACATGCATGGGCTGGGAGACTCTGTCCATCGGAGATGTTATTTTGGCCAGAGTCCTTCTGTCTCCCACCCCTGCACTGGGTCCAGGGTGCATCCCAGAACAGAGCTGGGAACAGAGCATTTTAGATCAAAATGTGAGCGTACGCTCCCCGTGGTGCGTCACATCTCCCGACCCTGTCCAGTGGGCTGGGTTCTGGCCCCGAGCCTTATGTTTGGCTTGTCTGAGGGCTGCAGTTCACACTCCGCGCCAGCCGGTGGCGGTAACGCACCGTGTCGTTGTTTTCCATCCACCAATAAATTTCGAGCAGCCGGGGTGGTGGGCGCTGATTGGTCGGCGGACCGGACTCGCGGCTTCTCATCAGATCACTCTTCAATAATCAGTCATGATCAGAGCTCCACGTGCGCCTGAGACGTGGACCGGGACCCGACGGGACGCTCCACGCGGACGTGTCCGCGGGGCGACCAGGTGAGCCGTAGGGTTCCCAGGACCCACTTCCGGTGTTTCTGTGTGTTTTATTTCTCTGCTCGTGTTGGTGAATATTCTGCAGATTTAAATGATGTAAGTCAGGACATGCGTGACGTCATTCACAGACTCGGCGCTACATCATAAATAATCCTTCCGGTCGCTTTAGTGTCGTTGTGTAAGTGTCGCGTTTATGTCTCAGTGACCGTGCGTGGATCTACAACAGCTGCTGTGCGGCTCCGCCTGTGGTCCACGGTCACCGCGTCCCACCCTGCTGTCTGCTGCTAACACCTGGGTGTATTTGACACACTCGTGTTTTAGTTTTTTTCTCTGTCACATAGAGCAGGGCAGATAAAATATTTATCACCATATACATTTGAAAATGTGCGATAACGATATAACTGACGATATAATTGACACTGGACAAAATACTTTACAACTCCTCAACTTTATTAGTGCAAAACCATCAATGTATGTTCACTTAATCAACCAGCTGTTTTTTATCTGCATTAAAGTTATATAAACATTTAACAGTGCAAATTGCTCGCTAACAGTTTAACCAAAAGGCATTTCCAGTGGAAACCGGCCGACATATCCTCAGCATAACCATGTACAACATCCACAAACCTTAAAAAGAGGCTCTACACACACAATACAGTAATAGACCCTGTGCACGAGACAATGCTAACTTCCTGGTTTGAGACCGGATGTGGGGTTGTACATTTCCGGTAGCTTTACTTTGCGGTCAATCGCTACTGCGAAGATATATCCTCCACAATCATGTCCAAAACTCTAAAATGGAAAGATGGTGTTAAGTTACAAAGAGAAGGTGGGAACACTCACCGCTGCTGTGTCATAAAAAAATCTAATGATCAGTTTAAAGAGTTTAGATCGATTAGCTGTTTACATCACTCAACACAAGCAGAGCTGCATCGCTGCAGCAGAAGACACATCGTCCACATGCAGAAGCACATCTCTGTATAGTGACTGGTCTTATGATCTAAACAGGCAAATGTTCAGCATTCAAACTACAGGTGAAGAACAGTCAAACCAGATGTTTCCCGTTATGTCGAGATCAGCTCGTCAAGTACACACCTACACCTTCTTCTTGAGCTCTCAGCGAAGGCGGTCGCACTTTCTCCTCTCCTCCTCACCCTTATCTTCCCTGCTTCGCCTCTATGTCCTTGTCTTGTCTTGTGTGAATTTACTTTCCCTGGAACAGTCTCTCACTGTCGTTCTCTAAACCTAAAAGAGAATTATGGATTTGATCAAAAGACTGACAACACCACGGAACAGAAGTTTGATACCATCATGGGGAGGCTCGCAGCTCTTCAACGGGAGATCGAGAGACCAGCCTCGGAGTGCTAGAATTCGAGCTGCTCACAAAGGAGAAATCAACAATATTCAACATTTGGACACCACGGCCCCAGCTGCAGGCCCAAGGCTGGAGCCCACCAAAACAACTCCCTGATAACGACTGTGTGATGACTATTCTTCCCGCCCCATGAAGGACACCTGGATTGGCTGGAGGACTGTTTACTTAGCCTGATAGGCCGAAGGACACTGTCTCAGCTAAACTATGGACACACACACACATATACACTGATAAGCACTCACTCATCCCCCCTCCCTTTCCAACGCCTTCGATGCTTGTGCCCTACCGGGGATGATAGCAGTCAACTGGACCAGCACAGATGCTGCAGGACCGGATGCGCTGTCTACGCCGGCTCTCTCTTACCCTTTACCCGCCCCTGTTGCTTGTCTCGTGTTTCTATGGTGTATTGATAGTCATGTGCTTTTGTGCTGAGGTGTTTTTTCTTTTATCAAACTGTTCTCCCACCAGGAGCTCAGTCTGAGTGGAGTTTTTTTTTCTCCTCCTCTTACCTCATGTAGTGTATTTTCGTTGTTTTTTTCCTATCAGCCTACCTTCTGACATGTCTGCCCAATGTGATGTTTGTGTAAAGTTGGTCAGAAGGTTCCTTTGTGAGTGCGCATGCGCCATTAGCGTGCTGCCTGCTGTAACCCTAATTTCCCTCGGGATGAATAAAGTATTCTGATTCTGATTCTGATACACAGCATGTTAACAAACCGTGAAAAAAGCCACACAAAAAACGAATGATTGCTGGTAATGGTTTCTATACATTAGTATGTACGAAGGGTATGTTGTGACTTACCTTCAAAATTACAGCGGTCCCTCGCTATAACGCGCTTCACCTTTCACCTCGCTGTTTCAGATTTTTTTAGTGCAAGTTTGCTGCTTTTTTTTTATGTCACATTGTGTCCTGCGTCCTGATCGCTGCAGACGATCTCCTCCGTCTCTCCTGTACAGTCCAGAATCGCTGCATCGATGCTAGCAGTGTGACTCTGCAGTGCAGTGCTGTATGTCCACGATGTCCACCAAACGTTTTGCACCGTCAAAAATAAAATCGGCTGCTTGATTTCACCTCTCGCTGGTTATTTTTAGAACATAACACCCGCGATAAACGAGGGACCGCTGAGAAATATAACATTTGAATCCATTTTCTCTTTTGCTCTGAGGCGCGGGGGAAAATATCGACAAGTCGATGAACATCATTTACAGATATGTTGGGTAAATGCCCGAGACGTCTATAGAAATGTAAATCGCCGCTTGATTCATTTGCTTAACTTGTTTTGGACCGTAAACAAGGCGCGAATAGGACACCGGAAACAAAGCTCCCCACAGGAGTTTCCACACCGGAAGTAGCATATGCTAACGTGCACATAGTCTATATTATGTTGAAGCACACTACGTATCACTCCGCGAGGCTCCGCCTACGATAGCCGTAACGCTCCAACAATCCATCAAGCGGTGCGGCTTCGTAGCTCAGCAAAGTCGTACTGAAACATCTGACAGATTTTCGAGCGCCGTGCACATAAAATCGTTTCCAGGTCAGTAACACAACCAGAGTTCATACATAAGGCACACGGGATTATAAGGGGCTCTGTCGACTTTCAGACAAATCAAAGGATGATTTTAAGTGCGCCGTATTTTCCAAACAACGCGGTAATAACGACGGCCCGCTAGCATGCGCTACCAAAAATAGTGCTTTGTTGTGTATCTGACGGACGAAAGCTAAACCAGTTCCACACCAGTGAAGCTGCAGCATTTTTACAAACCAGTTCTGGTTCATCCGTTTCATTCAACGATCCACTTTCGTCCTCCTCATTCTGCGTCGCCGCCATGATTTTTCCGCCGTGTGCGTATGAAAACAAAGGCACTGCGCATGCACGTTTTACCCATATTCTATCGCCATGTTTCATTTTCCTATCATTGCCCAACATTACACCGGTGCTACCGTGAGCGGTATGATAAGATAAGATAACCTTTATTAGTCCCACACGTGGGAAATTTGTTTTGTCACAGCAGGAAGTGGACAGTGCAAAAGTTATGAAGCAAAAATTAGAATACAATAAGAATAAATACAGTACACAACTGTACAGAATAGAATAGAATAAATACTATATACATTAGAATAAAATAGAATAAAATATACAATAAGATAAAAATAGAATACAAATGCTATATACAACTGAGTAAAAATACAACGATGACAGAAAAGTATTGCACATGTGTGGATGTGTTTGATCAGTTAAAGTCTTTGTTGTGGAGTCTGACAGCAGTGGGGAGGAAAGACCTGCGAAATCTCTCCGTCCCACACCGTGGGTGCCGCAGTCTCCCACTGAAGGAGCTGCTCAGTGCTGTCACAGTCTGCTGCATGGGGTGGGAGATGTTGTCCATCAGGGATGACAGCTTAGCCGCCGTTCTCCTGTCACTCACCACCTCCACTGGGTCCAGAGGGCCTCCTAGAACAGAGCTGGCCCAGCCCTACTGTCACAGTTCAGCGTTGTTTGTCCGTCGCTTCTCCCGCCCTGATCTCTGTCCTTCAGTCCAGCGTCAGTAATGGAAATGAACCAACGGGCTGTCCGGCTCACAGCGGGTAATCTGCCTGGTATGCCAGATTACCGTCCGGTGCCGGGAGGCAGATGGCTTGAGTGGAGGCTGACGGAGAGGCGAGTTTCCTAAAAGAGATCAGCCTTGCGATGTTACCGCACTTCACTGAGGCTCAGCCTTCAGCAGGTGTTTTGGAGACTGCTGATCAGAATTATTGATGGTTACAGATGTAAAAAGGACCCCGTGGGTCTCTGTGTCACAGTGTACTGTAATCCAGATGTGACAGTAGCGAAGGTGTCCAGCAGGTGTGGCTGTGGAGCTGCTGTCAGGTGCAGTTCTGCCTCAGCGTCTCAGGCCCTCACAAACACAAACACTGTAGCTCCCTAACAACTGAAACCATATTGTGGACTCAGCTAAACTACATTTATTGTTTTTATTTGTTAATTTGATAAAATTCCTTTATGGGCGTGTTTATTGTGTTCGAATATCTTTGCTGCGTTTTATAAATCTGGCGTTTGTCATAAATACAGTGATATTGGAAAAAAGACAAACGAATGAAAAGCCACTCTGGAAACCTGCTGAAGCTGAAGCTCAAAATGAAGACTAGTAAGAAAATAGGGGGCGGGGCTTTATTCATGTTTGAATGCCTTTGAGACTCCGAACGTTTATTTCAGTTTTTCTTTGCTGACTCTGCAGACTGTAATGGAGGCTCCGGCCAGCAGGGGGCAGCAGGTGGTTTTACCTGAAGTCATTACAGCTGAAGTTCTGTGTCTGTGAATGATGCATGCTGGGAAAACGGACCGAGAGCCGCTGTGACATCGGCACAGGTGAGCGGGTGGGTGGGATTCTGGGACGTGCTCAGACTGAGGTGTGTCACATGATCCTGCTGCTCTACAGGGTCCACCTCACTCAGCTGAGAGCAGGAAACGAAGCAGGAGCCGGGGAGTCTGCTCGTCCTCAGTGTTTACATGAAACTAATAATACGATTGTCAATAATCAATGAACCAATGTCTCTGACTCCTCTTAAATCTGACTTCTTTAAAGTTCACCCAAAAACACTAAACCTCCACCGTCAAATGTCGCTCTGCCTGGAAGTGATGTAATAAAAGGCCGACTGAAGCCCCTCCCACAGCAGTCTGTTCACAGAGGGGAGGGGCCGTGACAAAACCGGACTGAAGCGTACTCTGATCCAGGCGGCACGTGGCGTCCACGACTTCCACGGAGTCCACGGCTACAATCTAACCATCAGTTTGTGTTCTTGCAGGTGGCTCTGCTCTCTGATTTGATCCTGAGCTGTGATGTCATCGGTGGCGCCTCAGCCACAAAGGTGAGGTTTGATGTGAGTGTGTGGTGATGTCGCAGGGTGGGCGGGTCTTCTGGGAGATGATGTGAACAAAAGGCCGAATTGTAGCGCCCCCGCCAGGCAGTGTGTTCTCAGAGCGGGGCGCCGTGACAAAGATCGACCGAAGCGTTCGTCTGATCCCAGAACGTCACGTGACCAGACAGCTGACTGAGCAGGTTGGGTCACGTGACCGTGACAGTTTTATTCCCATGTTCAGCAAACTTCCTGTTTTTCTTCTTCTGCAGTTTCCTGACGGCGTCCTGTGTGAGCGCGGTGTCGGGATGGTCTGTGGCTGTGCCGCAGTAAAGAGGAGGAGTTCTGATCACGCGCCTCTGCGGTCTGTGAGCTCTGATCCAGACTCTCCCAGCTGTGTCGTTCTAGCCAGTTTGGGACAATTTGTTTTTAATTTGCTGTTTAAATGTTTTTAAACAGCCAAATGCAGCAAATCTCACACTGATCAAAACTCTGCAAACTAATGTTCAGTATATTTATTTATGCATGGGAATGAAAAAACTGGAAATAAATTATTAAATATATGAATGATTAAATTACAGTTCTATTAATTTGACACACTTGTTCAAATTTAAATAGACTGGCGAGGAAATGATTAAGACGTAAACCTGAGGGGGGCTAAATAAGTATAAACATAAGTGTATACTTCTGCCTACTGCTTTTCAAACAGCTGAATGGATGATGTTATGGACTGTTGGTGAATGTATATGTTCGAAATAAAAATGAACTGAACATTGAATAAATTACTGATTTACAATTTAAATTCATGACACATTTAAAAGATTATTTAATGATGTGTTTGATTCATTTTGGGACTCCTGGCCCTCCATATTAAATGGTTATGGGAGATGCCCCCAAGGGTGGTGGAGAATGACCGAGCTAAGATCCTGTGGGACTTCCAGATACAGACGGACAAAATGGTGGTGGCTAACCAACCGGACATAGTGGTGGTAGACAAACAGAAGAAGACGGCCGTAGTGATCGATGTAGCGGTTCCGAATGACAGCAATATCAGGAAGAAGGAACACGAGAAGCTGGAGAAATACCAAGGGCTCAGAGAAGAGCTCGAGAGGATGTGGAGGGTGAAGGTAACGGTGGTCCCCGTGGTAATCGGAGCACTAGGTGCGGTGACTCCCAAGCTAGGCGAGTGGCTCCAGCAGATCCCGGGAATAACATCGGAGATCTCTGTCCAGAAGAGCGCAGTCCTGGGAACAGCTAAGATACTGCAGGACCCTCAAGCTCCCAGGCCTCTGGTAGAGGACCCGAGCTTGAAGGATAAACCGCCCGCAGGGGCGTGCTGGGAGTAATTATGTATATCTGTATCTCATATATACAGTGTTGGTCAAGTTACTTGAAAAAAGTAATTAGTTACTAATTATTAATTACTTCTTCAAGAATGTAATCCTGTTACTTTCCTGATTACTTACTTTCAAAAGTAATTAGTTACGTTAATACTTAGTTACTTTTAAAAAACATGATGCTCCACCTGAATATGTAGTAAAGCAACAGACCCTTCAGCCCAGTTCTATTTATTCTGCATAATCATCATATAAAAGTCTCTTTTTAAAACTTGTTTTACTCTGTTAACTTGATGCATCCAGCAAAAACTAAATTCTGACTGAAGAAGTGTGTTTAACACTGAAACCTGTGTTCTGCATATTCCAGCATAAAATAAAATCATGTGTTTTGGAACCTGCTCTGTCAAACAGATGCAAGTAAAACAGAAGAAATGAATGAAATCAAAGACTCAGCAGCTCTTAAATCTATTGTCAGCTGTTTAGCAGGAGTGGGGCGGGTGGAGGTCTGCCCACAGCGGTCATGTCAGTGGGAGGATCCGTGGGTTTCTCTGTGAATGTCACATTCCCGTGGCAGCGTGCTCGCTGCTCGCTCAGATTAGAAGTTTAATTTTTTGCTGTAGAAAGAAGTTTTCTTCCCACAGAGTGAACAGCGGACGCTGTTTCTGTTATTTTTACGGAATCAAACTCAAAGTAATGTGATTACTTCCACGCTTTAAACGCTGCATGGTCGTACATCAGTGAGCCAGGCTGTCGTTCCCACATCCCTCAAATCATTCCTGTACCGAAGAAGTCGTCTCACTCCTGCTTTAACGACTACCGTCCGGTCGCACTCGCCTCCGTCACTATATACAGAAAATGTAATATTTCTTTCCATTGCTTTGCCAATGACATTCAAATATATTTCCCTTTGAGCTTGAATGTCACAGATCCATTGCACACATTGTTTAATTGTCTTCATGATGTCAGAGTCTGGTAATCTCAAAACTCTCTCACTTTGAATGAGAGTAAAGCTGAAGTTATTGTCTTTGACAGCCATAAATCTACAGCCGTATCCCTCTGAACCAACTGATACCCTTGGCCCTCTGCTAGCTACCTCTCTAGAGACTCAGGGGGACTCTTGGATAGCTCCTTCAAATGAGAGAAACAAGTATCCACAGTGGTTAAATCAAGTTTCTATCAGCTATGTCAGATTTCTAAAGCCAAACCTTTGCTTTCCCCCAAGGACCTTGAGAAGCTGATTCGTGCATTCGTTACTTCGAGACTAGACTGCTGTAACTCCCTTTTTTGGCCTCCGTCACTCCTCTCTCTACCGTTTGCATTAGTACAGAACGCTGCTGCACGCCTTTTATCAGCTGCCAGAATGCATGATCACATGACTCCGGTTTTAGCACTAAGATCCTCTAATCAGATGCTCTTAATGCAGCCTAAGTCTAGGCTGAAACAGAGGTGATCGTGCCTTTGCTATTGCAGCACCTAGACTGTGGAACAATCTTACTGCCATTCGCTCTTCTGAGTCTATTCAGTCTTTTAAAGACTCTTCTTTTTACTTTGGCCTTGACTTAAGTTAGTTGATCATCATTTGGCAAGCTGCTATGTTTGTGTTGGAGGTTATGTATGGGAATCTCAGGAGCAGGGCCACGCCTCCAAACGTGCTCCTTCCGGTTGTCATCTATATAGGTGCCCCCAGTTCTGCAAGCTGTGCACCTCCCTCCTTGTTCTCAATTCTGTAACACGGGGATCTGCCAGGCCCAGGAGCCGTCGCCAGTCCCCATCGAGGCCTTCCCCAAACCGCAGCTCAATTGATGTCAAAGCATTACCTACTAAAACGCTGTCAAACCTAAAATGAGGGCGTGGGCCCAGCGAGTGAAATGGTAAATTATTTTACTCGCTCTTAGTTTGTGAAGCACTTTGATCGACATTGTTTTTAAATGTGCTGTATAAATACATTTTGATTTGCTCGCATGAAGCTTTGAACGGTTAAGACATCTCTTCCCTCCGACCTGGACCCGTTTCAGTTCACATACTGACTGCACACCATCACACAGCTCCAACCTTTTCATCAAGTTTGCAGCCGACACAGCTGTGGTAGGTCACATCAGCAACAACGATGAGGCCTACTACAGGACTGAAGTTAAACATCTGGCCAAGTGGTTCAGCAACAACAACCTGTCCCTGAATGTGGAGAAGACTAAGGAGATCATCACAGACTGCAGGAGAACTCACACTCTGCACACCCCACTAACCATCAATGGTGTTGCTGTGGAGGGTAGGCAGCACCAAGTTCCTGCACATCTCTCCTGGTCAGCAAAGCCCAACAGCGACTCTACTTCCTCTGCAAACTGAGGACAGCGAGAGCATCAACCTCCACTATGAGCAGCTTCTACAGAGGCACCGTGGAGAGCATCCTCCCAGCTGCATCACTGTGTGGTGTGGCTCCTGGGTGCTGCTGGAAACAGCTACGACGGGTAGTGAGAGCAGCAGAGAGGATCGTGGGTACCTCTGTTCCCTCCCTCCAGGACATCTACTGCACCCGTCTCACCTGAAAGCTCTCTGCATCACAGGTGACTCCACCCATCCGTCCAACAGCTTCTTCAGTTTGCTGCCATCAGGAAGGAGACTGAAGAGCCTCGAGGCCAGAACCAGCAGACTGAGAGACAGCTTCATCCATCAGGCTGTCAGGATGCTGAACTCTCTCTCACACCACCTCCAGACCTGCATCCACCTCTCCCCTCTGAACCCCCTAGGCATACAAAACTCTGAACCTCCACCATCGCCCTTTCACTGGCGGGGAGCAGATCGATCAAACCTTCGGCCGGTGGATCCGGTTGTCGTGGAAGTCTCTGACCCAGCTCCCGGCAAATAAGACCTTTATTTTGAAGGATTTCTTTTCATTGGATTTCCTCTGTCTAACTGAAACCTGCACATCACCCGGTGAGTTAAGCAGCTTTTCTGAACTGCCAGCTGGCTGTGCATCTTTTAGTGCTCTGAGAGCTTCTTGTCGCAGCGGAGGGTTAGCTGCTGTTTTTAAAGCCCACTTCAACCTTAAGCAGCGATCCTCATCGACATGCACCAGCTTTCAGCTCTGTTTCTGTGAACTCCCCTTCGCTGCTGTGTGCAGTAGTTTACCGGCCTCTTAGATATAATAAGGATTTTTTTTTATCCGAGTGACTTCCTAGCTGACTGTGCATCACGATACGACCAGATCCTGCTGCTCAGTGATTTTAATATCCACCTGTGTTACCCAGAGAAGCTCCTGGGACTTAGTGAACTCTTTTAATCTCATTCAGCTTGTTAAGGGTGCCACATTATCTTCGGTGTTATCATATCATCTGTCTGTAACTTACACGTCGAGGATGCTGTATTCTCTGACCAAGTTGCTGCTCATAGTCCTGCTGTTAAACGGGTTCCACCTGTGCGACGCCGTCGTGCCTTCGGCTCAGATACTGCTGAGCATTTTTCTACACAGGACATATGAAGGCCCTCCTCAGATGTACTGTTTGATTGGTCACGATGAACCTGAGTCCAAAGAGGACGTACCTACTGCTGTGATTACTGCGAGGTTCAGTGTGAACTCGGGTTTCTGCTAAATGAAGTCATGTATTGATCCTGCTGAGCTCACCTTACTCTGCTAACAAGCAACAGATGAAGCTTTGACACACGACACAGAGAGATTTCAGATGCTAAACAGACTTTATTGAAAGAGAGACAATAAACAGAATAAAGTGATTCACAGCTAATCAATCAGATTGGTTGGAGGATCAATGATCGCTGGTGCAGACAAACCTCTGAGATCACAGTGATTGAACATCATTAAAGAAAAAAGACATCATCAGACCTCTGGGTTTCTGCTCAGTGAGCGTGCTCACTTCTTTTACCATGACCGCTCTCACTGATGATAGCACAGGTAGACGGGAGAAGCTCCTGGGTTGCCTGTGTTGAGGTTTTCTGGGTTCACTTTGAGCCCGTCATTGTCATACGCCTGCTTAGCTGCTGGGTCGGCGAGCACGGTGACGGCCTTGATGGGAGCGCTGCCGCTGTCTTTCTTGTACCACAGGAACACCTCCTTTCCCTCGGTGCCCTCGTTCAGATCCTGGTTCACGATTTCATAGCCTTGGTCTTGGAGGCTCTTTTGCTTGACATCACTGGAGGAGATTTCCAGCTCACTGATGGCGTCCTTGGGGTCTGTGGTTTGACGGTACCAGATGAAGATGTAGGGCCCTCCTGCTCCCCTGTTGGTGTCTTCATCCACCCGGATGTAGCCATCATTGAAGTTGTCGTCATCTTCCTCAAATTTAGCAGTGGCCCTGATGTCACAGATGTAGGTGGGGTTCTCTCTCTTCAACCACAGATAGATCCAGTTTCCTCCAGCACCACGGTTCAGGTCACAGGCCAGTCTCTCCCAGCCCAGTTTATACTTGTAGGGTTCATCTCCTGCTTGTACAGAGACATCGAGTTTCCTGATGGGAACATCGTACTTTAAGGAACCTTTGTAGTACCACAGGTAGACAGAACCTCCACATGCCCCCTCGTTCAGGTTTTTGTCGATCTTTTTGAACCCTGCACTGGACAGACCCGTGGACATCTCATCGTGGAAGGAAATCTGAATCCTGGTAATTGCATGATCGCCTTTTTTGTACCAGAGGTAGATGAAGTTTCCCCCGGCTCCTTCGTTCAGATTAACAAAGATTTTCTTGAAGCCTTGTTCACGGAGCGCAAACTCCTCGGCTTTGTTCAAAGACACTTGGAGCTCAGCGATGAAAGACATTATGGGTTCCTGCACCAAACAGAGTTGAACGAATCAAGAATCAATCCAGATATAAAAAGGTTTTAACAAGGGGAATCAGGATAGTATGTAATAATGGCAACAGCGCCAACTAAGAAGCTCTTTAAAAGGAAAAAATGCCAACAGAACAATCTGCACACAATCACAGCATCCTTGTGTTTTTATGATATTACAGTCTCCACTCTGAGCCTGAAACCATTAAACTGAACCCAGAGGAACATATGGGAAAAATAGCTTATTACCACCTTTAATTAATAAGATGATACCAAAGTCTTGGGAGATGATTTTCACCAGAGTAAAATAAAGAGTGAAATGAGGACGCCGAGTGAATGGTGGCAGACTTACGTGTGTGCAGACGTGGTCGGCTGGATGAGGTTTGCTGGACGGCTGCTGATCTCACACAGAAACATCCACATTTAAATACACAGCAGACATGTGATCATAGTCACAATATCAACACACGTGACTGATCGTCATCAAAAACCATGGGCAGCTATTAAGGATTGTACTGGAATGACTGACGATGATTATTGTGAGTTATACTGAAAAGGAAAAATAACAAGCGTTAAATAAACAAAGAAGGGTTCAAACATTACTGATTATGTGTTTAAAGTTTTATGTGTTCATCATTTCTGTCTAATAAAACAGTCCAAGTTTGGGAAATGAGGAAATGAACAGAGTGGAAAGAAGTAGCACGATCAGCACTGTGGCAGCACAGCTGATCCACTTTCAATTCTCACATGAGAAATGAAAGTGAAATAATAAAACAAATCAGTAGATTTGTTTTATTATGAAACAAATCTACTGAATTCATGTTTAACTGCAGTTTTTCTTTAGAGTTGGACTTTCCTGATCTTGTTTCCTCCTTCATAAAGTCCACGTTGTCCATTTTGGGTAACCAACATAAAGAAAGATAAAGATTTCTTTGCTCAGTGCTCTGGCATTGTAAAGTGAAGCTGGAGCAGGGCTAACGTTTCAGCAGACTAGCACACACAGAATAAAATGTGTGAGTATGAAAGTGTGACAGGCGGACTAGGCTGGTAGAGAGTGTTGGACTCTGTACTGGTTTAGATCTTTGGATAGAAGGGAAGCACTGGGAGTAGTGGTCACCAGAAGCGGGTTTCTAAGAAGAGAGGAGAGCAGTGGGAGATGAAGGTTACTGCTGGTGAGGTGGGAATTCTGAACAAGGCCGAGAACATCTGGAGACAGCGTTGTCAATACGTGGAACTACTAGATACTGCAACCACAACACGGGGAGCTGATTTATCGCTGTGGGTAAGCAGATAATGTGCCAGCTGATGAACGTGTTCCTCTGTGAGCTGCAGCCATGTCTGGCAGGCCCTGAGCAGCCGGGAAAACAGGACGGCTGGGTGACTGTGAGGCCCCAGGTGCACCACCAACCTGTTCATGTGTCTAGCTAGCCTAACGATTTCTGCCCAGTGGCTCTTACTCCAGTCATCTCGAAGTGTCTCGAGAGGACTCCCAGCCACATTCAATCTCCACCAGTTTGCATACGGGAAGAACAGATTCAATTCAATTCAATTCAATTTTATTTATATAGCGCCAAATCACAACAAAAGTCGCCTCAAGGCGCTTCATAGATACAGAGAAAAACCCAACAATCATATGACCCCCTATGAGCAGCACTTTGGCGACAGTGGGAAGGAAAAACTCCCTTTTAACAGGAAGAAACCTCCGGCAGAACCAGGCTCAGGGAGGGGCGGGGCCATCTGCTGCGACCGGTTGGGGTGAGAGAAGGAAGACAGGATAAAGACATGCTGTGTAAGAGAGACAGAGGTTAATAACAGATATGATTCAATGCAGAGAGGTCTGTTAACACATAGTGAGTGAGAAAGGTGACTGGAAAGGAAAAACTCAATGCATCATGGGAATCCCCCGGCAGCCTACGTCTATTGCAGCATAACTAAGGGAGGATTCAGGGTCACCTGGTCCAGCCCTAACTATATGCTTTAGCAAAAAGGAAAGTTTGAAGCCTAATCTTGAAAGTAGAGATAGTGTCTGTCTCCTGAATCCAAACTGGAAGCTGGTTCCACAGAAGAGGGGCCTGAAAACTGAAGGCTCTGCCTCCCATTCTACTTTTAAATACTCTAGGAACAACAAGTAGGCCTGCAGAGCGAGAGCGAAGTGCTCTAATAGGGTGATATGGTACTACAAGGTCATTACGATAAGATGGGGCCTGATTATTTAAGACCTTGTATGTGAGGAGCAGGATTTTGAATTCTGGATTTAACAGGAAGCCAAAACAGGAGAAATCTGCTCTCTCTTTCTAGTCCCTGTCAGGACTCTTGCTGCAGCATTTTGGATCAGCTGAAGGCTTTTCAGTGAGTTTTTTGGACATCCTGATAATAATGAATTACAGTCGTCCAGCCTGGAAGTAATAAATGCATGAACTAGTTTTTCAGCGTCACTCTGAGACAGGATATTTCTAACTTTAGAGATGTTGCACAAATGGAAGAAAGCAGTCTTACATATTTGTTTAATATGTGCGTTGAAGGACATGTCCTGGTCAAAAATGACTCCAAGGTTCCTCACAGTGTTACTGGAGGCCAAGGTAATGCCATCCAGAGTAAGAATCTGCTTAGATACCATATTTCTAAGCTTTTCAGGGCCGAGTACAATAACCTCAGTTTGATCTGAATGAAGAAGCAGAAAGTTAGCGGCCATCCAGGTCTTTATGTCTTTAAGACATTCCTGCAGTTTAACTCATTGGTGTGTGTTATCTGGCTTCATGGACAGATAGAGCTGGGTGTCATCTGCATAGCAGTGTAAATGTATGCTATGTCTTCTAATGATGCTGCCTAAGGGAAGCATGTATAATGTAAACAGAATTGGTCCTAGCACTGAACCCTGTGGAACTCCATAATTAACCTCAGTGTGTGAAGAGGACTCTCCATTTACATGCACAAACTGGAGTCTATTAGATAGATATGATACAAACCACTGCAGTGCAGTACCTGTAATACCTACAGCATGTTCTAATCGCTCTAATAGGATATTATGGTCGACAGTATCGAACGCTGCACTGAGGTCTAGCAGGACAAGCACAGGTTCTCTTCTTATTTTCTCAAACTCAACAGTAACAAATCCGAGCTCCTCTTGGTCGGCACTAAATCTACATTATCCAGAACCAACAGTTTCTCTGTTACTATCAATAACTCGCCGGTCTTTGTTTCTTCCTCTGTGAAAAGCTTGGGTGTCATCCTCGACAGCACTCTATCTTTCACTTCACACATTAATAACGACACTCGGTCTGCATATTTTTAATTGCGCAACATTAATCGTCTCCGTCCTTTCCTCTCCCCACATGCTGCTGCCATTCTTGTCCACAGCCTTGTTACTTCCCGGACTGATTATTGTAATTCACTTCTTTTTGGTCTTACTCAAACATCCATCCACAAGCTCCAACGCGTCCAGAACTCTGCTGCCCGTATCATCTCCAGGACCCCTTCTGTCCACCACATCACTCCTGTCCTGCAGCAGCTTCATTGGCTTCCAGTCAAATATGGCATCAATTTCAAAATACTCTTGTACACATTTAAGGCTGTTCATCATCTCTCTCCTCCATATCTCTCTGACCTGGTTCAGATCACCGCCCCATCTCGGTGTCTCAGATCTTCTTCTTCCCTTTCTCTCTATGTCCCCTCCGTCTTGCCACCATGGGGAGCTTTCAGCTGCTCCTCGACTCTGGAATTCCCGACCTCCTGATTTAAGAAATATCTCTTCCTTGTCTCTCTTTAAGTCCCAATTCAAAACTCACTTGTTCAAAACAGCTTATCCCACATAACCTCTCCACTCTGCTATTTTACATTTGTTTTATGTCTTATGCTTTTATGATTGTGTAAACTGTTTGCGTTTATGTTCCTTTTATTATTCTACCTTGTACAGTGTCCTTGAGTGTTCTGGGCGCTTTCAAATAAAATGTATTATTATGTTTGTTTTTCTTATTAGTAAAAACCATCAAGAAGTCCCAGCAGCAGGAGACACACACACACGTATAAACATTCAACTTTCACAATCCATCACAAACATTATCACTCAGTTATCAGTAATGGAACATAAAACGAACATGTCATACGTACACATACGCAACTTATGAGTGATTTCACACTTCTCTAATTTCTACACATGGTTGACCAATCACAGCCCTGCTCTTGCCAGCTCACATCCTATAAAACGGCTGCATTGACCTGAGTGACTTGAACCAATCATTTTCCTTTCACGTTGGTCCACAGAGGTGTGTTTCACACTCATGTTACAACATTTGAAAAACCCACTAAGGGGGAGACGGGAGGAACTCGTGATAGTTCTGGCTCTTCTCAGGGAAGTTTTGACCTGCCAGCATCTTTGTGAGTGAAGTGGGTGAAGAGGCCGGCACATTGGTTTCTGCTAATTAGACGTTCTTGTAAAACGTCTAATTAGGCAGACGTGCAGGTCGTGTAACTCAAGGGTAGCTTCTCTGTCTAGCTTCTCTGATCCAGCTCGTGTCACTTACCTAACAATTACTCACAGCAGTTTTTACCAGTTTTGCAATCTTCATTCTATCCCCTTAAATTTAAAAAACGTTGTCATCGTGTCTGCTTACAATAGAGAGCATGTGTCAAAAAAGGAAAAATAAAATAACACTGTCCGTGGTTTAAAAAGTGAGCAGTCTGCCTCACCTGTGAACTCGGTCAGCTAGCGTAGTCAGGTGGCTGCGCTAACTTATTAGCTGAATGAATTCAGTAAATTTGTTGTTTTTAGTCAAGTAGTTAAGATAAGATAAGATAAGATAGAACTTTATTAATCCCTCGGGTGGGTTCCTCTGGGAAATTCGACTTCCAAAAAAAAGCACAGTTTTTAGTTTTTCAAATGTTTAAAATATTTGTGTAAAGTTTCAAAAAGAAATAGAAGCAAAACCAAAAATAATGAGTTAACTGTTGTGCATGACGTCACTGCAACAACCTGTGAGCAACTGATGAAAGACATTTTACTTTCACTGTTTTGTGTTTCTCACCTGAATCAGTTACACTAAAGACTAATATCTTTAATGTTCAAATTTTTCCCTGAAATCAAAACCTTCCAAAGATGACTTGACAAAATGAAATTATGCTTTTAAAGTAGCAGGTACTCAATATGGAAAATACTAGAAATGGTGAGTTGAACTGAAATAGAAGAAAATGTTAGATGAACTTTGTCAGTTAGTAGGACTGATTCTAAATTAAGTTACATTACTTATTTATTTTAAGTACTTGCATTTTGTTTCAGGTCAGGTGACGGTGACTGTCCTGGTGACCGTAAGGGGGCGGGGCTTTATTCATGTTTGAATGCCTTTGAGACTCCGAACGTTTATTTCAGTTTTTCTTTGCTGACTCTGCAGACTGTAATGGAGGCTCCGGCCAGCAGGGGGCAGCAGGTGGTTTTACCTGAAGTCATTACAGCTGAAGTTCTGTGTCTGTGAATGATGCATGCTGGGAAAACGGACCGCGAGCCGCTGTGACATCGGCACAGGTGAGCGGGTGGGTGGGATTCTGGGACGTGCTCAGACTGAGGTGTGTCACATGACCCTGCTGCTCTACAGGGTCCACCTCACTCAGCTGAGAGCAGGAAACGAAGCAGGAGCCGGGGAGTCTGCTCGTCCTCAGTGTTTACATGAAACTAATAATACGATTGTCAATAATCAATGAACCAATGTCTCTGACTCCTCTTAAATCTGACTTCTTTAAAGTTCACCCAAAAACACTAAACCTCCACCGTCAAATGTCGCTCTGCCTGGAAGTGATGTAATAAAAGGCCGACTGAAGCCCCTCCCACAGCAGTCTGTTCACAGAGGGGAGGGGCCGTGACAGGCAGAGCCTTCAGTTTTCAGGCCTCTCTTCTGTGGAACCAGCTTCCAGTTTGGATTCAGGAGACAGACACTACTTTTAAGATTAGTAAGTACCGTATTTACCGTACTATAAGGCGCACGTAAAATCCTTAAATCGACAGTGCGCCTTATAATCTGGTGTGCCTTATGTATGAAATTTGCTTTGTGCTTCCTGACCGTGAACCGATTTTACGTGGTACACGATGCTCAAAAATCTGTCAAAAAAACCTTTTAGTGCCACTTTTTCGGAGCATTACGGTTACCGTTGCAAGGAGCCTCATGGAGTAATACGTACTGTGCTTCAACACAACATTACCGTGTTATGCTTACGAAGCGGATTTTAAACAATCAGTTATGCAGTAGAAAATGGAAATAGAGCAGCTGCGAGGCAATTCGGCATTAATAAGTCGGTGGTGCGCAAGTGGAGGAAGCACGAAGATGACCTAAAACAAGTAAAGAAGACCAAAAGGAGTTTCCGAGGGAACACGGCGCGATGGCAGAGGACAAAATTGAACAGTGGGTTATTGAACAGAGAACAGCAGGCAGAAGTGTCTCTACAGTCTCTGTTCGACTCAAGGCTACAGCAGCACGTGACATGGAGATCAACGACTTTCGAGGGCGACCTTCTTGGTGCTTCCGTTTTATGAAAAGGCATAATCTCTCAATCTGCACAAGAACTAAAGTCTCACAGCAACTGCCAAAGAAAAGTTGGCCATTTTCAGCACCTACTGCCAGAATGAGATCACTGGAAAGAAGATCCGGCCAGAACACATCACTAGCATGGACGAGGTCCTCCTCACCTTTGACATCCCCGTGAACCGTACTGTTGAGAAAACAGGCACCAGTACGGTATCTATATGCACCACAGGGAACGAGAAGTCATCCTCCACTGTAGTTCTGGGCTGCCAAGCTAATGGCCAGAAACTACCACCCATGGTCATTTTCAAGAGGAAGACTTTGGCAAAAGAAAAGTAGAAAAGTTTCCGGCCGGCGTCATCGTGAAGGCTAACTCAAAGGGCTGGATGGACGAGGAGAAGATGAGCGAGTGGCTGAGTTTATGTCAAGAGACCGGGTGGCTTTTTCCACAAATCTCCGTCTCTTTTGATCTACGACTCCATGCGCGCCCATCTCACCGAGGCTGTCAAAACCCAAGTGAAGCAAACTAATTTGGAGCTTGCTGTCATTCCGGGTGGATTAACCAAAGAACTCCAACCATTGGTTGTTCAAAGTTAAATTACGAGCTGCGTGGGAGCATTGGATGACAGAAGGCGAGCACACATTCACCAAGACAGGGAGGCCACGCGGAGCAAGTTACGCCACTACCTGCCAATGGATCGTGGATGCTTGGGCTAAGGTATCAGTTTCAAGTGTCGTCTGAGCTTTCAGGCTGGAATAATCACTGAACAGCTAAGTAACAGCAACGAGACTGATTCAGATAATGATGAGAGCGATCCGGGCATGCTTGATGCCGAAATTGCCCAGCTGTTTACCGTAACTCAGACACGGGAGGTGAAGAACTTGATGGAATTGTGGAAGTTAATGTACAGGAAAAAGTGAGTGTATTCTTCAATATTTAATGTGTTACAGCTTAACAGTGTTAAGAGTTACTGTGAATGAGCTTAATAAAGGTCGAGTTATCTGACTGTTTGTCTTAATGTGCCTTATAATCTGGTGCGCCTTATAGTGCGGAAAATACGGTGAGCAAAATTTATTTATATAGCACAATTCACAGAATAAAATCACAAAGTGCTTCACAATAAATCCAGAAATATAAATAAAATAATAGAAAACAGTGAAAAGATTAAAAGCTTGTTTGTATAAAAATGTCTTCAACTGCTTTTTAAAGGAGACAGTGGAGTGTGCACAGCGTAAAGACGACAGCCTCGGTGCCCGAGGAGACCGATCCCCACACAGGGTTTGAACCCAGTGCGTGGGACCAACAGTGACCTCTGACCTGAAGACCCGAGTGCTCGGGATGAAGCATGAGGCTTCAGCAGCTCAGAGATACGCTGGGCAGCTTCAGCATGCAGAGCTCAAAAAGTTACGACAAAAGTTTTAAAATGAACTCTAAAATTTCCTGGCAACCAATGAAGAGAAGTCAAAACTGGAGTAATGTGTGACCTCTTGTTTGTGCCAGTTAAAAGTCTGTGCAGTCTGAAGGCGTTCCACAGCTGATTTGTTGAGACAAGTAAAAAGACCGTTATAATAACCCAAGATTAGGCTTCAAACTTTCCTTTTTGCTAAAGCATATAGTTAGGGCTGGACCAGGTGACCCTGAATCCTCCCTTAGTTATGCTGCAATAGACGTAGGCTGCCGGGGGATTCCCATGATGCACTGGGTGTTTCTTCTTCACTCACTATGTGCTAACAGACCTCTCTGCACTGAATCATACTTGTTATTAATCTGTCTCTCTTCCACAGCATGTCTTCATCCCGTCTTCCTCCCTGAGCCTGACAAACAGCTCGTTTATTCAAACAGTAACCATGTTCGTAGCATCAGTGACGAGAGCACAGCGTCCACGTGAGCATGCTTTCATCACACCGTTGTTTCCATCTCGTGACTTTGTTCATCATGCAGATTGATGTAGACTTATCTCATCAGTCTTTTTTCTGAAAGTTTGACCTCGATGACCTTCAGTCCAGAGTCTTGGAGATGTTGTGGCGGTCAGTGTTCAGTGCCGCCGCCCGGCCGACCTCACCTGCAGCTCTCTGAGCCAAGAGGTGAGAGCCACTGCTGCAGACTCCACCCCCTGCTCGACCACGTGTCAATCAGATGAACCTGAGGTGTCGCAACGATTGCGGTGTGAAGAAATGTGAACTTTGACCTCTTGGGCCAGCTTCCAGGTGAATGAGGGTTTCTCGATCCTGCCCACGTCGGTATTTTGTCGTCTTGTGGAGGCGCTGATGATGAGCAGAATCTGATGCAGCTGTTTAATACGCCAACTGTTCATTTCTGTCAAAATTACATGTAAACAAAAAGTCTCCACAGTCCATGAAGTTAGCGCTGGACCACATCTTATAGATGAATGTTTCATTAATCGGTGGCTCTAGTCGGCGTTCGTTCAGCTCACCATTGATCAGTTGGTCATTCAGAGAATGGTCGGCAGGTCGGCGCTATAATAAGATTGTGTTATTTAAAGTGAACAGACGCACTGCTGCTGCTGGTTATATACACGGGCAAAATAAAAAAAGAATAAATAAAGAACATATTTATCAGTCATGTGTAATATTCATACAGGTGTGTCTGTATGATGCTTCCTGTTTCCTGTACAGGTGTGTTTGATGTGGGACGATGAACGGCGTCTCCGTGGCTGTGAGTTGGAAACAGATCATGTGACCAGCTGTGACACCCCCACAGTGTTACTGTGTGAGCTGGTGATTTTCCATATTCATGTATGTTTAGAGAAATCATCTTGTACCCTCAGAGCTCTGTGGTCTGACACTCAGGTGGGCTGGTTGGTGTCCTGGCCTCAGTGGGACATTAAACTCTCACTTTGAGGGATGAAGGTCGGGACGTTTTAGCATCGCTGCTCAGGTGTTGGAGGGTAAATTGGCTGCTGAGGATGTGGAGCTCAGGTGAGCTCAGACTGACGATGATGATGGAGGATGTGTGATCTGTAGCAGCTGGACGTCTGTAGAAAGCACGACTGAATCTTCTCTAAAAGCAGCTGAAACTGTCACGCATTACAAACGCGTCAGCATGCAGCTGCAGGCTGATGTTCTTCAGACACCATGAACCATCATCACAAGTTCATGGATCGCCTTCATGCTCCACCTCAGTCCAGCAACAGGATCTCACCTCCTTCATCATCATCCATGATGGTGGTGGCATAGCTCAGGAGGTGGAGCACGTCATCTGCTAATCATAGATGATGGTTTGATCCCTGGCTGCTCCAGTCAGCGTGCCAAGATACTGAAGGTTGTTCTCGATGCGTTCATCGAAGTGTGGCCGGACGCAGCGCAATAACGGTTTACCGCTACGCCGAGCAAAGCACCAAGCACGGCAGCGGAGTACTCGCGCATGCCACAGACTTGAACTTTGACCCCTGCATGCTGTAACGTACCTTCACGTGGCCAATAGAAACAAAGCCTTCAGTTCAACCACACGGTGTGTGTCTGAGGTCGATGAACTGATACAGGTTTACGTGCATCTGTGGGGACCTCCAGAGCCTCCTTATAAATAAAACTGAATTAAAAAGTAGAGGACACAGAGTAGACCCACAGTCACCCTCAGAGTCCAGACCCACAGACCCACAGTCACCCTCAGAGTCCAGACCCACAGACCCACAGTTACTCTCGGACACCTGAAGGACCGAGCGTGATGTGTTTAAATACAGATCAGAAAACGGTGCTAGAAAAACATCTAAAACAATCGGACCCTCGTCCCTTAAAAGGAGCTGAAATTTTGCATCATTCCTACTAAGCAGGGAATCTTTCCACTGGAATTCCCGAGATGGTCAGGTGGGATCAGCTTTAATGATTAACTAATTTTTGTGGCCTTGAAGACACGGTGCTGAGGTGAGGTTTCCACCATCAGGTAAGGGCAGGTGAGTTGACTGGCAGGTCAGCAGTGATGTTTCATGGATGTTTGGATGCAGTTTTTCTTCCTTCAGCAAAATCTGGAAGTCTCTGATCCATCTGTGGGTGCCGGACCTGAATCTGAATATGTTTCTGTTAACAGGAGCGAGGGAGGGAAACCTCTGCCTGCAAATAGCAAAGGTCCAGTAGTAAAATGTCTGCAGGTTTTACCCTGCATGTGTCTGTGCCAGTAATGTCACGCTCTCGGGCCTCGGCCCCCAGTTTGGCACCGGTTCAGTTCTCTGTGTTACAGCATGTTAGCATCAGAACAGGTGCAGCCGATTAGCTGCGTGACCCTCTGCGCCTTCACCAAAGCTCATCTCTGATTGGCTCGAGGAGTGTTCTTTGGGCGGATCTTGAGAGAGAGCTCCCACAGCGCCTCCTCAGCCAGGTGATCGCTGAAGTCGTTAAAGAAGGAAATGATGTCATCATCGGGCAGCAGAGAGTAGCTCCTGCAGAGAGAAACAGCTTCAGCATACAACAATACAACCACGAGGTACTCCTAATGATTGAGGAACTGCTCTGTAGGTAACTGACACTTGCTGGTAGCTCCTCAGGGTGTCCAGGATGTTAAACTGCTGCCAGCGTTTGGAGAAGTTAACCTTTGAACCCTGTGATGTCATCAAAGTGTCGGGATTCCCAAGGTGGACAAAAGTCAAGTCCTGCAGAATCAAACCCCTGAGAGAGAGAGAGAGACGGCAGACAAAGCATCAGCCTTCAGACCCTGAATCCTCCCTTAGTTATGCTGCAATAGACGTAGGCTGCCGGGGGATTCCCATGATGCACTGGGTGTTTCCTTTCCAGTCACCTTTCTCACTCACTATGTATTAACAGACCTCTCTGCATTGAATCATATCTGTTATTAACCTCTGTCTCTCTTCCACAGCATGTCTTTATCCTGTCTTCCTTCTCTCACCCCAACCGGTCGCAGCAGATGGCCCCGCCCCTCCCTGAGCCTGGTTCTGCCGGAGGTTTCTTCCTGTTAAAAGGGAGTTTTTCCTTCCCACTGTCGCCAAAGTGCTGCTCATAGGGGGTCATATGATTGTTGGGTTTTTCTCTGTATCTATGAAGCGCCTTGAGGCGACTTTTGTTGTGATTTGGCGCTATATAAATAAAATTGAATTGAATTGAATTGAATCTGTTCTTCCCGTATGCAAACTGGTGGAGATTGAATGTGGCTGGGAGTCCTCTCGAGACACTTCGAGATGACTGGAGTAAGAGCCACTGGGCAGAAATCGTTAGGCTAGCTAGACACATGAACAGGTTGGTGGTGCACCTGGGGCCTCACAGTCACCCAGCCGTCCTGTTTTCCCGGCTGCTCAGGGCCTGCCAGACATGGCTGCAGCTCACAGAGGAACACGTTCATCAGCTGGCACATTATCTGCTTACCCACAGCGATAAATCAGCTCCCCGTGTTGTGGTTGCAGTATCTAGTAGTTCCACGTATTGACAACGCTGTCTCCAGATGTTCTCGGCCTTGTTCAGAATTCCCACCTCACCAGCAGTAACCTTCATCTCCCACTGCTCTCCTCTCTTCTTAGAAACCCGCTTCTGGTGACCACTACTCCCAGTGCTTCCCTTCTATCCAAAGATCTAAACCAGTACAGAGTCCAACACTCTCTACCAGCCTAGTCCGCCTGTCACACTTTCATACTCACACATTTTATTCTGTGTGTGCTAGTCTGCTGAAACGTTAGCCCTGCTCCAGCTTCACTTTACAATGCCAGAGCACTGAGCAAAGAAATCTTTATCTTTCTTTATGTTGGTTACCCAAAATGGACAACGTGGACTTTATGAAGGAGGAAACAAGATCAGGAAAGTCCAACTCTAAAGAAAAACTGCAGTTAAACATGAATTCAGTAGATTTGTTTCATAATAAAACAAATCTACTGATTTGTTTTATTATTTCACTTTCATTTCTCATGTGAGAATTGAAAGTGGATCAGCTGTGCTGCCACAGTGCTGATCGTGCTACTTCTTTCCACTCTGTTCATTTCCTCATTTCCCAAACTTGGACTGTTTTATTAGACAGAAATGATGAACACATAAAACTTTAAACACATAATCAGTAATGTTTGAACCCTTCTTTGTTTATTTAACGCTTGTTATTTTTCCTTTTCAGTATAACTCACAATAATCATCGTCAGTCATTCCAGTACAATCCTTAATAGCTGCCCATGGTTTTTGATGACGATCAGTCACGTGTGTTGATATTGTGACTATGATCACATGTCTGCTGTGTATTTAAATGTGGATGTTTCTGTGTGAGATCAGCAGCCGTCCAGCAAACCTCATCCAGCCGACCACGTCTGCACACACGTAAGTCTGCCACCATTCACTCGGCGTCCTCATTTCACTCTTTATTTTACTCTGGTGAAAATCATCTCCCAAGACTTTGGTATCATCTTATTAATTAAAGGTGGTAATAAGCTATTTTTCCCATATGTTCCTCTGGGTTCAGTTTAATGGTTTCAGGCTCAGAGTGGAGACTGTAATATCATAAAAACACAAGGATGCTGTGATTGTGTGCAGATTGTTCTGTTGGCATTTTTTCCTTTTAAAGAGCTTCTTAGTTGGCGCTGTTGCCATTATTACATACTATCCTGATTCCCCTTGTTAAAACCTTTTTATATCTGGATTGATTCTTGATTCGTTCAACTCTGTTTGGTGCAGGAACCCATAATGTCTTTCATCGCTGAGCTCCAAGTGTCTTTGAACAAAGCCGAGGAGTTTGCGCTCCGTGAACAAGGCTTCAAGAAAATCTTTGTTAATCTGAACGAAGGAGCCGGGGGAAACTTCATCTACCTCTGGTACAAAAAAGGCGATCATGCAATTACCAGGATTCAGATTTCCTTCCACGATGAGATGTCCACGGGTCTGTCCAGTGCAGGGTTCAAAAAGATCGACAAAAACCTGAACGAGGGGGCATGTGGAGGTTCTGTCTACCTGTGGTACTACAAAGGTTCCTTAAAGTACGATGTTCCCATCAGGAAACTCGATGTCTCTGTACAAGCAGGAGATGAACCCTACAAGTATAAACTGGGCTGGGAGAGACTGGCCTGTGACCTGAACCGTGGTGCTGGAGGAAACTGGATCTATCTGTGGTTGAAGAGAGAGAACCCCACCTACATCTGTGACATCAGGGCCACTGCTAAATTTGAGGAAGATGACGACAACTTCAATGATGGCTACATCCGGGTGGATGAAGACACCAACAGGGGAGCAGGAGGGCCCTACATCTTCATCTGGTACCGTCAAACCACAGACCCCAAGGACGCCATCAGTGAGCTGGAAATCTCCTCCAGTGATGTCAAGCAAAAGAGCCTCCAAGACCAAGGCTATGAAATCGTGAACCAGGATCTGAACGAGGGCACCGAGGGAAAGGAGGTGTTCCTGTGGTACAAGAAAGACAGCGGCAGCGCTCCCATCAAGGCCGTCACCGTGCTCGCCGACCCAGCAGCTAAGCAGGCGTATGACAATGACGGGCTCAAAGTGAACCCAGAAAACCTCAACACAGGCAACCCAGGAGCTTCTCCCGTCTACCTGTGCTATCATCAGTGAGAGCGGTCATGGTAAAAGAAGTGAGCACGCTCACTGAGCAGAAACCCAGAGGTCTGATGATGTCTTTTTTCTTTAATGATGTTCAATCACTGTGATCTCAGAGGTTTGTCTGCACCAGCGATCATTGATCCTCCAACCAATCTGATTGATTAGCTGTGAATCACTTTATTCTGTTTATTGTCTCTCTTTCAATAAAGTCTGTTTAGCATCTGAAATCTCTCTGTGTCGTGTGTCAAAGCTTCATCTGTTGCTTGTTAGCAGAGTAAGGTGAGCTCAGCAGGATCAATACATGACTTCATTTAGCAGAAACCCGAGTTCACACTGAACCTCGCAGTAATCACAGCAGTAGGTACGTCCTCTTTGGACTCAGGTTCATCGTGACCAATCAAACAGTACATCTGAGGAGGGCCTTCATATGTCCTGTGTAGAAAAATGCTCAGCAGTATCTGAGCCGAAGGCACGACGGCGTCGCACAGGTGGAACCCGTTTAACAGCAGGACTATGAGCAGCAACTTGGTCAGAGAATACAGCATCCTCGACGTGTAAGTTACAGACAGATGATATGATAACACCGAAGATAATGTGGCACCCTTAACAAGCTGAATGAGATTAAAAGAGTTCACTAAGTCCCAGGAGCTTCTCTGGGTAACACAGGTGGATATTAAAATCACTGAGCAGCAGGATCTGGTCGTATCGTGATGCACAGTCAGCTAGGAAGTCACTCGGATAAAAAAAAATCCTTATTATATCTAAGAGGCCGGTAAACTACTGCACACAGCAGCGAAGGGGAGTTCACAGAAACAGAGCTGAAAGCTGGTGCATGTCGATGAGGATCGCTGCTTAAGGTTGAAGTGGGCTTTAAAAACAGCAGCTAACCCTCCGCTGCGACAAGAAGCTCTCAGAGCACTAAAAGATGCACAGCCAGCTGGCAGTTCAGAAAAGCTGCTTAACTCACCGGGTGATGATCATATGACTCATAGGGGGTCATATGATTGTTGGGTTTTTTTCTCTGTATCTATGAAGCGCCTTGAGGCGACTTATGTTGTGATTTGGCGCTATATAAATAAAATTGAATTGAATTGAATTGAATAGACCTGAAACATGAAGCTGCAGTTCCTCTGACGTCCAGCAGAGGCAGCAGTAAGGCAGTCCCCATAGACTCCAATGTTAAAACTTTACAGCAGAAACAAACATGTTTACAGCCAGATACACAAACTGTTTGGTCTGTGGATAGCTTCCTCCTTCATAACGCCTGCTTACATTGTATTGTTAGGGGCGTGGCCTCTTTGACTGACAGGTGAATGGTGACACAGGTGGCTGTAGCTGCCAGCCAGGCTAAACCTCAGCCAATTGGAGATCCTGAACTGGACCTCTGGACTGTGTTTGTGCTGTTGGAGCCTTTTATCTGAGCAATAATGTGGCTGCTGTGAGGCTGATCACATAGACACGTTCTACATTAGGGTTACTGCCCAACAGGTAGGGTATTTACGTACAGGTAGGGTATACAGGGAGGCTCTACTTCAGCCAGAGCTGCTCGGTAGGCTCTGAAAGAGGATGAACTGTCGATCAAGGTGCTGAACTCCTCCAGAGCCTGAAGCCAAACAGACATAAAACACTGTTAATGCACTGAGGCGAACCGATGAAATAATCCCAATGAACTCGGTCTGACCTCTGAGGTGCTTTTCTGCCAGTCCAGGCGTCGCAGAGGGGCGGAGTCCAGCGCTGACAGGATTGACAGGTACGAGTTAAAGTTATTGAGCTTCCTCAGGTGCTGCAGGAAAAAAGAACATGTGCGGTTTGACAAGATGACATGACAACAGACCACAGTCTGGAACCACAAATGGACACACAGATGTTGTAATGATGCAGTGAGTTTGTAAAAATAAATCTTTTTATTCCAGTTTGTCAGTCTAATAAGTTCTGGTGTAGCTGCTGTCCTCCCCGACTGGAGGGCCAGCTTTGAATACAAATGAAGAGACAAAAGGACTTTTTCTACTGCGGACTCTAACGACCTTCATGATCTTCAGGAACTTCAGCAGCAGCCTCTCTCTGTCGTGAGGTTTGTCCTGAAGGATGATGACGGAACGAACCCTGAAATCACAAAAAGAAGGTTCATTAGTTTCAGAAGCTTCTCCTTCTCTGCCTGTCCCGTCCCTGCTCCTGTCTGTTTGCACTGACATAACTTGAAAGTAAAACAAATGAATAATAAAGGTCAAACAAACTATGACAACCAGTATGGCACAAACCGTAATGAACCACCTGGGAAAGTAAATGTGTCGGGCATTTCTCTTGCCTTCAGACAGTAATTGTGATTGCTACAGTGCCGGTTTCAGAAAGCCGATTGTGATTATGGCATAAAAGAATAACATCAAGAATAACATCATAAAGGCATTTTCTGAGGGGTCTGTGGGCTTTTGATGCTCTTTCTCCAGCACGATTCTGATGGAAACAATAACCTGATGGAGTCACAGATTGTGTTTCTTTGACGAAGGAAGTTGTGTATCTGCCGGTTGTGTTGATGTTTTACCAGAAGGAGACGCTGTTGAAGTGTTGAGTGAACTCTGTCAGGTTGGGACTCTTCTCCTCATTCTGCTCCTTTGACCACAGCAACACCTCTGGAAGCTGGACAGGTGAGAAAAACCAACTGTCATCCCAGTGCACCAAACCTGCCGGCTCCGGCAGGCTGATGAAACAGACTAAATCATGTAAACACAGAAAAGGTTT
>NC_137937.1:39587964-39682964 GCF_963969265.1 Rhamphochromis sp. 'chilingali'
TGAACCAGACCGAACCAGACTGAACCAGACTGATGCAGACTAAACCAGACTGACCCAGACCGAACCAGAATGATCCAGACTGAACCAGACTGAACCACACTGAACCAGACCGAACCAGAATGAACCACACTGATCCACACTGAACCAGACTGATCCAGACTGAACCAGACCAAACCAGACTGACCCAGACCGAACCAGACCGAACCAGACTAAACCAGACTGAACCAGACTGGACTCAAGTATTTTAAGACTCACCTCTGTCCCAGCTGGGGGGTCACCTGAGTTAGCGACTCTGGGATGGGCATAGGAGGTTTGGGAGGAGCTGAAAGTATTTGCTCCTCCTCTCTCTTCGTTGGCTCCACCCCCATATTCTTGTCCTTCTCATCAGCAGGATTCCTGCAGGTCGATATTGCCTGCTCATCAAACCCTGATGACTCTGGCTGGACAGGTGACAGGGGGGCGGAGCCTTCTTGTCTCTCTGCAACCAATCGAACCAGTTCCTGAAGAATCCATGAGAACAGAAGTGAGTCAAAGCTGTTTCAGACAGATAAAAATATAAGGTCCATTCACTGGCTCGTCTCCACTGAGACACTGAGAGCAGAGTGCAGTGTGATAACCATAATAACATGACATAGAACAAACAGAAAAGTGAAGAGAAGCCAGACATGTCTGCGGCTGATCTCTCCAACACTGAGGGAGTCCCAGCAAAGCTGGAGAGATGGATGACCACAGGAATCACGTAACCTTCATTATGGCGTTAACAGATAAGTATGACAGGGGTTTCTGGAAGCAGCTGGATGGACTTCCCCCACTCTGTGCAGGAGTCCCTCAGGGCTGCGTGCAAAGCCCACCTCTCTGTACACCCACAACTGCACACCAACCACAACACCAGCTTAGTCATCATGCAAGCTATTCTATTGTATTTGTGATGATGCAGTGGCAGGAAGTCCTGGCATCATGTATAATGACTGCTGTGATGGTTTCACTACATATACTCTCAGGGTTACGTGGTGGAGATGTGATTAAACATCTGCTGCAAATGAATTCACAACCTTAGACGTGCTAATGTGATGCTGACATATGCAGATATGAGATTATCTTTAGGCTGGAATATGAACAACTGTATAAACGTGATTCACAGTTGGGTCCATACATTTTTGGACAATGACACAATTTTTGTAGTTCTGCCTCGTCAGTGGATTTTAAACCAAACAATCAGGACGTGTCTGCAGACGTTCAGCTTTGATTCGGAGAGTTTAACTAAAGCTTTGCTTTAACTGTTTATGAGTTACAAACATTTTACACACAGTCCTAATTTTCAGAGGTTGAAAACTAGCAGGACAAACCAACATACGTTTAAATATAAAGACTCTTTTTAATACACGGGTGGAAGTCTGCCTGAAGCCTTCAAGAACAGATTTTACAGACCTGTGCAGCTAAAAATGGTCCTGTTCCTGAGTGCACCCAGAGGTTTGCACCTGTGACGGCAGCTTTGACTGTGGACCTGAACACTGCTACAGCTTCTTCCTCGAGGTGTTCCTGACTTGATGCTTTTTGTAACTATAATTCTGTCTTCATGCACTTTAGTGTCTTCTGTGGACTCTGTTGCTTACAGCATTCGTTCATTCTAACAATGAATCAGACTGCTGATTGGGTCACTTCTAAAGTTTCTGCTCTCTGATGGGTTATTTTGGTTTTTCAGCATAATGACGTCCTCCCTCATCTCTGCTGACATCTTTCAGTCATTCGGTCTGTGTTTCTGGAGGAGCTCAGAGTAGAGCTGCTGCTCCTCCGCATCGAAAGTAGCCAGCTCAGATGATTCGGGCGTCTGATAAGGATGTGTCCTGATGAGGGGTTAATCCTCACCTAATCATGAAACTGTTGTCCAATTGCTTTTGAGCTTCTGAAAATGTGGACTGTGTTTAAAATGTCTGTAATGATTGAACTATTACTCTTGTTAAACCGCTTAAATTAAAGGTGACGTTATGATCTAAGTTCCTCTAAGGCGTTGTACCAAGGCAAAATCAAAGCCGAGTCGTTGTCCAGAAGCTTTTGAACCTGACTGTAGTAGAAATGTTGGAGAAAGGAGCCGACTGTGCTGAAGAAAGACGGATCCAGAGGGGAAGTCAGCTTTAACAATGATCAGGTCTATTTAGTGCTGCTCAGGAGCAAAATAATGAGAGCACAAAAGCATTTGGAAGATGGACAGAAACATTTAGCATTGATAAGTTGCAGCACGTTAAAGTCTTCATTATTTTTAATGTGAGCATTGATGAGACAGCAGCTCTCTGCAGCCCAACAGCGCTCTGAGTGGAGATACTGAACTCTGAAGCCGTCGGCTGAAATCGGATAATTGATCAGAAATATGAATTCATTATTAAAAGGACAATTAACATTTAAATGGAAAAAGGGGTTTTTTTAGTGGACAAAGAGTTTTTATAGTTTTTGTTTCCATTCGTGGGGGTTCCAGTGCAGTTTGAGTTCAGATGGTTCCCACAGCGAGTTCACTGGTTTCACTTCAGGTTTTAATGCTGAAAAATGTTTAGTTTCAGTTTTTATGAGTTTCGCTGTTCGTCGTGCACATTTCAAGAAGTTCAAACTCTGAAGCCTCACAAACATCCGACTGACGCTCATGTGACTCTGTCGTCCTCGTCTCGTTATCGACCGTCTCGCTCTTTGTTTTCCACGTGAAAACTCTCACGTGTGCTTTAGCTTTACATTCACTAAACAGAATCATCTTTATTTATGATTTTTATAGCCAAAAGTTTTAATATGGAGGGAAAAGAACACGATTAGCACATTTAATCTTGAGCATGTTTGTGCAAATCACGACTCACTTTGACTATGAATAAATCAACAAAACAAACTGCAGCTGTGAAAAGAAAGAATTAAGGAAAAAAGGAGAGTTTCAGACGAGAGCAGCGGCAGCTCGAACAGGAAGGCCGAAACGACGACGGGAGGAGGAGCAACACACCACGCGGACCTGAGTTCAGCCAATCAGAGGTTTCATCAAAGTACTAAAAATAGCCTTCATATTTAAAATGGTGTTCGTTTGTCCCCTTACTTCTGAGCATCTGAAACTGTGACACAGCATCAAATATCCACTCAGCACAGTTTACCTCATGAAACAGTTTGTGAGCCACAAACCTCTAACGTGTTCGACACAGAGAATTAAAGCATCATTTAAAATAAAACTCAGTGGACACGTAATAAAGAGCTGCCATTCATGTTTGTGTCGTTTTGGGCCAAAGAGCTTCAGGCTGACATGCCTGTGTGGGATTGTCATCAGAGGTCAAAGGTCAGTCTGGCTTAAAAAGAATAAAAGTATTTCAGAGGTCTGAGGTTCGTCGTCGTCGGGCTCCTGAATGGCACTCAGGAATATTTAACGACAAATGGACGAGTCTAAGCAGAAGCTGTTTTTAGAAGGACGTTTCCCTCACAGACGATTTCTGTTCCCGTTTGTCACAAGATCTGTTCGAATACTGAGAATGTATTTCTGCGGACTCAGCGAGCCCATCGAGACACGTGACGACGTTTCAGGAGCTTCAAACACACTTCAGACAGCTGGTGACCATTACGCTCTGTGAGACCACAGACGATCAGAGGCAGGTCACCGAGCTCCTCACCGCTGCTCGGCCTGAACCCACAGACTCAGGTCCACGCCATCAAAGCACGACTCTCAGAACCCGCTGCCTTCACTTTCTCAGCTGACTGAGCAGTTTTGGCTCGTGATTCGAGAATTCGAGAAGCTGGAAAACCCGAAATTAGATGTTGAGTGAATGTGAAAATAAAAATCTGGTACAAAAAACACCAGAAGTCCAACAAATGTCCCGTGAGAGTTTCTTTGTTTGTCCATTTTCTTTCTTGTTGTATGTGTTTGTTTTGTGTTCTCTGTTGTTGTTTGACTGACTGATGTGGTTTATTGTTTGTTTTTGTTTTGTTTGTCTTTATTTTTGCTCTGTTTGTTTGTTTGTATTGTTCTACAGCCTCACAGCAGTGAAGCGCCTGGGGGCGAGCTGCTGCCGTTTGATGCTGTATAAATAAAGCTAAACTGAATCTAGTCTGTGATTGGTTCTCACCTTGACGTTGTCCAGCAAGGTCCTGATCACTTTGGTAACGCTCTCTGTCGACTCCTTGTTGTCGTGTGAGACGCTCTGCAACATCACCTGATCGGTCCAGTGAATCAGCTGAGCCAGAGAGCGGTAGAGGCGAGCAAGACAGGCAGCGACCGTCTTACTGCAGGGACACACACGGGTCAGATGGAGGACACGGCGTGTTCAGAAACTGCCACGTCAGTGACACCTACCTGCTGTGTAGGCGAGGCTCCAGCTGGACCAGAGTCTGGATCGCCTCCAGGACCCCCCCAGAAGCCCCGCCCAGCAGACCACTGACCACAGACTGGTTCAGGACCGGTTTGTCCACGCCAGGTTTGTCAACACCCAGTCGGTCCACCAGAGCCTTAAAGTACTGCAGGGAGCTGACCACGGCCCGCTGCTGGTCCGCGAACACACCTGACGACTGCGCGCGCGCACACACACACACACACACACACACACACACACACACACACACACACAGTTCTTCAGCATCAGCTGATAAACTTGAAAGAAGTAGGGTTAGGAGTTAACCTTACACAGGGGACTTAAAGAGGAAGTTGATGAAGAGCATCTTCATCAGCTGCAGATGTTTGAGCTGTTCCAGCATCAGATCTCAGTGCTGGGGCTGCTCTCAGTTACTGCGGTCTGTTCTTTGGAACGAGCTGGCCTGAGATCAGTTACAGGTGCGAACATGCAGACTCAGACACAGGCGTGCACTCGTCAGGTGCTGTCGTTCTGCTGTCACTCCCTCTCCACAGGGTTTCATGATTTTATGTGTCTATCTTCTGTGTGGAGTGCACAGAGGTGCGTGTGATGAAATGTGCGCTATAAATACGCTTGTGATTGTTACTGTGTGTTACAGTGTGTGATGATGATGCCATTAGAAGGCTCTTCTGAGCGTGTGCAGGAGATGCGGTCAGCTGACCTGAGCTAAAAACACACCTCCTCTGAGGTCTTCAGACTTCCTTCCTGTGGTCTGACCAATCAGAAGCTGACATTCTGTTTGGAGAGCTGTAGAGGAGACGGACCATCTGGCTCGTTCTCAGCGTTCAGGTCGAAGCAGCATGATGATATGATGGGCATTAGTGCACATTCATGGGTAACTGTGACCTCTACAAACACCATTAATGCCGAAGGACGTCTGCTCCACCCAGACATCCACCCTGATCTTTAAACAAACCTCGCTGAGGTCAGACTCCAGCAGCCTGACCTGAATGCAGGCCGGACCTCCACCCACAGGAACATCTGGAGCTTTGTGAAACTAAAAACACGGCAGAAGCAGCTGGCCTGCTCAGCTTTGACAGAGTTACAGAGGAGCTCAGAAGGAAGCCTGCAGCTACAAAAACTTCCTTCTAATGTCCTGTTTGGAAAATGTTCTCAACCGATCGATCAGCTGGTTGGCTTTTGGGCGACTGGCAGCAGGTTCGTCCAGGTCCTGCAGTGCACATATAGATTCTGACGTCACGCGATGTCACCTCAGCTGACGTCTGAGGACGGTTTCAGGTTCAAGGTGCTGATGTGACTGCGGGTCCTCACAGAGACACAAAGACGTGTGTGTGTGTGTGTGTGTGTGTGTGTGTACCTGGGGCTGCTGCAGGTTCAGGTCAGGTGGTTTGACTCTCAATGATGGGGTGAGTTTGACAGGACGTCTCGTCCGCTGTGGGTGGAGCTTATCCTTCAACCTCATGGTGAGATATGCAATCTGGGAGGCTGGGGAAGAGGACCCCATCATCATCATCATCATCATCATCATTATCTTTACATTAAAAGAAAAAAAGAGTCCTAACAAAGTCCTGAGCGCTGGCAGGAAGTGCCATTAGCCTGCGGTGGCTAACAGTTAGCCTGTGAGAAGAGAAAGAGCAGAAGAAGAAGAGGAGGACACTCACCTGTCTTACTCTCAGCCCGGGAGGACATGTCTGCAGACAGTTTACTCCTCTGCTCTCATGTCAGACCCTCGCTCTTCTTCTGTTTGTTCCTCTTCTGCTGCTCGCCCTCCACCCGCCTGCTCTCTCGTCCTCTGTCTCTGCTTCAGTGTGTCTTCCTTCCTCGTTGCTTCTTCCTACTTTTGCCTCATTTAAATGAAACTCAGCCTCTCAGTGAGGATGATAATGTTGCTGAGGTCACAGAGCTCTGCGGTCCCACAGCTCCACCTGGTGGTGGTGAGCAGATGGCACAGCTGAGCCTGCTGATGGAGCTGAGCGTATCAGAGGCAGTATGCGTGCTTATGTTAGTAAACAGACTGCAGTCATCAGGATTTATGAAGGCGTTAAATATAAAGCAAAGAAATTAGCTGTTCTACGACTGTTTTCATGACTGTGTTATTGTACCAACACCATAATCATTCCTGTCCTTTATGGCAGTATTTTTACAGAACTATCACGTTACATTTATTATAAGTTTATAATAACTGATCTTCAGTTACTGTGTGGGCCTCGGAGTGCAGGAGCTGAGTAAAAACGTGTTTCAGTAATAATCCTATTTCAGGAAAAAAATGTGTTTCAGTGACAAACCTGTTTAGGTAAAATCGTGTTTCAATAACAAACCTTTTTAAGTAAAAAACATGTTTCAGTAAAAACGTGTTTCAGTATGTACTTCTTTTTCAATGGTACTGTATTTTTGCTGGTGAATGTTGAACTTCTTTGAAAGGTAACCAGTTGGGTGATCAACACCCTGCTTGTCCTCCTGCAACAGCACCGCACCTGCACCGCTGGCGCTGGCATCCACCTCTAGTTTGAAAGGACGTGTGAAATCAGGAGCGGCAAGTACTGGAGTGCTGCAGAGGAGAGCTTTGGCAGACTCAAAAGCATTCTGGCATGTGGGCGACCATACGAATGGTTTTGACACACTTGTGAGACTGGTGAGAGGTGCAACTACATCTGTAAAATTCTTACAGAAGTCGCGATAATAGCCGGCGATTCCAAGGAACCGGCGAAGCTCACGTCTAGTGCGAGGCACAGGGAAATCTAGGATAGCCTGGATTTTGGCCAGAAGAGGGCGCACCTGACCCTGACCCACCTGCTTCCCTAGATAAATCACAGTGGCCTTACCAAAGTCACATTTGGCAAGATTTAGGGTAAGGGATGCATGCCTCTTTCAACTTTTCAAAAATCTCAGTGAGTGTTCCAAGGTGTTCTGACCAAGTCTCTGAATAGGCTACAATGTCATCTAAGTACACTTCACAACTTTTGACGCCACCTAAGACAATGTGCATAAGGCTAGGATTGTGCCAGGGGCATTTCGAAGGCCAAAAGGCATGACGGTGTATTGGAGGAAGTGATCAGGAGTGACAAAAGCAGAAATTTCAGATGCACGTGGAGTGAGGGGAACTTGCCAATAACCCTTTAATAAATCCAGCTTGGTGACAAACTTTGTGGAGCCAACCCTGTCAACACAATCCTCCATGCGGGGAAGAGGATAGGAGTCAGGTTTGGTCACATTGTTCACTTTTCGGAAATCGGTACAAAAACGTGAGGTTTTGTCTTCTTTCGGCACAAGAAGGCACGGGGAACTCCAGGCACTCGAACTAGGGACAGCTAGACCGTTTTCCAGCAAGTAAGAAACTTCTTGCTGAAGAAGTGCACGTTTGGTAGGGTTCAGACGATAAGCGTGTTGTTTGATCGGAGGGTGGTCACCTACATATGTCATGTTCGAGGACAGTAGTGCGAGACGTAGTGTCAGCAAACAGGGATGGGAAAGTATTGATCAGAGAGCACACATCGTTCTGGGCAGCGTCATCTGAATGTTTTTAGGTGGGATTTCAAATTATCCAATATTTCAGAGTTTCTGAGTCGGGAGCAACCCTCAGCACAAACGAAAACTAAGCCATCACTTTCTGGGCTATACTGAGACGGGGATGCTGGCACAACTACCGGCACGGCAGCGGGGGATGAGGAGGAGTTTACACCTGCATCACGAACAAAATAAGGCTTCATCAGATTGACATGGCACACACTACGGTCTGGGGTACCTACAACATAATCTGTGTCACTCAGTTTCTCTTGAACAGCATAGGGCCCACAGAACTTTGCCTGGAGAGAGGATCCAGGAACAGGTAGGAGAGTCAACACTTTGTCACCCACTTCAAATTTTCTCTGCACAGACTTTTTATCAGATTTCATTTTCATTTTCTCCTGAGACGCGTGCAATTTCGCAGGCTTTATGCAGACGCTCCCTAAAGCAACTTACGTAATCTAGGTTCAAGGTTCAAGGTTCTTTATTTGTCACATGCATAGTTATACAAGTAACACACAGTGAAATGTAACCTGACACGCTCCTCGACATGTGCAAAAATTGGGGGGGGGGGGGGGGGGGGGGTGTAGAAGAAGAACATTATATATATATAATGTTTGCGGCCTTATCCAGCAACTCGTGGTACTCGAGGTCCTCAGACAACCGCTGCAGCATGGAGATGGGCTCATTGAAATTAACAGGCATCGGGATCTTAGACAGCTCTTTGCCGATGCAGTTTTTCATGATGCTCCAAAGGTTGAGGGAGTAGTTTGGTTTGTCTGGGATGCGTGTCCGCCTCTTCAGAAGAAGGAACACGAGAAGCTGGAGAAATACCAAGGGCTCAGAGAAGAGCTCGAGAGGATGTGGAGAGTGAAGGTAACGGTGGTCCCCGTGGTAATCGGAGCACTAGGTGCGGTGACTCCCAAGCTAGGCGAGTGGCTCCAGCAGATCCTGGGAATAACATCGGAGATCTCTGTCCAGAAGAGCGCAGTCCTGGGAACAGCTAAGATACTGCAGGACCCTCAAGCTCCCAGGCCTCTGGTAGAGGACCCGAGCTTGAAGGATAAACCGCCCGCAGGGGCGTGCTGGGTGTTTTTTATATATATATATATAGTATATACATTGTGCATGTGCAGTAGTAGCAGCCAGCAGGTGAATTCTGTACATTAATATGAATAGACATCTGACTATTTTACAGGATAGACAATATAAACATATTTAAAATTAAAGGAATTGAAATGTACATTGTGCCTTGGTTTAGTGTCTGGAAGAGTCCTGTCTCAGTCAATTATAGATGATGTGAGAGGGCGGGTGTGTGTGTTTAGGGCACGGATGGCTTGGGGATAGAAGCTCCTCTTGAGTCTCTCTGTCCTTGCCCGGAAGATGCGGAACCTTCTACCAGATTGCAGAAGTTGGAACAGTTTGTTGCCAGGATGGGACGGGTCCTTCAGTATCTGCGCTGCTCTAGTCCGGCATCTCCTGGTGTAGGTGTCCTGAAGTGCGGGGAGAGCAATCCTGCAGCAGCGTTCTGCTGTACGGATCACTCTCTGGAGAGCTTTTTGGTCCTTCACACAGCTGTTCCCGAACCACGATGTCATGTTCTGTGTGAGGATGCTCTCCACAGCGCCTGTATAGAAAATCCTGAGGATCTTTGGAGAGACCCTGAACTTCCTCAGTTGTCGTAGGTGGTACAGGCGCTGCCTAGCCTTTTTGGTCTGGACCTGAATGTGGGCAGCCCATGTCAGGTCTGAGGAGATGTGGACGCCAAGATACTTGAAGGACTGCACCCTCTCCACTGGAGCTCCATTGATGATAATGGGCTTGTAGTCTCTGTGCTGACCCCTTCTGAAGTCCACCACCAGCTCCTTGGTCTTGCCGACGTTCAGCTGGAGGTTCATCTAGTACGTACTGCTCGGGGGTAGCTGTGTCGGACAGATATTTCTCTTTAAGCAGCCGCAGAGGACCACGCACTGTGTGTCCAAACACCAGCTCTGCAGGACTGAAACCCGTGGACTCACACTCTCTCTCACCGCTGGAAGAAGTGGCACACCCTCGTCCCACTCTCTTTCTGACTCGAGGCAGAACTTCCTCATCATAGCTTTAAATGTTTGGTGGAGACGCTCAAGCGCACCCTGTGATTCGAGATGATACGCACTGGAGTTTTGATGCTTTATGCCAAGCAATTTTAAGATCTGAGCAAAAATCTTGGACATGAAGTTTGACCCTTGGTCCGTTTGAACTGATCTAGGCAAACCGAAAGCAGAGAAAAAGTTCACTGAGGCTCTGACAACAGCTTTGACTGTAGCGGAATAGCCTCAGGGAAGCGTGTGACGGCGCACATCAAAGTCAAGATGTACTCGCTGAAAAGCCTTCAGCTAATCCAAAATGCTGCAGCAAGAGTCCTGACAGGGACTAGAAAGAGAGAGCAGATTTCTCCTGTTTTGGCTTCCTGTTGAATCCAGAATTCAAAATCCTGCTCCTCACATACAAGGTCTTAAATAATCAGGCCCCATCTTATCTTAATGACCTTGTAGTACCATATCACCCTATTAGAGCACTTCGCTCTCGCTCTGCAGGCCTACTTGTTGTTCCTAGAGTATTTAAAAGTAGAATGGGAGGCAGAGCCTTCAGTTTTCAGGCCCCTCTTCTATGGAACCAGCTTCCAGTTTGGATTCAGGAGACAGACACTATCTCTACTTTCAAGATTAGGCTTCAAACTTTCCTTTTTGCTAAAGCATATAGTTAGGGCTGGACCAGGTGACCCTGGATCCTCCCTTAGTTACGCTGCAATAGATGTAGGCTGCCGGGGATTCCCATGATGCACTGGGTGTTTCTTCTTCACTCACTATGTGTTAACAGACCTCTCTGCATTGAGTCATAGTTGTTATTAACTTCTGTCTCTCTTCCACAGCATGTCTTTATCCTCTCTAATTTCTCTCACCCCAACCAATCACAGTCGATGGCCCCGCCCCTCCCTGAGCCTGGTTCTGTTGGAGGTTTCTTCCTGTTAAAAGGGAGTTTTTCCTTCCCACTGTCGCCAAAGTGCTTGCTCATAGGGGGTCATATGATTGTTGGGCTTTTCTCTGTATCTATGAAGCGCCTTGAGGCGACTTTTGTTGTGATTTGGCGCTATATAAATAAAATTGAATTGAACTGAATTGAATTGTACTGATGATCTGACTTTGTTTTTGGAAGCGGACCTACACAATCAATGATTATGTGTTTTCCACTGACCTGGCAAATGTGGCAAGAACGGCAGTACTTAGTTACATCAGACTTCAAACCTGGCCAGAAAAAGTGACGCAGAATACGATGGTAACAACTACCTGTTGAGATACATTCCAGCTAAGATCACTAGATGAGGGAGGATGCCATTTGCGCATTAACACGTCATTTTCAATGCTGTAGACACGGGGATTCTGATCGTAAACATTTGGCTCATTTGGGTTGGGTTGAGTTGGATCATTCTGTTGCACATGAACAAAATCTGTTCTGTTTATCTCAAAAGACAGGTCAGGTGTAGCAGGTAGCAGGCTGTCAGACACACATTTTTCAGCTTTTTCCACAGGCAGTTCAGCTTTCTCAGGAACAGCTTTAGAACATAGAAAAGAATCAGACAAGTCAACATCACCGTATTTGTGCTTGTGGGCGCACGTGACAACACAAGCAAGAAAAACAGAGGGCAGACTGTCAGCTGCACATTCAGAAACAAAAACAGAATCATCGGCGGGCTTTTCAATTACCTCAGGGATTGGGAAAACTTTCCTGTTGGCTAGATCATTCCCCAGAATCACAGTAACCCCCTCCACGGGCAAGCGAGCACCCCCACTGTTACCGGGCCCGAAAAGAGAGGTGACTGTAGGAAAACTGTGCAGCGGAGCTCGTAACACACTCATTTTCACTCCCCACATAAGAGCATCAGCACCACAAAATGAATTACTAGAAAAAGGCAGCGCGCTTTCCAAAATGAGAGACTGGGCAGCCCCAGTGTCACGCAAAATTACAATTGGCACACCATCCTCCTCTTTCCCAGTCAGTGAGACGAACCCTTTTGAAATGAAAGGTCAGTAACTGCTGTCAAGACCGTCATTTCCTGGTTCATCACTGACGGGATTAGGAGTAGAGACCAACCGAACGAAACCAACACTTTTTGGTTTTTTCGATGTTTGAGTTTGCTCTTTGCGATGAAGTGACGGACATTTGGCAATGAGATGGCCAGTATCATGGCAATAAAAGCATTGTCGGATGGTCATGGGAACCGGATCAGGGCGTGTTTGACGCTTAGGAGAAACCCTCAAACTCCTCGCAGGTTTAGACAACGGAGCACATTCATGGCGCACAGCTGAAAACGTAGTGTGATGGGTCAACACAAACTCATCTGCGAGAACAGCAGCTTTAGACAACAAATCCACCTTTTGCTCATTGAGATGCACAACAACACTTTCTGGAAGACGCGTTTTGAATTCTTCCAACAGAACCAATTCTCTTAGCTGAGCAAAGTCCTTCACTTTACTTGCAGCTAACCACTTATCAAACAAGAGAGTCTTCTCCCTGGCAAACTCTACATGTGTTTGGTTGGCAGATTTTTCACATGACCAAAACCTCTGGTGAATTGTCTCAGGAACTAGCTCATAAGCCCTTAAAATAGTGGATTTCACAATTTCATAATCCAGACTGTCATCAATGGATAAGCTTGCACACACTTCCTGTGCTTTCCCCACCAATTTACACTGCAGCAACAAACTCCACACATCCTTGGGCCATTTCAAAGTGGTTGCGATGCGTTCAAAGGCATTAAAGTAAGAGTCAACCTCACTTTCTCTGAAAGGTGGCACTAAAGCAATCTGCTTGCTTGCATCAAACTGGTCAGAGGAGAATGAATCACAAGTTTTACTGACAATTTTACTCACTGTAATAGAGGTAACATTACGTTGTCAGGAGGGATCCAGCTCCATAGCCCTTATACGGAGATGCATAAGCTCAACTTCTTTGGCTTTAGCCTCAAGCTCCACCTCTTTCAGGTGAAGGGCGAGCCTAAGATGTTGAAATTGTCCGGCTGGGCTAACATTTGGGACCTGAATGGCAGCAGGAGCCTCTGCCCCTGGTGTCACCCGTCCACTGGCAGCTTGTGGTATGGTTGCAGCAGCTTCTGCTCCCACATCCACCACCAAACCTCCAGTCGCATCAATCGGCCGAGGTTTCAACTTCGTAATTAACCCCTTTATCCAACAGCTGTGCTGTCAGACACTGCTTAGTTTCTAGCTTTTTAGTATTCAAAGGTTCACTAACATTAAACAACTTTGCCACCAACAACAAATCTGCCTTTGTGCATTGATCCAACTTATCCATGGTGGGTTGCAGTGCAAAATCATCCATGTCAAAAGTCATTGCGACTAGTCTACCCCCAACACTACAAGAAAACTGCCAACCAAAAACTGTAGGCAACCTAAAAAATACAATGAGCAAAAAGAATGGCAAAAGAAAAGAGCGGACGAGCCCCCACTTTATGTTACGCCCCAGTCTAGGTGTACAGGAACGTAGCATAAGAGTTAAAGAAGGAAGTGACCCCGCCCTGGTCCCCAAAACCATACACAGAAAAAACAATTTCTTAGTGAACGGTGGTTTATTTGTCTACACTGAAAAAGAAGCTCCGGGGTGAACAAAGGCCAAAATAACAAACAAAATAAGCTAAGTCAGGAAAGGAGGTGTTGTCTAAAACCCTATGTGAAACAAAAACCAAACAAAAGACAAGCGCTACACCTAACTACCTAACTAAAATAAACAGGAGAAAACAGTACAAGGAAAAATAATAAGGCAGCTCACCCCTTCTGTTTCAGTGCTATTTACAAGTGAAAACTAATGTACACGCTATATACAAAGCTCGGTAAGTCACGAGAAGCTCAAACAGAATGATACAGGTTTTGGAAACCAGGGTCAAGTCTGCTGCTGCTGTCAGTGGCTCAACTGCTGGTAACAGATTTTCAAAGCAACCACATGATCAGGGGACCAATCAGCAGCCGTCAGCTTATCCAATCAGGGACCTGCAGAGACTTAAAGACACAGACACAAGAAACAGCCACCAAGACACATTATGACCAGGGCCGTAACAACATCTTTCAGTAAAAACTTGCTTCAGTAGCCAGCCTGTTTCAGTAAAAACCTATTTCAATAACAAACCTGTTTCAGTAAAAAATAAAAACATGTTTCAGTAAAAACGTGTTTCAAAAACAAACCTGTTTCAGTAAAAACCTGTTTCAGTAAAAACCTGTTTCAATAACAAACCTGTTTCAGTAAAAACATGTTTCAGTAAAAACGTGTTTCAATAACAAACCTATTTCAGTAAAAACATGTTTCAGTAAAAACATGTTTCAGTAAAAACGTGTTTCAGTAAAAACATGTTTCAGTAAAAACATGTTTCAGTAAAAACGTTTTTCAATAACAAACCTGTTTCAATAAAAATAAAAACATGTTTCAGTAAAAACGTGTTTCAATAACAAACCTGTTTCAGTAAAAACATGTTTCGGTTAAAACGTCTTTCAATAACAAACCTGTTTCAGTAAAAACGTGTTTCAGTAAAAACAAGCTTCAGTAGCCAACCTGTTTCAGTAAAAACCTGTTTCAGTAAAAACCTGTTTCAGTAAAAACCTGTTTCAGTAAAAACATGTTTCAATAACAAACCTGTTTCAGTAAAAATAAAAACATGTTTCAGTAAAAACGTGTTTCAATAACAAACCTGTTTCAGTAAAAACATGTTTCAGTAAAAACGTCTTTCAATAACAAACCTGTTTCAGTAAAAACCTGTTTCAGTAAAAACATGTTTCAATAACAAACCTGTTTCAGTAAAAACCTGTTTCAGTAAAAACCTGTTTCAGTAAAAACCTGTTTCAATAACAAACCTGTTTCAGTAAAAATAAAAACATGTTTCAGTAAAAACGTGTTTCAATAACAAACCTGTTTCAGTAAAAACCTGTTTCAGTAAAAACGTCTTTCAATAACAAACCTGTTTCAGTAAAAACCTGTTTCAGTAAAAACATGTTTCAGTAAAAACCTGTTTCAATAACAAACCTGTTTCAGTAAAAACATGTTTCGGTTAAAACATGCTTCAATAACAAACCTGTTTCAGTAAAAACCTGTTTCAGTAAAAACATGTTTCGGTTAAAACATGCTTCAATAACAAACCTGTTTCAGTAAAAACCTGTTTCAGTAAAAACATGTTTCAGTAAAAACGTCTTTCAATAACAAACCTGTTTCAGTAAAAACCTGTTTCAGTAAAAACATGTTTCGGTTAAAACATGCTTCAGTAGCCAACCTGTTCCAGGACTGCTAGAAAAGTTTAACATAACTAACTGTCTGTGCTGAATCAGTCTTATTAGGTAATGTTCAAATAATGTGATCATCCCAGTGTTTTCAGTGTGGGAGAAAGTACTCAGGGCCTTCAAGTTACACACTATGAAAGGCAGCAACAAGGTTAATGTTCAGAAACCTAAAGTCTGTATCAGCAGCAGAATGGAGCTAAAATAAATGTTGGTTTCAGTTCTATGAAGCTTTGAGTATTTTGGATCAGTAGCTGCTGTGTGTGTTGCATCATATTGCTGTAACTGTTTATATGCTTTATATATTCTGAGCTAAGTTGATCTATGGTGTTACATCATATTCTATAAGGATGTTATGTGTTTGTATACTTTCTGCCCAGTTTGACCCATTTAGCAGACGTCAGCCTGTTTAAGGCTCTGATATCTATTCTGTATGACTTACAGCAGTTATGACATGGTCTGATTTTCTCACCCAATAAAGGAATATTTCATATATCAGTCTACTCTTCATTCTATCAGACACAGTTATCACAGCTCCTACATTTGCTTTTTACACATATATGTAAGCATTGAGCCAAATTTAGTAATGCCAACATATTAAAAGAACAATATTTGTCTCCTATATATAATACATCTATATACACACTGTCACAGATGCTTGTGTTTGAGTGAAGATTTAAGGTGACAGGAAATATAAATAACTGCAACTTCAATCTTTACTGAAGCTCAGTGTTTGACACAGAGTTCAAGCTCACTGCTGTAATAACTAATAATGATTAATATACTAACTATAATATTGGCCATATTATATTTACCTTACCACAGTGAGATGATTTTAGTCTCATGAACAACATCAGCTAATTGTTATTTACTAGCTAATCTTATATGACTGTTCAGTACAGAAATGAAACCCAACAATCATGTTTCACAGTCCTGTGGTCTCAGATACTCAACTAATCACACAAAGCTCATGTAAAACAAACAAACAAATGGACAAACGATTTTCTCCGTCATTTCTGTCACACAAAGCTGTATGAAACGTTTCCAGCGGTTAGTATCATGGTTGCTAGGCAACCTGGGCAGCGTGATGGAGGCTAGACCGTCCCATTTCACTTCCGGCTTTAGCAGTCTTTGAGTACGTGACCGTTGTGGACTCTGAGGCTGCAGGCCCTGAATTGGGACACAGCCTCATTGATCTGTAGTTCACGGTAGAGGAAATGTAAACATTTTGAATTTATGGTTTACCAGGAGACAATGATAGTCCACATGACTAAATGTCTGAATTGAGCCAATTATATTTCAGATACAGTGATACAGACTGTGGATGCACAACTGTCATAGGTCATTATTAGACCCCTCAAAAATGTGATTAACTGACGTTAGCTTCCTAACACAACTCATAGCTTCGATGATAACAGGATGTTGATGTATGTTAGCTAGGATGAATTAGAGACAGAGCGAGAAAGAGAAACATATCAAGTAGAAAACCCCATATCAAGAGGTCATGTGACATGTCATGTGACTGATGATGGTGTCAGGAGGTGAGTGGGTGACAAAGAGTCAAAGTCATCTTCATTCACACAAACTTTATTCATATCTGTTTGGGCCCTGATCACATGATACTAATACACAACAGATCTACACACACACACACTCTCTTTTGTACACACACACACACACACACACACTACAGTGTTGGCCGCTGCATATTTAGTTTAGCTTTTTGCTCACATATATATGGTACATTTCTATATCGTCATATTCGCTGCACATAGATTCATATTGAGAGCATACACAGGTAACTATGCACAAGCACAGGTGTGGGAGGGGCCGAGGTGCGTGGAGTGTGCCGCTGCAGAGCAAAGTGTAACACTTTACTGATTGATAAACTCATACGACAAGCATGCAGACGTTAATGTAGACAACGACGACACGGCACAGCTAATGCCCCGCGGCGGTGGCGGCGCTGAACGCTGCTCGGAGCTTAACTAACTCTACAAAATCACCACAACATGAAGAACAAACACAACACAGTGAGGAGATCAGCTGGTACATCCAAACAGGAAACACGATCGCTTGACACTTTGCTCGCATGAGCAGCACAAAACCAACCCCACCTCCAGAGAAACCGGGCCACCTCCACAAACATTATCTCCTCATCGCTTCAGTCACAGTTTCCTCTGATCTTCACATCAGAGGAAGCTCACGGTAAACCAATGAGGAAATGAAGAAGAACAAAAAACATGTCAACCCTGCTGGCGTTAGATGAAGAGGTAGAACCAGCTGGAACCAGGAAAGGGAAGGAGGAACCACAACGATCCATTTGGAACCAGCTGGTAGCTTCGTGGTCCATGCAATAGCTACACTGGACAAACATTTGTGGAACAGATGTAGATCAGAGGTAAGACGGGACGGTTAGCTGAAGGTGGGTGAGCTCAGCGAGCACTGTGCTGCTTTTCAATCTTTTCTCTCTCTGATGTAGATGTGATAACAGCTCTCTACCTCTAACAGCCCGATTACTATGTGAAGGGTTCAGGATATCGGACCGAATTTGACCTTTAACGGAAACCGCATCAGCAGGATTTGATTTGTGGAGGGATCAAATTTGACCTTAAGCTACCTTTATTCTAGCTAACTCACAGCTAACTATCCCACCTTAAAGACGGTATAAAAGATGGACATAGCTTCTGGGTCTGAAACGTGACGCACTAAAGCTGCAATCTTTGTAATGGCCACCAGGGGGCATTAGCTGTGGTAGACTTGCCAGTCCCACAGAAGTCTGAAAAACCACCCTGGCCGTGACCTCTGTTAACACTTCCTGGTGAGTTTTTGGTCCCTGCTGCTCGTCTCAGTTCGAACCCAATAACAGATCGAGTCAATTTCAAACATTTTGATCGTTGTATGTTTCTGAAAAACTCATCGGGCCTCTTGGCTCCACCCCTCAATCGTCACACATGTGTCAACACACTGAGATGGCCATGGTGAGAGAAGCTCGTCTCATGGCTTCATACTGGCATTCAAAAATATAAAACATCACGGCAGCTACGTCCATCTGTTACACCGTCTTTGCTGAACCGCTCATAAAGTCTGAGCACAGACTGATTGAGTCCCTGGATCCAGCTGAGAGGTCACAGCCCATCTCTGGAAACATCTGGATTCAGTACTGTCCATAACTTTGACAGTTACAAACGCACAAACTGAGCCAGTTACATGACCGTTCACGAGGCCTGTGTACAGCTGGTTTCAGCCTATGTTTGTGCTTAGAGGATGGTGCATGGTGATCCACACATGTCACATGTTCAGTGCAGCTACAGGTGGAAGGACAGACGCCAGCAGAAACAAACGTGGAATTCCAGCAGAGTAAAATAAATAATACAATAAATAGATAAATACACAAGTTAAAACTGTAAACTTTACACTGTAAAGAAACGGCACCATGGATCAGAACAGGAAGTGAACATGAAGATGATCTCAGCCGGGACATTCAGAACAGAGACCTCCTCCTCGCCTCGTCTCCTCCGGAGTCGTCTACAGTACTGACCGACCTGCTGAGGTCACATGTTTCTGTCTGCGGCGTGACCGAACGTCATATTTACACACAATGTATTGCTGATCAGCTGCTATACAGTCAGAATAAGTGCTGATAATAATCAATATGTTTATTACTAGGAAGGTTCACAGTAACACAGCTTCAGTGAGACACAAACACACACTCCGTTCAGCTTAACCCTCAATCGAAGACTGGGGACTCTCTCCGTGGGCGGGGCTACCTTTACTGGGACGACTGGGAAAAAAATGACAGAAAACAAAAGAGGAGAAGAGTAAATGAGGAGAAAGGCCAACTGGTACAGGGGTCAGAGGTCACATGAGTACAAACAGAACTGGCTAGAACCAGCAGTGATCCTCATGATCACGGTAGATCTTGATGGAACCAGATGGTACCAATAAGCAGGTCGTTCGGTGAGCAGCTTATACATTTAAACCAGTTAGAAGATCCAACAGACTAGAACCAGCAGAAACTTGTTAGATGTAAAGAAACCAGTTGCTGAAACTTACCGGAGCCAACCAGAACTGGCTAAAACAGCTGGTACTAGCATGTTGGGCAACCAGTCTGTTCAAACCAACCAGCCCGGTCTACATCAGGGCTGGATTTCTCAAGAACCAGTTGGTACCGGTATATCGGAACAACTGGCAGGAACCAGTGAAACCAGTAGATGGACCCAAACAAGGAGCAGGTTTGGAAAGCAGTCCATTCAAATATGGCTGAGTTAGAACTACTGTGAACCACTGAAGCCGAGTTTAAAACAAAAACCATCAGGACCCGCTCGGATCATCCTGCTGGTACCAGTAACCCATCCATCAATATCAAGCTGGAATTAGAACCAGTTAGAACCAGTTTAAGCAGGCTGGAATAAGTCTGAGGTTTGAACCAGTCAGAGCTGGTCTGGTGCAGCATGTGACCAAAGGGAAATCTGAGTAAAGTGTCCATGCTGTGAAACCACATATGGAGCACTGATGGAACGGCCGTTTCACACGGGTCACGTGTTTCGTATGCTTGTGTGTGTGACTGTCAGGGGGCGGAGTCAGAGGCTGGTCTGGATGGTCGGGATGGAGATGCAGGAGCCCTCCGACTGGAGACAGACAGACAGACAGAGAGACAGACAGTCAGTCACGGGCCGATGGAGCTGGTAGTCACACTGATGCTAGGAAAATGGGCGGTACCACACGGTGAGCGCAACAGTTTGATTGGGCGATGAGACAAACACACAGGGTGGAAACAGTGACATCACACAGACATCTGACGTACCATTGGTGAACTCCTCACTGGTCACTGATAGAGATTCTGAAAGAATAACCAAATATGGTCAACATGAGGGAGGCGGAGCTACCTGCTCTGACGCTGAGAGATTCCTCCCAAACACTGAAGGTTTGTGAGTATGTTTCAACATTTCTGCATAAATCTGATCAAATTTTCTAAAAGTCCAAACATAGAACCAAACAGTGGTGACTATCACTCATTCACTAAACTGATCCAACATGAGTGAGGCTCCCGCGTCCTGTACTGGACTGCTAACACGTCCTATTTCAGCCACACATGCTCTGTGGGTATCAGTGAGGACCAGAACTAGCTGGAACCGTTACGATCCCTCTGGCAGGGGCAGCTCAGACATTATTCAGTCTGTTGCAGCCGGATGATTATGTTAGTTTAAATGAATCAACACCCCCGAGTCATTCTAACTACCAGAAACCTCGAAGCACAGGCCGAGGGGGAGGTGTGGCAGCAATTTTTCACACCAGCCTATTAATCAACCAAAAACCCAGACAGACTTTTAATTCATTTGAAAGCCTGATGCTTAGCCTCGTCCACCCCAGCTGTGAAACTCAGAAACCAGTCTTACTTGTTATCATCTATCGTCCACCTGGGCCTTACACAGAGTTTGTCTGATTTCTCAGACTTTATATCTAATTTAGTTCTGAGCTCAGATAAAATAATTATTGTGGGTGATTTTAACATCCATGTAGATGCTAAAAATGACAGCCTCAACATGGCATTTAATCTGTTATTAGACTCAATTGGCTTCTCTCAAAATGTAAAAGAACCCATCCACCACTTTAATCACACTCTAGATCTTGTTTTAACATATGGCATAGAAACTGAACATTTAACAGTGTTTCCTGAAAACCCTCTCCTGTCTGATCATTTCCTGATAACATTTACATTTACAATAATTGATTACACAGCAGTGGAGAGTAGACTCTATCACAGTAGATGTCTTTCTGAAAGCGCTGTAACTAAGTTTAAGAATATAATCCACCCACTGTTATCATCTTCAATGCCCTGTACCAACATAGAGCAGAACAGCTATCTGAACGCTGCTCCAACAGAGGTCGATCATCTTGTTAATAATTTCACCTCCTCACTACGTACGACTCTGGATACTGTAGCTCCTGTGAAAACTAAGGTCTCTAATCAGAAGTACCTGACTCCGTGGTATAATTCTCAAACACGTAGCCTAAAGCAGATGACTCGTAATCTGGAGAGGAAATGGCGTGTCACAAATTTAGAGGATCATCATTTAGCCTGGAGAAATAGTTTGCTGCTTTATAAGAAAGCCCTCCACAAAGCCAGAACATCTTACTATTCATCACTGATTGAAGAAAATAAGAACAACCCCAGGTTTCTCTTCAGCTCTGTAGCCAGGCTGACAAACAGTCAGAGCTCTTTTGAGCCAACCATCCCTTTAACGTTAACTAGTAATGACTTCATGAACTTCTTCACAAATACAATTTTTATCATTAGAGAAAAAATTACCAGTAATCATCCCACAGATGTAATATTATCTACAGCTACTCTTAGTACCATTGATGTTAAGTTAGACTCTTTTTCTCCAATTGATCTTTCTGAGTTAACTTCAATAATTACTTCCTCCAAACCATCAACGTGTCTTTTAGACCCCATTCCTACAAAACTGCTCAAAGAAGTCCTGCCATTAATTAATTCTTCGATCTTAAATATGATCAACCTATCTCTAATGATCGGCTATGTACCACAGGCCTTCAAGCTGGCTGTAGTTAAACCTTTACTCAAAAAGCATCTCTAGACCCAGCAGTCTTAGCTAATTATAGGCCAATCTCCAACCTTCCTTTATATCAAACATCCTTGAAAGAGCAGTTGTCAAACAGCTAACAGATCATCATTGACAGAGTGTCCACTGGCCTGTAGGTGTGAATAGACTGAGTCCTGGCACTTATTGTCGTATGTGTTTACTTTGTTATTTTCCTTTTTACATCAAATTTATGCAAAAACATAGAAAATCATAAGAAACTGTCAAACACCTCTGAAAGGTACTGTTAGAACAGGATCACACAAACACAAGAGACGAACGGACAGAAAGACAGGAAAACACACACAGACACACACACACGCACAGACACGCACAGACAGGAGGACAGACAGACAGGAGGACAGACAGACATGGCTCCGTGGGCTGTGTGGGAGTGGGCAGGTGCGCAGACCTCATGCTGGGCTAACAGACACACAGGTGAGGACGGAGAGTCTGAGGAAAGAAAGACAGTCTTTCTTTTTCATGTCTGTGCAGGTTGTTTGTTGATCGCTGCTTTTTGTTCTACAGTACCAACGAAGAAGAAAGTTGCTCTCAGCTAGTTTTTGATAAAACATCATCCGGGTCACACAAACACAAACTCTCTGCTTCAGGTTCAAACACTTTCACAGGTAATGCTCTTTTTAACGACTGATGTCTTTTACTGTAGCTCTGCTGAAGCCAGCTGCACACACTGATGACAATCCCTGGAAACATCTGGATGTTCATGGTACAGTTTAGAAACAGCATTCCAGGATACAGTCATCTGTTTGATGCTCCTGTACACTGCACGCCGAGACCGTCTTACACTGTCACACACACCCGTCAACCAACACCTGCAGTTCCTCCACCATCCAGCCGAAGCAGCAGTGAGTCAGTCCCACAGATTTCCATGTAAAACTTTACGTGTTTGGTGTCTGTGGATCATTTATTGGAGGATGCGTTATTACGCACCTGGATTAAAGTTTTCATTATTAGGGGCGTGGCCTCTTTGACTGACAGGTGGATGATGAAACAGGTGGCTGCAGCTGATGGCTGTCTGCTGGGCTTCAGCTCAGCTCATGTCCCTGAACTGGACCTGTGGACCGTGTGCGTGCTGCCGGAGCTTTTTTAATGACATGGCCAATAACACTGCTGCTGTGACGTTACTGTGAGAGACCATGTGACATCACAGGCTCCTTTCATCTTTTATGTACAGTCTGCCTCCAGAAACTCACCTGTCCTGACTGCATTTGAACTCAGCACACGCTAGGAGCCTGTGACCGTGCTGCTGATCACCTGACCTCTGTGACCTCAGGTTTCCTGTTATAAACATGGATTAGGAGGAGCGTTACCTGGGAACTCCAGGTGGTGGCGCTCTGTTGGGTCGTGAGGGAATAGAGGGTGGGGGTCCAGGATCAGGTGACACCGCTGGACGGGAGGGGGGACCCGGGGCGGCACGACCACCTGGACGAGGAGGGCCAGGAGGGGCCCGGCGCTGGGGGGTCGGACTGGACATGGGGGACCTGCAGAGACCAGCCGAGTGTCAGCGATGCCGCCCATGGTCTGTTACGCAGCACGGCCCATCTGTTAGCGGCATACCTGCGTCCTGACGGCATCCCCGTCACCTGCAGCCACGAGTCGTCAACAGGCGGAGGCATCGCTGTGGTGATGGTGGAGGTGCTGATGTCACCGATGATGCTGAGGCCCTCGCGCAGCGCGTGGTACATCCTGAGCATCTCATCGCGGTGCTGAGCCTGGACGAGAGCAGGAAGAAGCAGAGTCTGAGTCTGATTGGCTTAAAACCCGAGCCCCTCCCACCTCCACCTGCTGCCTCACCTGTTCCTGGGACTCCTCCATCAGGGTGTTCTGGTCTCCACAAGAGTACAGCTGAGCCAGCAGGTCAGCGTGGATGAAGTCCTTCGTCTGAGGAGCAGAGAGGAGGTCACGTGACTCACAATATGACTTCCTGTACGGCCTTGTGCAGCGCCCCCCTGCCCTCCATCCAGGATCTGTACCTCTCAAGAACCAGGAAACGGGCAGGGAAAATCATCGCAGACCCCTCACACCCTGCACACAGACTTTTTGATCTGCTGCCCTCTGGCAGACGGTACAGAAGCCTGCAGACCAGGACCACCCGACACAGGAACAGTTTCTTTCCCCTCGCCATCTCCCTCCTAAACAGTTGACCTGTCACACTGCTCCCCCTGCCAGACTGCAGCTGCACCTTATGTACATTTTGTAGTATTCATTCCACCTCATTCATTTCTGTATTTTATGTATATAAGTTTAGATTCGTTATTTATAGTTGGTTTACACAGCTTTGTGTATGTATGTGTAATGTGTATATATAGACACGTGTGTGTGTGTGTGTGTGTGTGTGTGTGTGTGTGTGTGTGTGTGTGTGTGTGTGTGTGTGTGTGTGTGTGTGTCGTACATTGTTGACCATTAGGTGCATGATGGTCTTGGGGATCAGGTCCCTGATGGTACGGTGGATGATGGCAAGGTACGAGTCCACCAGGTTCCTGACGATCTCCACCTGCCGCTCCAGCTGAGGGTCCAGACTGTGGATCTGCCCGTCGCCACTCGACTCCTCGACCTCCACCTGCACACGCTGACCGTTAAACACACACACACCACCTCCACCTGAAGTGCATCATGAGACACTCACCTTCTCTTTATCCTGATGGAGGGTGTGGAGAGGACAGAATAAAGTATTTACATGTAATTGTACTGCAGTAATAAGTAATAACATCAGTAATAATATTGTTATAACACAGTACAAATTGGGCGTACCACGCTGCGTTCAGGGTACACTCCAGCACGTAGGAAGGACGCCTTCCAGCCGTCGACCTCGTCCTGAGACTCGCTGGCCAGCTCCAGCTGACGGTAGTCCTTGTACACGTTCCTACAGACACAAATCACAGGATCATCATCAGAACCAACGACACACACATATCTCATCTGCTGCTGAAAAACAAATCTCCATTTTCCATGTCTACTTCCTGTCACGTGACGGCGTTTGTCTGCGCCATCAGAGAGCCTAAACTTTGACTGAGAACAGTTTAACATCCTCCTCCTTCACCGGAAACATCTGCGCTGATGTGTTTCGAGCCGCTGCAGCTGGCACATCGCTGTGTGTCCAAATGGCGCTCCGTTTAGTTTCCATCTTCGCTGACCTTCAGATTTTTAACCACACGCTTTCATTCTCGGTTCGATCACAGCACATCACACTCAGATGGAAACTAACTCGTTGTTAAACGTTAGCGTAGGAGCTGGACGCTCGGAGCACCTCTCAGTGTGTGGACGTGGCTGATCACACTGACCTGTGCTCAGTGTTGAACAGGGCGAAGATGTGTTTGCTGGACATGAAGCTCTTCTCAATGTCCTTCAGTTTCAGGTTGTCTACAGGCAGCATGTACTTCTTCTCTTTCTCCTGTAGGAGGTGCAATGAAAGCAGTGAGATAAATAGCATAAAGCCTTTCGGGCTTCTGCCCTCTCAGTAAACCTTTATTTAACTAGATTTAACTTTAAATAGAAATAAAAGGTTTGTGCTGGATCCATGTGACACCTTCCTTTGGTATCAAAAAACCTGCTGATGGAAATGAGCAACAACGTGTTTACATGTGTGTGTTTGTCACGGTTTCCTCCTGCAGACTGTGAGGTGTTGAAATGACTCGTCCAGCCGCGGTTTGTACTGCAGATTGTGACAGTTTTGAAATACATGTCTGATGTGTAATGGCACGGCTCACCGGCAAAGCTCTGCACACAAACAAAACCAGCTGGTACATAAAAACATGCTCTGCCACACAGCGCTGCACGGTGCAGGTGTGAGCATGCGTGTGCGTTTGTGCAGGTGTCTGTGCCAGTGTGTGTTACCTCGTCATCTTTGTACCAGGACAGCGTCTCAGCAGTCAGGACGAACCAGTACTCTTTGGCTCCGCCCTTCATGATGCCGATGTTGTTGATGGTGAGCCAGCCTTTACGGATCACCTGCGCACGGCATCAGTAAAACATGTGACTGCTGATGATGTCACTAATCGCTAAAATGTGAAAACATCTGATGTTGGGCTGCAGTCTCCGCAGAAACCTGGACGTTTGGTATCAGGTAAAGATCAAATAACACCTGGACCAACATCACGAACCACCTCAGGAGGAGGATTCAAATCCAGATCAAAGGTCAAAGGTTGCTTTAAACCTGCATTTCACAGGTCAATGACACCAGTGTTTCCAGTAAACCAGCTCCAACACAGGTGCACCCTCACCCTTCCCATTACGCTACACATGAACACACACACTCACCATGATCTCATCCTGGTTGCCGTGGCAACAGAGGCGTTGGAGACAGAGGAAGAAAAAGAGGTTAAAGATGGCGTCCTCCCACACTTCATCGTGTTGCTCCTCCTTTCCCAGGATACCTGCACACACTCACCTGGTTTCCTGCTGCCTTCTTCTTGTTCATCTGACTGCTTTTCTGCTGAGCGCTGACACACACACACACACACACACACACACACACACACACACACACACACACACACACACCCCAGGTGAGTGTTCACACAGCTCAGGTGGTGTATCAGACAGCTGACACACCTGTACCTGTGTATCAGGGATACAGGTGAGCCTGACAGGAAGTCGGTTTAAGGGTCTTACTTTGCGAAGCCGATGAAGTCCTCGTGGTTTGTGTTCACGTAGGCCAACTCGATGTCGATCAGCAGCATCACCTGAGGAGGGAGACGGACAGCCATCAGCGGCATGTGACACAGGTGATGTCCATGTATCCTGCAAATCTTCTATGACTTGGTGGCGGTGAAGAGGACGGCCCTGTCACAGCCTGCCCACCTGCTAAGGTGAGCCCCGCCTCTCACCCAATGACAGCTGGAATAGGCCACGACTCTCCAGTGCCTGAACTGCGATGGTCAGGATCATACCAAGATGGCGACGGTGTCATGTGACCAACCTGCTCTTTGGAGCGGCTCTCTCGGTCTCTGATGTGCTGAGTGACGATCCTCTCCATCTCCTCTCTGAGCATCGGATACTGAGCCAGCTGCAGGCAGGAGGAGGTCAAAGGTCACTGTAGTCAGTACTGTGTATTAGCGCTTAGTACTGTGCGATGATAGTACTCGTAGTATGTGTAGTACCTTCTGCGTGCACTGCCTGACGGTGTTGACGAGCTCGCTGATCACCATGTCGACACATTTCTGACACGGCTCTTTGAGCTGAGCGATCAGACGCTTCACGATCGTCTCGAATGCCATGTCAGGGGTGAACAGACCCGTCCTGAGCACAGGTGAGCGCATTCACACTCACCCCTGTATTCAGTTTTCCATTTCACACTACAACCTAGGTTTGCCACTTATCTGTACTCTAATTTTAATAACTGTACAGTACTCTGCTTTGCTATTGTCCAAGATGTAAATATGTAAAAATTGTGTTTCTGTTTCTAGTCTGTTTGTGTGTTTTTGCTGCTGATACAACCAAAGTTCCCCCTTTGTGGGACAATTAAAGGATTAGAATTCTGCGAGCGCAGCGACACACACTCATTAACCTCTGTCTCTCTTCCACAGCATGTCTTCATCCTGTCTTCCTTCTCTCACCCCAACCAATCACAGCAGATGGCCCCGCCCCTCCCTGAGCCTGGTTCTTCCTGTTCAAAGGGAGTTTTTCCTTCCCACTGTCGCCAAAGTGCTTGCTCGTAGGGGGTCATATGATTGTTGGGATTTTCTCTGTATCTATTATTATAGGATATACTGTACAATATAAAGCACCTTGAGGCGACTGTTGTTGTGATTTGATGCTGTGTAAATTAAATTGAACTGAATAGAAAAAAGATCAAAGCTATGCAGCACTTGTTACAGTAAGCTGCAGGGACGCACGTCTGCTGTCTGAGCACAGTTAGTGTAACTGTTTCTCTGTAACAGCGTCTCACACACACACACACACACACGTTCCCAGGATAACATTGGCAGATGTTTATGGATGAAACTCGTACTCTAATGTCGATTATTCAGCGGATGAAGACATCTTTGAGTGGCAGCGCCCTCAAAGATGACAAGCTAATAATCCATGAATACATCTGGATCCATAAACAGGAAGAACGTGCCGAGAGAAAATGTTCAAACCCAAATAAATGAACAGGTAGCATGCGCACTGCACCCCCTGCTGTACAGTGGAGGTACTGCAGACAGAATAAACAGGGATTTTTTACCGAGGTTTGATATTACAATCAGGCAGGACTTTAGAAACAAACCCACCTTATCCCGTGGATGTTCTTGATGGCGTAGCTGATCTCCTTACGAAGAGTCTTCTCATCACTCTCCAGCTGCACAAACACATTTATGACATCACTCGCCTGCCACAGGAAGTCCTGCTGCACACTGAACCAGCATGATGTCGCACATGGTGCGATGATGTCACCTGAGCGGAACGGTTACCTTGACCAGTTCGAAGGGGAAGCGTTCGTGGAAGATGCGGTTGATCTTCGCCCCTCCCGACAGCTCGTAGGTGTCCACCTGATCCCCGGACCCTTCGATGCGCTTCTCAAAGTCCACAGCGAACTGCTGCACCATCCTGCCGTGAATGTACAGCGCTGGTTATACCCAACCGACATCTGACACTTAGATCTCACACCTGTAGGCTCATCTAGTCGTGCTCCCTTCACCTGAAATCACACTCGTGACTCTACTGTCACCTCGACCCTTGGTCCTCTCTAGCTTACCAACACAGCCCCTCCTTCAGCTCCCTTCATAGAACTGTGGTCAGAGATTTCCGCTCGTCACAGGCAGGAATGTCGTTTTGGGCGTTTCTAACGAGTTCTTCGAACTCTTCCTTTTCCAGGGTGGACTCACTGCAGAGCACGACTTCTACATATATAGTGTCTCATAAATCTAATGATGGTGAGTCCCAGATTCAAGTCCTAATGGGACCCAAGAGGGTCGTTGACCCACTATTGATCATGTGCCTCATCGCATGTTCAAAGATGGTCGTTCACAGTGGACACAGATTTACTCCACTGTGAACGACCATCCTGGAACAGAGGGCGGGGCTTACGACACCAACTGCCATCTATAATCCAGTTTTGAGATCCTTCACACACCCACTCACATCCTGGGTCATCTGACCTCAGTGAGTCACATGATAGGGTGGGGCTAGGTTTCACAGTGGGTTCACCTGGAGCCTCTGCTGATAATGACCCACACCTGTTTTCACACCTTGCCTCATATGATGAGGCACTACGGTCAATATTTTGTCAACGATCTCATTAAGGGACACTCCCATAGGGCTAAAATCTGGGACTCTCCACCCTTTGGTCTGGAACTGGAGAAGCTTCTCGGAAGAAAATTTCTTTCCAAGCTCCTCAGATGTTCTGCGATATCTTTTTACATGACGAGGCTTGTTAACATCTCGTTAGTGATAAAAAGGATGTGTTTGATGCACTCGGGGTCACTCGGGGTCTAAAATCGGTCCAAGAGGTAAAGCTGAGGCTTTCAAACGCAGGAGCACTGCAGCAGCGAGCACGCATAGTGGAGGCAGCATCGTGCTGTTTGGTGCCAGTGGTACATTACACAAATTTGTTCAAGTAATGGAGTAACCTTCAATCAGTAACTACAGGGTTGAAACGTGGACACAGTTGGGGACAAACACACATTAACACTAGATCTGGAATGGATAAAGCGGGCTAACATTAACTGACTTCAACCCTGTTGAAAATGGGAGACCTTAAAAGCCGGCTGTGTAAAGGAACCAAGTTTAAATGAACTCTACCAAGAAGAGATGTCAAATATCATCTGGTAGCCTGTTGATACCAAAAGTGTCTGCTTGATGAGCAACTTGCTAAGAGATAACCAAATATCAGTGTGTATGTGTATACTTGAGTCTGTAAGTATACTGTAGACCCTGTGTGTCCAAAGTAAACTCAGACGTGTTCATTAGTCCTTAAACATATGCTGTGAAATCATTCATGCCAAGCTATGCGTTTTCTCTACACTCTACCAGTGTAGAGAAAACGCATAGCTTGGCATGATGCATGTTGAATCTTGACACGTTGAATCGTTGTAACTGCGTGTTAAAGAGAGCCGTAGGTGAATATCTGTGCTGGTCCTTACTGCAGCAAAGCCTTGGTCTTGCGGCTCGGGTCATCCGGTCTGAAGTTCTTGTACTCCTCCACCTCCTTCTCGATGGAAAGCAGCTGACTCTGCAGTTTACTGCGCAACGCCGGCAACGTGTCCCGAATGTGATTGGTCAGTTGCTGGAGGTAGCAGAGAGGTGCTCTGTTATTTATCACTGACATCAGAACATAGGTGGAATTAAAGGCAGGGGTTTGTATCATATCTATCTAATAGACTCCAGTTTGTGCATGTAAATGGAGAGTCCTCTTCACACACTGAGGTTAATTATGGAGTTCCACAGGGTTCAGTGCTAGGACCAATTCTGTTTACATTATACATGCTTCCCTTAGGCAGCATCATTAGAAGACATAGCATACATTTACACTGCTATGCAGATGACACCCAGCTCTATCTGTCCATGAAGCCAGATAACACACACCAATGAGTTAAACTGCAGGAATGTCTTGAAGACATAAAGACCTGGATGGCCGCTAACTTTCTGCTTCTTCATTCAGATCAAACTGAGGTTATTGTACTCGGCCCTGAAAATCTTAGAAATATGGTATCTAACCAGATTCTTACTCTGGATGGCATTACCTTGGCCTCCAGTAACGCTGTGAGGAACCTTGGAGTCATTTCTGACCAGGACATGTCCTTCAATGCACATATTAAACAAATATGTAAGACTGCTTTCTTCCATTTGCAGTTAATCCAAAATGCTGCAGCAAGAGTCCTGACAGGGACAGGGAGCAGATTTCTCCTGTATCGCCGTCCCTTCATTGGCTCCCTGTTAAATCCAGAATCCTGCTCCTCATAACTTCCTCAAAAATCAGACAGTGTTTTGGAAATGTTCTGGGGAAATTCAAAGAGTATTTATACAGTGAGGACCTTTAGCTGTGCCAGTGTTTGTGCTAAGCTAACAGAACTCACTGCCCAGCCCTGTGGAAAGACAGATTTGAAATCCTTGCAGTCAGAAGACTTGGGAGAGATCTTGTGCATTTACCTGGTTGAGAATCTTCTGCAGGTAGGCGGTGCCCATGCGGTCCGCCAGGTGACGGTAAGCTGGGTGAGATAGGAAGAACTTCCTCTCGGCCTGCAGGGCTGCGGTGATGTCTTTCTTCCCATCGATGTCTTTCTGACTGCGATTCACGACCCCGATGTAACCTGACACAGTGAAAGTCTCATATTGTCTCTGTCTGCTCAGCTGTAGCCTGTTCTGTCTCTTCACCTCCACATTGAGTGAAATTTGAAATGAAAGTGTTTGAGGTGACTTCAAATCTGACTGAGCAGGCAGCTGACCACCAACCAGTGAGAGGGTTTGGTGTAATGTCATGCATCTGTACCTCTTCGTAGCGGCAGCAGTTTGTTCTCCAGGATGTCTCTGGCGTCGGTCCCTTCATCCATCAGATCCAGTTTGGTGATGACCCCGATGGTCCTCAGACCTGCGCGACATTACCGAAACACTTTATTTAGTCCAGGAAAGAACAGTACAGGTGAAAGATGCAGGTGGAGCTGTCAGGAGCCTTACCTTGTGGGTCAACCTCCTTAGCGATCTTCAGGGCGTCAGAGTTAGCAAGGTCAGAGTTGGCTGGGGAAACAGCCAATAGGAGGCAGTTTTCCTTAGTAACGAACTGCATGATCATGTCTCTGATCTGGTGCTCGATGTCGGGTGGCTGGTCGCCCACTGCGACCTTCGTCATCCCAGGAAGATCCACCAGAGTCAGGTTCAGGACTGAGGACAGACAGCAGAGTCAGGACCAGGACAGGTGTGTATGTGTGTGTGTGTGTGTGTGTGTGTTACCATTGGGGGAGTAGACTCTGAGGTTGATGGGGACCGGACTGATGCCTTTGTTCTGCCCCGTCACTCGATCCGTTTCAGCTTCAATCTCCTGACGAACTTCATCAAAGTCCGTGAACTTCTTCCCTTTGCAGTGCAGGAACTCGGCATACTCTGATCAATATACATCACACGATCAGATCAGACACCGCACGGACGAACCACGTGTCTCTGCACTGTGAGTCTCACCTGTGGGACAGTTGATGAGCTGCAGCACGAGGGGACGCCGAGTGACGATGCCGGATCCACGAGGGAGGAAGTCCCTGAGAGGAGGAACAAAGATACGAGCTAGTAACAAAGGACACGACTGTACATAATTTTATTGATCATTAGATTCTGAACGATGTCTGTAAGCCTCTGGCTGTCTGATCGACTTTGCGAAGGACAGGCTGAGCCGTGTCTTTGGTACCACCAAAGTGCTTTTTCAGAGGTCGTGTTATTCACACTCGTTCTGGCCTTAAACCAGGCCCAGTTGTCCTTGGGAGACCCTACCAAGGGCAGGCTGAGCCCAACAACGCCGCTGATTTATTTGATATTTGTATTAATAATAAATCTGCACCTTTCTGCAGATGACGCTGTACCGTAGGCCGACTCACTCGACTCTGAATCATCCTGTTGAGGTGCTTTAAACTGCATTGCAGTGGCTGCAGACTTTATTGTGCAGCTTAAAGTTAGTTATTAATGCTAATAAAACCAAATTCATCCTGTTTTCCAGAAATCACTCACAGATTGTTTTTTATAAACTGGGAGATTGTATTGAAAGTGTGTAATCCTATAAATATTTGAGTGTTCGGTTGGACAACAAAGTTCAGACGGAGCATTGAGTGCAAACTTTAGATTTGACTTTATTATGAAAAGTTTTGGTTTACCAGTCAGCAGTTAGTAAAAACGTGCACAGGTTATATTCTTAACCTTGATTATAGTGATATTATTGATGTGCACGCTGCCTCCTCTGTCAGACTCTGCAGATCACAGCTCTTCACATGTCCCATCAAACTCATTGCACACATCACTGGACCGCTTCAGTTTAAATATGAACTCTGAATATCTTCAAACAGCTGCTATGATCTGAGCTTCTCTGACTGGGTCTTTTTTAGCCCTCTCTAATTTTGCACCTTGGCTGCTGACAGACACTAGCTCTGCTTTTAAGATTCAAACTTTCCTTTTTGGATCAGGTGACCCTGAATCCTCCCTTAGTTATGCTGCCAGGTGTAGGCTGCTGGGGGATTCCCATGATGCACTGGGTGTTTCTTCTTCACTCACTATATCAGGGGTGTCAAACATACGGCCCAGGGGCTCGATGTTTGTTAACTGTAAAGACTCCCCGAGGAATGAAATAACAGAAAGTTTATGTTTTCTTTTGTTTTGATTTTTTTTTAACAATAGATTCAATAGAATACAATTGAATACGTGCTTTCCCACGTCGTCTTCTACGTTGAGAGACACAGGAGACCCTCAAGGAGAGAGCGGGTAGGGGACCCGGTCCTTGTTAAAAGATACCTGAGCCACTGGGAGAAGCTGGTTCTCAACAACGGTGTGTTGTACAGTCTCCAGAGACCAGATATCAGGTAACAGACGACTGCAGTTCGTGGTTCCTGACTCGTTGAAGGCCGAGGTCCTCAGAGGGATCCATGATGATGCTGGTCACCAGGGCCAGTTCAGGAGTTTAGACCTGGCTAGAAAGAGATTTCTCTGGTTGAACCTTGGGCGTGACGTGAGAGGCCATGTACGGGGATGCCAGCGCTGCGTAGTCAGTAAGACCATCTAACCAGAGGGTCGTGCTCTTTTGCTCAGCATGTCCTTGTCCAGACTGTTGGAGTTGGTCTGCATCAACTTTTGGTCGGCTGAGGCTTCACACAAGTCTGTGGACGTCTTGGTCATCACAGACCACTTCACTGGATGGGCGCAGGCCTTCCCATACAAGGACCAGTCGGCTAAACAGCTTGCAAGGCTTCTCTGGAACAGGTACTTCTGTGTGTTCGGCTTTCTGGAAAGGATGCACAGCGACCAGGGTGCTAATTTTGAGAGTCAATTGATAAGTGAGCTCCTCAGAGTCTCTGGTGTGGGCTGCGTATAGGGAGGGAGATTTGAATGCCCCTGCTGTGAGCTGTGTTGGTGCTGATGGTGACTGCTCACCCGATGCCATGGATGGGACAGCTGACCTGGAGGTTGTCTCTGAACCTTTGGACCCTGAAGAGAGGACAATTGCATGGGTGTCGCAGTTGACGGAGTCCAGCCGGTCTCAGGGAGATGTTACTGATGTTTCAAGCATGGATTCAGTCCTGCCAGCCGCATCGGGCTTGTCTGTTGAAGTGGACTTTGACCAAGCTGGTTCTAGCACGGCATCCCAAGAGGTCAATATTGCTACGAGCTGTGGGGAGGGTGTACAAGTATGCTCTACTACACCTGAGGTAGCGGTGGATATAGTTGCTCATGCCATTGCTCAGTCCCCAAAGGTTGACTATGGCCAAACCGGGGATGCTTCCCAGATCAGAACCAGACTTGGGCGACTTGTCAAACCAGTGAATAGACTGATCCAAATGTTTTGTTTATATGTCTACCTGAGTGATGGGATTTGTACTTGCTGTTACGTACTCTGCATTTTTGTTGTTTTTTTCCCTGTTGAGCCGTGGTACACACCTTGTAAAGGGTTATTGGTAGGGTGTATTTCGGGCACTCTGCTGCCAGTTGCTGGGTTGGGAGTTTAGCGCTGCTCCAATCCCACTTCATCCTTAGGGATACGTTTAGTTGGTGTTTGTGATTTTTGACCTCTGTTTGGTTGGTGTGTACCAGTGTGGGTGCCTTTGGTACCTGAGGCTCAAATTTGATCAAATTCAGTGGGGCTGAGTATAACAGAGTTAAAAATACATCTGGAAAAACATGTACTTACCTGGTCTTAATTATTATTTTAAGTGTGAATTTTATCATCTTTGTTGTATTTTATTTTGAAAATCCATCAACCGGATCTCGCTCTGGCGTTTAGAAGCTTCTAAGGCTTCTGTTCCTCACAAGGCCCATTTGCACTGTGAGGGTAAGTTCTGTAATGAAAGGCTCTGGCATCTTTATGGTTTCTGGTGTAAATGTTGTTACATAGGTTGTACATGTTGGTGTATATAGATTTGTATTGATGTTAGAACGCTACTGTGTAACTGAAACAAAGGTTGGTTGCTGTTAAACAGTGTTTCTGCCGTATCTATGCTCTTTTGCAGTAAGCTTTTGCCGGCCCCCTAGTGGTTGCTGCGCATAGCTGGACTTACTGTTTTTCTGCGCTTTTTTGTGACGTTTGCTTTACATTGCAGGAGCTACAATTGCTGGTGAGGGACCAGACAAAGAGCGATTCATAAGACCCTTATGAAAAGGACACCGAGGGAACAGTTTACCCTGCCCGGGATAGGGTTACCGGGGCCCCGCCCTGGAGCCAGGCCCGGGGAGGGTGCCCGAGGGCGAGCATCTGGTGGCCAGGCCTTAGTCCATGGGGCCCGGCCGGGCACAGCCCGAAGAGGAGACATGGGCCCATCCTCCCGCAGGAGGCGCCATAGGGGTCGGGTGCATTGTGTGCCGGGTGGCGGCCAGGAGCAGAGGCCCTGGCGGACTGACCCCCGGCTGCCAAGACTGGCAATAGGGACATGGAATGTCACCTCTCTGGTGGGAAGGAGCCTGAGTTAGTGCGTGAGGTTGAGAGGTAAGATAAGATAAGATAACCTTTATTAGTCCCACACGTGGGAAATTTGTTTTGTCACAGCAGGAAGTGGACAGTGCAAAAGTTATGAGGCAAAAATTAGAATACAATAAGAATAAATACAGTACACAACTGTACAGAATAGAATAAAATAAAATACTATATACAGTAGAATAAAATAAAATAAATATACAATAAGATAAAAATAGAATACAAATACAAATACTATATACAACTGAGTAAAAATACAACGATGACAGAAAGGATTATTGCACTTAGTATTATTGCATATGTATGGATGTGTGTGCTTGATCAGTTAAAGTCTTTATTATGGAGTCTGACAGCAGTGGGGAGGAAAGACCTGCGAAATCTCTCCGTCCCACACCGTGGGTGCCGCAGTCTCCCACTGAAGGAGCTGCTCAGTGCTGTCACAGTCTGCTGCATGGGGTGGGAGATGTTGTCCATCAGGGATGACAGCTTAGCCGCCGTTCTCCTGTCACTCACCACCTCCACTGGGTCCAGAGGGCATCCTAGAACAGAGCTGGCCCTTCGGATCACCCTGTTCAGTCTCTTCCTGTCCCCAGCAGAGATGCTGCCGCCCCAGCAGACCACGCCATAAAAGATAGCAGAAGCCACAACAGAGTCATAGAATTTCTTCAGGAGTGGGCTCTCCACTCCAAACGACCTGAGTCTCCGCAGCAGGTACAGCCTGCTCTGCCCTTTCCTGTAGAGGGCGTCTGAGTTATGAGTCCAGTCCAGTCTATTGTTCAGATGAACACCAAGGTACCTGTAGCTGTCCACAGCCTCAATGTCCATACCTTGGATGTTCAGTGGTTGCAGTGGAGAATGCTTGTGCCTGCGGAAGTCTACCACCAGTTCCTTGGTTTTACTGGCGTTGATCTGGAGGTAGTTCAGCTGGCACCAGTCCACAAAGTCTTGGGTCAGACCTCTGTACTCCTTGTCGTCCCCATCAGTGATGAGGCCGACTATTGCAGAGTCATCAGAGAACTTCTGCAGGAAGCACTGGGTGGAATTGTGGGAGAAGTCTGCAGTGTAGATGGTGAAGAGGAACGGAGCCAGAACCGTTCCCTGTGGGGCCCCCGTACTGCAGACGACCCTGTACGACACACAGCCCTGAGTCCTCACATACTGTGGTCGGTCGGTGAGGTAGTCCAGGATCCAGGTAGTGAGGTGATGGTCCACTCCAGAGTTCACCAGCTTGTCCTTTAGAACCGAGGGAAGAATGGTGTTGAAGGCACTGGAGAAATCAAAGAACATGATTCTCACAGTGCTTCCAGCGGTCTCCAGGTGAGCGAGGGAACGATGTAGGAGGTGAATGACGGCATCATCCGCTCCAATGCCAGGCTGGTAGGCAAACTGAAGTGGGTCCAGTGATGAGCTTATTAGGCGCCGAAGCTGAGCCAGGACCAACCGCTCCAGGGTCTTCATCAGGTGGGATGTCAGAGCCACCGGCCTGTAGCTGTTGAGGTCCTTGGGGTGTGAAGTCTTTGGCACTGGTACAACACAGGAGGTTTTCCAGAGCTGTGGGACTCTTCCCAACCTCAGGCTCAGGTTGAAGAGGTGCTCCATCACCCCACACAGTTGGTCCGCGCAGGACCTGACGACCCTCGAGCTGATGCCATCTGGACCCGCTGCCTTCTTGCCATTAATCCTCCTCAGTTCCCTCCTAACCTGGGTGGTTGAGAGAGACAGGCTGGAGCCTTGTGTTGAGTGTGTATTGGATGCTGTTGTTGGGGGTGGGGGGGAGTGAGCAGGGTGAATAGAGGAGGTGTGAAGTGTCTGAGGTGGAACAGCAGCAGTGGGGTTGGGTGAGTCTGCAGCCGATGTTGCAGACTGCCTCATGGCTGAGTCAAATCTGTTGAAGAAATGATTCAGGTACCGGCTAGATATAGTCGGGCTCACCTCTACACATGGCTTGGGCTCTGGAACCAGTCTCCTGGAGAGGGGCTGGACTCTGTCTCAGTCTGGAGTTGCCCCTGGTGAGAGGCGGCGGGCTGGGGTGGGTATCCTAATATCCCCTCGGCTTGCTGCCGGTACGTTGGGGTTTTTCCCGGTGGACGAGAGGGTTTGTTCCCTGCGCCTTAGGGTCGGGGAACAGGTCCTGACTGTCATCTGCGCTTATGCGCCGAGTGGCAGTTCAGAGTACCCAGCCTTCTTAGAGTCCCTGGGGGGGGGGGGGGGGGGGGGGGGGGGTGCTGGAGGGTGCTCCACCTGGAGACTCTGTTGTCCTGCTGGGAGACTTCAATGCTCACGTGGGTAACGACAGTGAGACCTGGAGGGGCGTGATTGGGAGGAACGGCCTCCCTGATCTGAACCCGAGCGGTGCTCTGTTATTGGACTTCTGTGCTAATCACAGTTTGGCCATAACGAACACCCTGTTTGAACATAAGAGTGTCCATGAGTGCACGTGGCACCAGGACGCTCTAGGCCGTAGGTCGATGATCGATTTTGTAATCGTATCAGCAGACCTGCGACCATATGTTCTGGACACTCGGGTAAAGAGAGGGGCTGAGCTGTCAACTGATCACCACCTGGTGGTGAGTTGGATCAGGTGGCGGGGGAGGACGCTGGACAGACCTGGTGCACCTAAACGCGTAGTGAGGGTGTGCTGGGAACGTCTAGCAGAGGCCCCAGTCCGCGAGATCTTCAACGCACACCTCCGGCAGAGCTTCAACAGCATTCCGAGGGAGACTGGGGACATTGAGTCCGAATGGACCATGTTCAGCGTCTCCATTGCCGAAGCTGCTGCATTGAGCTGCGGCCGCAAGGTGGTTGGTGCCTGCCGTGGTGGTAATCCCCGAACCAAATGGTGGACACCAGAGGTGAAGGGAGCCACCAGGCTGAAGAAGGAGTCCTATCGGGCTTGGTTAGCCTGTGGGACTTCGGAGGCAGCCGACAGGTATCGACAGGCCAAGCGGAATGCGGCTCGGGCAGTGGTTGAAGCAAAAACTCGGGTGTGGGAGGAGTTCGGAGAGGCCATGGAAAAAGACTTTCGGACTGCCTCGAAGAGATTCTGGCAAACCGTCAGACGTCTCAGGAGGGGAAAGCGGTGCTCTACCTGCACTGTGTATAGTGCTGGCGGAGCGCTGCTGACGTCGACTGAGAAAATTGTCAGGCGGTGGAAGGAATACTTCGAGGACCTCCTTAATCCCACTGACACGTCTTCCGAGGAGGAAGCAGAGTCTGGGGATGAGGGGAATGACCCGCCAATTTCCGGGGGCGAGGTCACTGAGGCAGTTAAACAACTCCTTGGTGGCAGAGCCCCTGGTGTTGATGAGGTCCGCCCCGAGTTCCTGAAGGCTCTGGACGTTGTAGGGCTGTCCTGGTTGACACGCCTCTGCAATGTTGTGTGGAGATCAGGGGCAGTACCTGTGGACTGGCAGACCGGGGTGGTGGTCCCCATCTTTAAGAAAGGGGACCGGAGGGTGTGTTCCAACTACAGGGGGATCACACTCCTCAGCCTCCCTGGGAAAGTCTATGCCAGGGTGCTGGAAAGGAGAGTTTGTCCGTTAGTCGAACCTCGGATACAGGAGGAACAATGCGGTTTTCGTCCTGGTCGCGGAACACTGGACCAGCTCTTTATCCTCTCGAGGATACTTGAGGGTGCATGGGAGTTTGCCCAACCAGTCTACATGTGTTTTGTGGACTTGGAGAAGGCATTCGACCGTGTCCCTCGGGGTGTCCTGTGGGAGGTGTTGCGGGAATATGGGGTGTCTGGCCCATTGCTACGGGCCATTCGATCCCTATACAACCGTTGCAAGAGCTTGGTTCGCATTGCCGGCAATAAGTCGGACTCGTTCCCGGTGGGTGATGGGCTCCGCCAGGGCTGCCCTTTGTCTCCGGTTCTGTTCATAATTTATATGGACAGGATTTCTAGGCGCAGCCAAGTGGCGGAGGGCTTTCGCTTTGGTGGCCTCAGAATCTCATCTCTGATTTTTGCAGATGATGTGGTTCTGTTGGCTTCATCGGGTGAGGGCCTCCAGCTCGCACTGGAACGGTTCGCAGCCGAGTGTGAAGCAGCGGGAATGAGGATCAGCACCTCCAAATCTGAGGCCATGGTTCTCAGCCGGAAAAGGGTGGAGTGCCCACTCCGGGTCGGGGATGAGTTCCTGCCCCAAGTGGAGGAGTTCAAGTATCTCGGGGTCTTGTTCGCGAGTGATGGGAGAAGGGAGCCGGAGATCGACAGACGGATTGGGGCTGCGGCTGCAGTAATGCGGACGCTGCACCGGTCCGTCGTGGTGAAGAGGGAGCTGAGTGTAAAAGCGAAGCTCTCAATTTACCGGTCGATCTACGTCCCTACCCTCACCTATGGCCACGAGCTGTGGGTAGTGACCGAAAGAACGAGATTGCGGATACAAGCGGCAGAAATGAGCTTCCTCCGAAGGGTGGCTGGCCTCTCCCTTAGAGATAGGGTGAGAAGTTCGGCCATCCGGGAGGGGCTCAGAGTAGAGCAGCTGCTGCTCCACATCGAAAGGAGCCAGCTGAGGTGGTTCGGGCATCTGACAAGGATGCCCCCTGGGCGCCTCCTGGGTGAGGTGTTCCAGGCATGTCCCACCGGGAGGAGGCCCCGGGGCAGACCCAGGACACGCTGGAGAGATTATATCTCTCGGCTGGCCTGGGAACGCCTTGGTATTCCCCCGGATAAGCTGGAGGAGGTGGCTGGGGAGAGGGAGGTCTGGGCCTCTTTGCTTAGGCTGCTGCCCCCGCGACCCGGCCCCGGACAAAGCGGATGAAGATGGATGGATGGATGGACAATTGCTGGTACCTTCAGAAGACACATGTTGAGTGTGTTTTGTCTGCTGCAGCTACGTGAGCTTGTTAACGGTCATTTTGTCTGTAAAGCTCAAGCATGCGAAAATGTAGTGCTCTACCGTAATTTGTCCACTAGAGGGAAATGTTGAGCCGGTGATACTGTTTACTGAGACTTCTGTTATCCTGTTATTTTGTTTTATACGGTTGTGAAATGTATTTTTATGGGTTATAAGATTTCTTTTTGTATACAAGTTCAGTGTGACAGACTGTAAAATGGGAGAAATGATTATTTTCCAACTTTTCTTTATTAAGAAGCAAATTGTAAGTCTGTCAACACAAGGTGCGTTTGCACTGTGAGGGAGCTACAATTGCTGGTACCATCAGAAGACACATGTTGAGTGTTTTTTATGTCTTCTGCAGAATAAACCACGAAAAGCCAACCTTTCTGAGCGTCTGTGATTTATGAAGAGCCGGAGGCATTACACCTGCAGGTGATGGGGGAGTTGTGTTCAGTGAAGGAGAGGCAAGGCAGAGTAACGTTGCGTCGAGACAAAAGTGGACGAAAGAGAGGCAAACTTGCGGCTCCACAACTATAATTGTAACGTAACGCAGTAACATATTGTCACATCTCACATCTCGTATAAAAAAAAATATATCGATATATTTAAAAACACGATATATCGCCCAGCCCTAATATTTACTTTCGTTTTCTCATATCTTGGAGTTTAAAGTGCAGTTTCACTGGTTAACAGTGACAGAAAGGGGAAGTCACTGGTCTGCTCACACAGACGTCTGTGACTGAAGAGTGTAATGCTGTGCCTTCTAACTTGGCTCTGCCTTGAAAAAGACATGTTGATGTCAGGGACGTGCTGGTTAAATGACATAAGAGAGTTCAAACACACGAGTTGGATGATGCCCCGCAGGAAGCGGCTTCACGGACCCCGGAGGTGGCAGGGAGAGGGAGGTGCTACGCTGGGATGGATGGTTTTCTTTTGTCGTGCTGCATCACATCCCCTTCACTTACGTAACTGAAGGAAATGTGTTATAGAGGAGGCAGGACAGAGATGGTTCCACTGTGGCCCACTCAAGTCTGCATTCAATGAAACACACTGTGAGCTGTGTGATGGGATCCCTCCGAGAGGCTTGAAGAAAAGCATCGTCACGACATCCTCACAGTGTGAGTGTGTGTGTCTCTGTGTGTGTGCGTGTGTATGTGTCTGTGTGTGTGTGCGTGTCTGTGTGTGTGTGTCTGTGTGTGTGTGCGTGTGTGTGTGTGTGTCTGTGTGTGTGTGCGTGTGTGTGTGTGTGTCTGTGTGTGTGTGTGTCTGTGTGTGTGTGTGTCTGTGTGTGTGTGTCTGTGTGCTGCAGTGTGAGTCCTCTGCAGTCAGCTCACACACATCACGCTGATATTGTCATACGATGCTGCCCTGACCAAAAGCCTCCTGACTCATGTGACCTGAAGCAACCAATAAGAGCAGAGATGCAGACAGAGACCCCCCCACCCCCACCCCCCACCCCCCACCCATTCTCAGAGTGAAGATAAAAATATTCAGCCAATCACATGCCATCTTCCAGCAGGACTCAAACTACAGACCTCAGAGACACACACAGTTTCTATATGCACAGATCCTCCACCCTGCTGCCACCTCCTCCTCTGCAGCTTACAAGTGCCTTCTTCAGTCTCAGCTGACTGCAGGTTTCCCCAATCTTATAAACAGGACGTTTGCATAATGACTGAAACCAGCCCACTGAAGAAACAATGGGCTGGGAGGTCAGTTCGTTATGTTACATCTCTCTTCACTTGCATCCCATTCACAGAAGCGTTGGAGTTAGTCCGTAAGAGATTACAGGATGACCCCAACCTCAGCAGCAGGACCACTCTCAGCATCCACCAAGTGTGTTTGAACTGTGTCTTCACTCCACCTACTTCACATACAAGGCTCAGTTCTACCGGCAGAAACATGGGTGTGCCGTGGGCTCCCCAGTTTCACCCATCGTGGCCAATTTGTACATGGAAGAAGTGGAAAAGAGGGCTTTGTGATCCTACCCTGGAACACCAACGGTGATCAATGGTCATGGAATTTGCATAATTATGATTAAGGAACTGACCTCCCAGCCCACTGTTCCTTCAGTGGGCTGGTTTCAGTCATTATGCAAATGTCCTGTATATAAGATTGAAACCTGCAGTCAGCTGAGACTGAAGACGTCACCTGGATGATGACAAAACGTTTCTCCCACAAAACGCTACGTCCAGATGAACAGAATCAGCTTTTGGAGATTTACTTCCCTGGATGATTGAGATGCATCAAGACATATGACGACATAGCCTCTGTGACATCACGCGGAGCAGGAGTAGAAAAAATGTGCCAAACAGAGTGTTGGGAACAGAGGCATGGCTCATTTCTGACGTTTTTCTTTTTAGGTAGGTCAGAATTTTATCTCAGGAAGTGTTTTCTGAAATATTACTGTCGCCTCTCACACGCTCTGGGCTTTCCATTCATCTCTTTCCACCTTCTTAGCAACAGGGTAATCAGGGCATTCCAGATGTCTTTCCTCCAGTTTTCCAGGTCCTGCTGTGGGATCTTTAGGCGCTCTCGGGCCAGACAAATTATATAATCTCTGTGAGTCGTGATCTGGGATCAGCGCCACAGACAAACACATCCTGCAGATGATGAGGTGAAGGTAGAGCAGGTCATCTACTGATCAGAAGGTTGGTGGTTCGATCCCAGGCTCCCCCAGTCTGCCAGCCAAATATCTTCGGGCAAGATACGGGGCGATCGTGGCTCAAGAGTTGGGAGTTCGCCTTGTAATCGGAAAGTTGCCAGTTCGAGCCCCGGCTTGGACAGTCTTAGTCGTTGTGTCCTTGGGCAAGACACTTCACCCGTTGCCTACTGGTGGTGGTCAGAGGGCCCGGTGGCGCCAGTGTCCGGCAGCCTCGCCTCTGTCAGTGCGCCCCAGGGTGGCTGTGGCTACAATGTAGCTGCCATCACCAGTGTGTGGATGTGTGTGTGAATGGGTGGATGTGTAAAGCGCTATATAAATACAGGCCATTTACCAAGATACTAACCACAAGTATGTCTGCGATGCATCCATCAGAGCGAATGTTACCTAGTTAGCACCTAAAGCATAGAAGAAAGTGCTTGTGTGGTTGCACGGGTGTTGGTGGAGGGATGGGGGGGTGTAGCATGTTTGAGCGTAGAAAAGCGCTGTGTAAGAATCAGTCCATTTACCAGCTCATGAGCGGGTCGGTAACTCTGCTCCACCGCCGTGACACCTCCACCTGAACATCACTCCACCTCCAACCAAATGTCACACCTCCACCTGAATGTGTTTTAAAGGGCTGAACAGAAGAAGAAGAATCTCCACCCCCAGCTCAAACAGACAGGTGGGCACACACGCATTCTCTTTTTCATATCTTAATGAGAGCCTCTAAGCTTTCCCAGCTGCTTACCGAACCATCAAAAAGAACCTAACCATAACAAGCACAGGAACGTTCCCATTTTTGGTACCCACAAAGATGTCTAAACAGGTACACACGCACACACACACACACAGGGGGACTCACTTGCCCACGAAGTTCTCGAGCACCGAGCTCTTGCCGGCGCTCTGACCGCCCACCACCGCGATCTGCGGCAGGTCGAGGCTGGAGTTCTGGCCGATGGCGGAGAAGGCATCCTGCAGCCGGTTCACCAGCGGGATCAGCTCCTCCATCCCCCGGTTCCCCATGGCGGAGAGGCGGGCGGAGACAGGCGGAGGCTGCTGGTGTGTCTCGCTGCTGCTGTGACCGATCAGCGGCCGATGATCGATCACAGGATCGATCGATGCTGATGATGCTGCTCCAGCTGTGACCTTCAGCTCGTTCTCCTCCTCCTCCTCTCTGCTCCGCTGCAGGGAGGCTCCAAGCACGCTCGCAACCACACACTTCCGGTGCAGCCCTTCACAATAAAACCCCAGCCAGACAGGTTTGTAAGTTCTGACCCGGAGTCCTGAAAGTTGATTAACGCCAGCGAGTGTTCGCTCGTCACCTGCTAAATCCCCATGGTAACGGATGCTGAGCACATCACCTGGTCAGGTGAAGGCCAGCTTTATAGCTCTAGCAGGTCTCACTGCATGTGTATTCATGTTCACATTGCCATGCTGATGCAGGGGAGGATTCTTACCTACTGCTGCAAACACAGAACACACACCTGAACACCTGATCAACCAATCACATTCATTCTCTCTGATCTGATTTCATGTCTCCTTCATTGGGCGGGACAGGAAGCTGTAATGTTTCCATGGATAGAGTCTCTAAAGTCTTGCAGCCGTCACCTATGACAGCAGCTCTGAGCGCTCAGACAAAGTCATTGTCTGCCATTCAAATCTGTATTATAGCACTCGGTCACAAATCACCAGATTAACGATACTCTGCTTGTTCTTCTGTCAGATCATTTACCTGGTACAGATTTTCAGGTTTGATCATCAGTGTTGTCTCATAACGTGTCCGACTGGAGTAGGGGGCGCTCGCAGGGGTTTGCTGCAGAGACTAAAACCCACTGGAGGCGCTGTTCGCACCTCTGTGGGTGGTAAACCCAGGCTAGCTTTCTGACAATGAACTAGAACAGATTTTGTGTGATCAAAGGTGTGCACGCTGAGCTTCTTTTTTAGGCTTCTGATTGGCCAGTATTACTGCAGGCTGGGTTGGGGTTATATCGCCCCCTGCTGATTTCTCTGAGGCACCTGTCCAGGTGTGACTTTGCCTCTCAACGCTGGGTTTTCTTCAACTGAGCAAACGACACATTAGTGGAAACAACGAGCTGCAGACATGACAGGAAGTGACACGTGCTCTGCTTCTTACCTTTGCTTGCCTCGCTGTCATTGTCAGTTTACAGACTTTTCTTGTCACAGATTCAGATTTTTGGATTTGTGTCAGGATTTTTACGTATATTTAACAACACGTTCAGACTGCTGTACTTTTACTGTGAAAGAACCAGGCCTGACGTCCTGTACTACCTGCAGCAGTTTGCAGTTCCCCGGTGGGACGACAGGGGCGCTGCAGATGATCTGTTCAATGAAACCAAAACTGATCAATAACGATCAGCAGGAGCAGCTCTGATGATGAAACACATTACTTACTGATTATGGATACAAGGAGCCAATCAGATTTTATTTTATTTTTATTTAGGACAGTGCATGTTAATGAACATACATGTAAAAAAAATTACAATGTATGTAAACATACCAGATTATTATATTTCCATCTGTTGTCCATAAAACATAAAAAAAATTAGACATAATGCTGTCCGTCTGTGGGGTATAAACACGTCTCTGTGGGTTGTAGCTCGAGTGGTCCGGTCTGAGCTTTCTTTACGCCTAATGAACTGCTTCAGTGGTGGTGGAGCAAGGGAGTGTAAGACTTTATATATTAAACACACTCTTTTAAGTTTCACTAAGTTATTGAAGTTCAGTAATTTTTGTTTTTGGTGGTGGGAAGTCGGTTTTTTGTCAAGTAGTTTTAAACGTCTTTTATAAATGTTTTCAATAGTTTTAAGTGTTGTTGGACAAGCAAGTGACCAGGACGTCAAACAATAGTCCATATGAGAGATGATCATTGAGTAAAAATAAGTTTTTGCTACATTCATATTTAAATTATTACGTATATGATTAAAATTTCGATTATTAAATTTAAGTACCTGGGACACTTTATTTATGTGACTCTTGAAGGATAATGTTGGGTCTAGAATGACCACAAGATATTTAAATTCTGGAGCTAATTCAAGCTCTGCTCCATCCAGGAATATGTTTGACTGCTTCAAGTTTCAGGGGCGTTTTGAAAAATACATGCAGACAGTTTCTGAGGTGTTCAACATTAGGCATGAGTCCTCCAGCCAGCTCTGCATTAATGCTAAAGCAGCTGTAAGATCTTTTGCCACCTGCTGGACACTATTTGCTTGCGTATATATAACTGCATCGTCCGCATACATTTGAGTAAATATATTTGGACAGACTTCAGGTAAGTTATTGATAAAAAGAGAGAACAATAAGGGCCCAAGAACAGATCCTTGAGGAACCCCTGTATCACAGTCTAAATATGGAGATTTAACCCCGTCCAACACCACACACTGTTTCCTGTGTGAGAGATATGAGGCAAACCCCTGAAGAGCCTGACTGGAGATATTAAACCGAGTCAATCTGCACATCAATATCTGATGGTTTACAGAGTCGAAAGCCTTCTTCAGATCTAAAAATACAGCTCCAACACAGGGACTCTTGTCCAGCAAGCTCTTCAAGTTCTCCACTAACATACACAGGGCAGTATCTGTGGAGTGATGTGCCCGAAAGCCAAACTGCAATGGATGTAATGAGGGTTGGGTGTTTTCTAGGTGTGCCGTGAGGAGTTTAACCACCCACTTCTCAGCTATTTTAGATACGACCGGGAGTATGCTTATGGGGCGATAATTAGCAATGTCAGTCTTCACACCTGCTTTGAAAATTGGTGTAACTGCAGCAATTTTCCAATCTGTTGGAACAATGGAGTGTTTGAATGACATATTCAAAACATGAGCTGTTGGACGTACGAGCAGATCCAGATGTTCCTTTAGGAAATTTGTGTTAATACCAAATACATCAAGTGCTTTTGATTGTTTTAAACCTGTAATTAGTTTAGCAACTTCAGTGTCTGAAATATGAGTGATGGTGAACAAAATCCTGTGTGGATGAATCTGCGCTGGGATCAGTGACACACACACACACACACACACCCTTTCTTTGGTGAAACTTTCAAGGACACCACGACAGACGGCTGTCAGCACTTTTATTGTCTCACACATGAAACTCTTCATCATCATCATCAATTATTCAAAGCTTTTTCATACTGTTTGCTCAGTGGACCAAAAGTATGTGGACAGGTGTTCCCGCCAAAGGGAGGAGTGACTTCGATGTGACACTCGCCATGTGAAAGCAGCAGGAAGTCCATCAGGCAGTAAAGTTTCATCCAGTGAAGCTGATAAACAGTTGCTCTCTTTCACCAGAAACTAAGCAACATGGTTGCACGGTGATTGACAACATTTAGGGCGGGGCTAATGATGAATGAGGACTCGGCCCCATGAGGGTTTCTCTGTATTTAAATGCGTGTTCAGACAATCAGACGGCTCATTAACCCTGGCTCCATTCATCAAACCGCGCCCACACAGTCAATGAGATTCACTGACATGTCACATGACAGGCATTGCTCGCTTTGACAGTGTGTTTAATCGCAGTTTCTAAGTGTAACGTGCTGACATCACTCCATGTGATCGTCCAATGGGAACGTCTCACTGACATGTGACACATTCAAAACTGGACTCTGACACCACTTCCTGTTTGTTTAAAATCAGCTAAAGACTAAAACCATAAATAAACGTGCTGACCAATCAAACGCAGAGTGACGCCGAGGTGTTCAGGTCGCCTCAGAAACGGCACCAAGACATCGGCCAGTTTTTCGCTATACAAGAAGAACTTAAAAAACACTTGAAGACTCTGAATCTGCTTCTTCCTCCCAGGTGCACCTGCAGCAGGTGAGCCAATGTTTACATGTTGATCTGTAATCCAAAGTTCCAGGTGACTCAGTCCTGGTCCTGGGGCAGCTTGACGAAGGCGATGGCAGCAAGCTCCTTGCAGAACTCCTCGAGGACGATGACTCCTTTGAGCAGGGTCAGGTGATCCAGTCTGTGGACACACCCACAGGAGAACTCAGGTGAACACAGGACCAGCAGCGCTCACAGTCAAAACAGCTGAGTTCAGTACAGGTGGAGTCTGGAGTACGACGGCAGACTGCACAGGGCTGCAGCTACTGATCACCGAGTAATCGAGTAAGAACATTTTTGTCTTATTAATGAGCGATAATAAACACACAAAGAGAGAAAACTTCTTATTTGTAAGCACTTGAAACAGTTTTTATATCATTTCAAAGCCTTGTAATAAATCTAGGGCTCCTCGCACCCCCCTCTAGACTCACGCCTGTACACTTCCATGTAAAACGTGACGGCTGCCGTCAGCCTGGAGCGAACTGTGGGGTTAAAACATGCCTCAGATTATCTGGAGAGCTGTGTGTGTGTATATGACACAAGCGGCGGTGGGTGGAGCCTACTTCACATCACGGTTTGTTGAGGCTCCGACTCCTGCAGCTCTTTCCCAGTCAAGGTTCTAATGGTGGACACCATGTTTCCTGTCACGCTACCGTCTCCCTAACGGCTCCGCCTCTATGCTCTTCCCGCCTCGTTTCTACTGCAGCAGCTTTCACTCGAAACGCTCGTGTTTCCATCATTAACACATTAAACAAGCATCAAAGAAGAATTTGTGCAGAGACATTTTATAATCGAGTCACTCGATGAGTCGCTGCAGCCCTGGTAAGTGTGTTTACGGCGCCAGGCGTGGCTGGAATGAGGTGTTACAGCAGGTAGTTACCCGGGGTCGTGCGGCAGGCCCAGCAGCGCTCTCCTGGTGTTCAGCAGTCGCTCGCTCAGGTTAGAGACCTGCTGGATCCTCTGCATCAGCTCTCCCATCACCTGGCACACACACACAGGTGATAAAACAGACATGCCCTAACTTAAAAACAAATGCATGGCCCCGCCCTCCTCTGGAGAACGTGTCTCACCCTGATGAGGACAGAGAAGAGTGACCTGGAGGACTGAGACAGGTGTATGTAGGGGTTGAGCAGGTACTCGTGCAGCAGAGGGTGGCTGAACGCCGACAGCCTGGAGAGAACAGCCGTCAGCTGCAGGTTCAACTCGTACGGCTGCAAACACACGACATCATCGTCATCACCTGCACAGGTGAGCCAGGGGGAACCACGCAGGGCACAGGTGTGTGTCTGTGTACCTGCTCCAGGAGGCGTCCCAGACGGTCAAAGAGAACTTTTAGCAGGTGACCTTCAAAGAAGGAGGCGGAGTCTTTACCTGACGACAGGGAAAGGGGGGGGGGAGTAAGCGGCCAATCCCAGGACAGCGAGAGAGCCTGACACTCGGTCACCTGAGGAAATGGGAGGAGTCAGACAGGGTTTGACTGTAGGGTCAGAGACCAGTGACAGCTGTGTGTGTGTGTCTTCTGACCAGTGTGTGAGCGTCGTGGACGTACGTCTCGTATCCTCCTTCCTGCAGCAGCTGAGACGACCGCACCTGAACAGGAACCAAACACAGGAAACTACACACACACACACACACACACACAGTCGTGTTTTGTTCCTCGGGTTAACTCGTTACTCTCTGTGCGGCGCAGCTTCAGGTGCGTTACCTGTTGATGACATCATCAGCTGTCTGGGGTCCGGGTGGAGGAGGCGGAGGGGGGTGGGGACTGTCTGAGAAGGTCAGGCTGTCGGAAAAGAAGGGGTCGTCCTCTGGGTCTCTGACACACAGGAAACGCATCATCAGCCGCGGACAGCTAAGACACAGGCCAACCCGCCACACATGAAGCACCTACTCGCTGTCCTCGCCACTCTCCGTCTGCCGCTCCTCCTGTGCCGAGGCCGGTGGACTCAGGTAACTCTGAGTGTGCAGGAAACTCAGCACCAGCACGTCCAACACGTCCCTGTGAGGCTTCTGGAGCAGCTCCTCCACCAGACAGAGCGACACCATGCTGATCTGAGGACACACAGTCGTTTCTATGCTTCCCGTCTCTGCACTCTAGCTAGCTGCAGGTGTCAGCTCGAGTGGGTGTGCTCTCACCTGGTCAGAGATGTGGTCGCAGCGGCGCAGCAGCGGCTGAGCGGCGTCGCTCCGCAGCAGGAAGTGGACGAGCTGATCCAGCAGGGATGAGGACTGGACGAGCCTGACAGTGGCACAGAGGACGGAGGTGGAGCCCAGCACCACCTGCTCACACCTGCTCACACACAAACACACACCTAAGATCTGATAGGACCCCCACTTCCTGTGAGGAGGATGACGATGGATGATGAAGGACTCACGTGTCCAACAGCTGAGGCTGAAGAAGCTCCACCAACCAGAGCTGATGAACACACACAGCCAACTTCACTGACAACACCTGCAGACACACACACACACAGACACACGCACACACAGAGTGAGGTGTGAGTGGAGATTAGATGGTTTTGTTAGCATTAGTGATAGCTTAGCAGCAGTGTTAGCATTAGCACTATCAAATGTATCTTGATGCAATCACCCAGGCACGGAAACGAGTTGGTTCTGTTCATCTGGCAACAACGTAGCAACAACCACTGATTGATGATCTCTCTCTCACACACACACACACACACACACACACACACACACACACACACACACACACACACACACACACACACACACACACACACACACCTGTTTATGCTAATGATCATAAACTGAGCTGTTCACCAGTGCTGCTCGTGTCAGCTATTGTGCAGATGTCCTGCTTACGAGGTTGGAGACCTGCAGTCAGCTGATGATGAAACCTTTTCTACGTCCAGATGAACAGAAGCAGCCTTTGGGAACCATCAGCTGTACTACAGCGCTGAGGATCATGACATCATCAGCTTGACGCATCATGGGACCGTGGTTAACACGAGCTGGCGATGGAGCAGACGCAGGTAGAAGCTGTGTTTACTGTGAAAGTTAAATCGAGGACATTGCCCAATATGTGCAAATAAAGAATAGTAAGTCACCCCATCTTCACTGTACACGAGGCATCCCTCAGTTCAAGTCTAGGCCCCTGGTTATGTTCACCCTATGACTTGCTCAGTGTGTGCAAAAATGTAGACACAATTATTTATGCTGATGATACGGTAATTGTTACACAAGCCAAACTGCTGATGATGCAGCCCATCAGCTTTCATTGGCATTACATGATTTACAAAAATGGCGGAATGACTCATGTCTGTGCCTTAATATGGTAAATGGTAAATGGCCTGTATTTATATAGCGCTTTACTAGTCCCTAAGGACCCCAAAGCGCTTTACATATCCAGTCATCCACCCATTCACCCATAATGTTAAAAAGACCGTATCAGTGATCTTTAGTAAAACTATAACAACCGTGGCTGCAGTGAAAGTTCGCTTGGGTGCACAAGAACTAATTATTGTTGAGGAATTTAAGTATTTGGGAGTGCTGCTAGACTCAAAATGATCCTTTTAAAGAACACAAACAAAGTAGTGAAAACTGTAAATGTTAACATACAGAACTTTAGACATATCCGCACATCATTAACAGACACAGCAGCGACTACATTGCTGCACTCTATGACACTGGCTCATATTGAATTTATATAGAGAGATATAGATAGAGAGATAGATATATTGAATCATATTGGTAATTTACAAAGTTATACATGGTCTGGCGCCTCCACCAATGAGTGATTTTATTAAAAGTCTAGCAGTGTTGCCTCGACTGACCCGAGCCACTGTGAGAGGGGATTGTGAATCTGCATTTAGACCTTTTCACAGATGCTCTGTCATATCAGGGAGTGAGCTTCTGGAATAGTCTTCCTTTGCTAGCGAGGGAAAGTTTCCCTCTCTGTAAGAGTCACTTAAAGGGCGGCTGAGGGACACAATAACATGTGATCATGGTTAGTAATCATGCTTCATATTGGACGTGAAAAAGAGTTAGTGTATTACAAAAAGGGAAACCACTATTAGTGTAATGTGTGAGTGCAATATCAGCACAGTCAGGGCATGTGCAACACTGTGCAATATAACTGATGTGTTTCCGTTCTCTATACTGTCCTCTGTTGTGCATTCTTGTTGTCATTGTTTGTTCTAATATGATGTGATCACTTTTTTTGTCCTTGTCACATGACCACTAAAAAGTGTCTCTGTATGTTTTTCCTAATGTGTGTGTAACAGCAGCCTGCCAGAGGGTCTGCAGATGGAAATAAGCCCAAGGCTGCAATCTGGCATAATTACATTTGTTAGAATGTTCATTAAAAAAAACAGCGGGCTGCTGTAGCAGCGCGGTGTGAGCGGACTATCAGCTGGACAGAGGACGTCTCAAAGGACGTGCTGACGGTGCAGGTGAGCTCGCGAACATTTAGCTGTTTACAGCCTTTGACACACGGCGAGGACAACACGGAGAAAGAGCCTGCAGACTGGAAGCATCCTTTGGTCACATGACACTAAAGCTTTCTGCCCACAGACAGTGAGCTGTGTAATGTGAGGCTACAACCCAAAGACCGGCCTCTTCCACAGTCAGCTCACAGTCGGCCCACAGCGAGCCCACGGTCAGCTCACAGCGAGCCCACGGTCACGGTCCCTGCCAGGAGAGCGTCACACCTGGAGGACCTGAGACGGTCCAAAGATTGCTCAGGTCATGAGTGTGAGCAGCACGGCGAGTCGTTCGCACCCTGGATGCTGCAGGAGAAATTCATCGCTCTGTTTAGCGGCACGCAGGAAAAACTGAAGAGCTCGTCACAGTCGCACACACCCGAGTGTGAGCTTGAACCTGTTGGATGTGCGCACCTTTGCAGGAGCTCATTTAGACGAGTCTTCCTCCGTATCACCTGTTGGTTTCTCTGTTTACATTTTGCGTGGACAGCATGGCAGCAGCTACCCACAAAGCACTGGCATCCCTGAGCATTATTAGCATTACTAGCAGCTGTGTACCTGTCATGGTAGTATTACCTGTGGTGCCTGTCTCATCAGGTGATCCAGGAAGTCCAGCCAGCAGAAGAAATTGATCATGTGACCCACAGACTGTGAGCTGGGGTCAGTGCTGAGGTGAGAGAACTGAGAGCTGAGGGGAAGAGGAAATGCTGCAGTACACCAGTCTGCAGTACTGCATCGTGCACTACTGTGTGTGTGTGTGCGCGTGTGTGTTCTTACCTCCAGGGCGTGTGAGGCCAGCTCTGCAGCTCTGCAGCGTCCTCCATAGGCAGCAGGGAGTAGAGGTCCTGCAGCCTCACAGCCAGCAGCTCTCCCAGCTGGGTGTGAGTGCTCAGCAGCTCCCCTGAGAACCCAGCCTGCAGCCCGCAGAGCAGCAGGAGGCTCTCGTGGGCCTTCAGACACACTGAGGTGCTCTGTGAAGGGACAGTGATGAAGCGCTCCGTCATTAGTGCAACACACAGGGTCGCTGCCGCTGACTGCGATTGGTCAGAGCTCACAGTGCTGCGTGCTGACGTCTCTGCTCGTCAAAACTTTCTGTCATCTTTCATTTTCCAGTTATTCAGACGGCACCTGAATGCACCGCGAGATGTTCGGGTTACTGACCTGGCTCTTAGTGAGACCCAGCAGGGCCCTCAGCAGACAGCTCTCTGATTGGATGGGGCCGCAGGGCAGCGGAGGATCTGTCCCCCGACTGGATGCCTGCATGCTGCTCTCTGATTGGTCAGAGCTCAGTGTACTGCTTACTGGTTGGTCTGGAAGCTGAAAACAAAGATAAAAGTCATGTGATAATGAGCTCACATCACGTGACAGGAAGTGGACCTAAGACCTTCTGAGGTTACCTGTAAGACGTATCTGAGCGTGTGGGGATCCTGCTTCACTCTGGAGCAGACGACCAATAGGAACTGAGCTTCCTCCTTTTCAGTCTGGGAACCAGGAAGCGCACAGAGGCAAATCAGCTTCTATGGGGCGGAGCACATAGTGACATCATCAGCACAGGCAGTGGTAGAGAGAAAGTGAAGAACGGTTAGCTTTATTGGGAAGATTTAAATAAAAATAAGCAGCTTGAGCTTAGCAGCATCAGTGTCCTTAGGTGTCCTCAGGTGTCCAGGCTTCAGGTCTGTCCCCTGCGGGCTGTCCCCCAGGTGGCTGAGAGATAAAACGCTGCCTTGTTTCCTCTGTGCTGTGCTCAGGTGGAGTGTCTCACCTGCCTACGCTCTGACGACCTCACTACACTGTCTGTAACCTAAACTTCCTGCTGTGTGCGTGTCACTGTAAGCTGTGTGAGGACTGACAACACCTGCAGACACACAAAGGACTGACAGGCACAGATGAGCCTCTGCAGTGTGCTGTAGATGTTCCACCTGGTTTACCTGCACAGGTCTGTAGACGTTCACCAGCTGCAGCAGAGGCTTCTGCACCTGAGACAGGAGCTTGGAGAAGAAGAGGAGCACCTGCTGGGACATCCCTGGAGGATACTGAGAGAGGACAGAAGAGTTACAGTGTTAGCTCACAGTTCACCGCGTTTCTGCTCTGAAGCTAAAACTGGATTCAGCACAGAGACCCTCACCTGGAGACAGGTGTTCCTACAGACTGTAAACAAACAATGGCTGCTTCGGACTAAAGCTGCAGTCTTTGTAAAGCAGACTATTCTTGCTGTAAAACCTGATCTCTGAGCTCTAAATCAGGACTTCACCAGCTGATGTCACAATGTCTGCTTCCATTGTTCATATACAGTCTGTGGGTTACACAGGAAAGATCCACCAATCAGAGCTGTGAGCTCCTAACGCTACAAGCCATAAAACCTGACCACGCAGCTCAGTCTCAGTGCCAGGTACTAAAACAGGAAGTAAACAGCGAGCTGGTCCTCTAAGATGGGCACGTTAGCCTTTCAGACAGGAAGTGAACTCATCAACCTGAACATTTATGACTGAAGAGCAGGATCATCATCATCATCCTAGCCTGCAGCTTTCACTGTATCAGTGAGTGTGCAGCACCATTACCTGAGCCTTCCCCAGTGTGCACAGAGTCTCCAACAGCTTGTGCTGCAGCAGGTACTCCATACAGGCTCCTGTGTCCTCCACGGCCTGATCAATACAGACAGGACATTCAATACTCTGATGGATATGCTGATCAATACAGCTCTGAGTCACACTGACGCACCTGCTGCTTCTCCTCGTACACCAGGATGTCCAACATCTGTCTGAGATGCCAGGGGATGTCCGTCTGTCTGACAGGACGACTGTCATCTACACACACACACACACACACACACACACACACACACACACACACACACACACACACACACACGAGGAATTCAATTGGCTGGTTGTGTGGCTGTGGTAACAACTAGCTGCAGGTTAAAGAGCCTCACCTGTCGTATCGATATAATAATTGGTGATTGATTTCCAGTGATCGACAAACGAGTCAAACAGCTCCACCGTGGGCTCCCTCTGACAGACAGGTGAGATGTGAGGCGGAGTCAAAATGAGTTTAAGAATACTTAACAGACAGGAAGTCCAAAAAAAGCCACAGAGATGTGGTGTTTAGAAAAACTGTGTCTCAGCTGTTGTCCCCCATTATGGATGGAGATCTCACAGTCCAGGAAGGCTAACCAAGACCTTGGTGGTGTTCCAGGGTAGGACAGCAAAGCCCTGTGTTCCACTTCTTCCATGTACAAGTTGGACACACTGGGTGAAACTGGGGAACCCATGGCACACCCATGTTTCTACCTGGAGCACCTTGTATGTGAAACATGTGGAATGAAGACACAGTTCCAAGAGCAAACACATGTCAGCTGAGACTGAAGAAGTCACCCGGACAAAACATTTCTCCCACTGAAACGCTACGTCCAGATGAAGACAAATTTTGAGGGGCATTTCTTTACCTGGATCATTAAGCATGCATCAAGCCAGGGAACCAATCAGAGTGCTTCATCAGCCCTGACCTAAACCAGCTGAGTACAGATCCATAAAGCTGATCGGTGCCTTCATGTTCTCTGTACTCACTGGTTGCTTTGCCTTCAAACGGCTTGGTTCCGATCAGAACTTGTTAGCTGATTCAGCCAATTACAAGTGAGCTCCTGTCAGCCCCTCCCACGGCGGCTGACATCACAGCTCTGAGCACAGCAGCTTCTGTTTTGGTTCCAGCAGCTGTAGAACTTCATGTCCTGACCAGGTCACCTGTCTCGATCAGTTCACTAGGTTTATTTATAAAGCTGGTTTTAATTAATTTCAAAAAGCTTTACTGGTATACTCATTAGGTGACAGTGAAGTACAGTAACAGCTGGCACACATACCTGTCTGTCCTGTCTCTACCTGTGCGAGTTCCTGAGCCCTGACACAAACCCATCTCCAGCAGGTAAACACCTGGAGTACTCTGAAGCTAACGTTAGCACCTGTTAGCTTCTGTGTTTACGTTTCGGTGACAGCAGATTGGTCAGGGTCAGCAGTGACAAACAGCTCATCCGAGTGACTAACTTTGTCCAACTTTTCACGGAGCTAACAGCAGCTAACTAACTGCTAACTCACCGTCTCCAGCGCGTGCAGCAGCATGCTCGTGAACCTGCCGAACGTCTCCATTTTCCCGCCTAAACCGAGCGACCCCAGCCGACCGTCAGCCCGATTATTCCCGTTTATTCCCGGTTTTCTGCGACATGTCGACCAGCTGTGCTAACAGCTGAGCGCTCCGTGTCAAACGGAAACCTCCACGTAAACACATCCGATCGGAACTTTCACAATAAGACAAGGCCGTCAACGTAACGTATGCTGAGATTTCAGAATAAGCGCTTCAATAATAGTTAAAAACAATCAATTCGAGAGTCGTCGGCTTTAATTAGTTTTAGTAATCAAATTAATTCTAAAAAGTTCAGCATTAAAGTCAGTGTTAGAAAGCATGATGACCTGCCTCTATCAGTCAGACAGTCTGACGTGAACTTTCAGTTAAATACGAAATTTTAAGGAATCACTGATTATTGTGTGAACCGCAGCATCGTAAATAAAATATGTTTAGTTATAAATAAAGTTTTTGAGTAGTTTGAATTCCGATTTCGTCACAGGTCACATGTGGATCAACCAGAGACACGCTTCTAATGCATTCTGTTCATTTCTGTATGAAAACATGTAGAAATATGCAGAAGACTAAAACAACCTAATTGCACCTGGAGCCGCACGGACAGCATCAGAGGGACGCTCAGCTGGTCTGAGCATTTGCATCGTCACAGGTGAGGTGAGGGAGGGGCTTCCTAGGTAAAAGGCGCTGCAGCCCCGCCCTCTTCTGTCAGAGACTCAGGTGGAGCTCAGTGAGAACGTCCAGGTGAGTTCCTCTGTTTCAGGTAAGTTTCTGTGACATCATTTCGAGCCTGTCATCAAGGTGATGTTTGTTTTTCCGCAGAAGCTCTTCATCCTCCTCGTCATCCTCATCTTTCCTTTCCACAGTCAGTCTTGCTTCTCAGTAACTGCTCAGGTGTGTTTCCTCTGTGTTACCTGTGATCAGTGAGGAGGCATTCGCTGTCTGTCGGGTTTTCCTCTTCCTGCTTTTAAACTTCTTGATTTCAAATGTTTAAATATAGAAAACCTTCACTTACTGTTTCTGTGAATGCCACAGAGGTGACACACACACACACACACACACACACACACACCATGCTAAAACATGCATGTCAAAACCAACTGTGTGTGTTGATGCAACCTGAACAGGTTGAAACTTGATAGATGTTTTCATACAGCCTCAGGGTTGGATGACCTGTGAGCTGTCAGGTGTGTTAGCTCATGTTTGCAGGTGTGTCAGAATTGGCACAGGTGTGAAAAAGGAAGTGCACACAATGAACCAGCTACTGCAAGAGGAACACAACGCTGTTAATACAACACACACACACACACCTGTGCTATGGGAGCTGCAGTGAAATTCATCATCCAACAGCTCTGAGCTTTACGTGTGTTTTCGATTTTGATTGGGCTACAGCACGCACCTGTTTGTTGTCCTGTGACTGATTTTAATGTTTTCATGACTTAGGGTTAGCCAGAGTAAGTAAATCTGATATTGTGGGTGGGGATTACATACACGCCACTGGTTAATGCTTCTGCCACGCCCCTTTCAGTGAAACATTTTCAGGTTGGACTGTTTTCTTTTCTGTGGCTCCGCCCCTTGTAGGTGACATCATGGTATCCCATTCAGAGTTTGAGCGTGCAGGGAAGGAGGCGGGGCTTCAGGTGTGGCGGGTGGAGAACATGGAGCTGGTTCCTGTTCCTGAGAGCCTGTATGGCCGGTTCTACATCGGCGATGCGTACCTGATCCTGAAGAGCACGAGCAACCGCAGCGGTGCCTTGCAGTACGACCTGCACTACTGGCAGGGTACTGCAGTATTTCACGTACTGATACTACTGCCACTAATACTGCTGGAGAACATGTCGTAGTGACAGTCGAAATAAATGCAAACGGGAAGTGGTGTAGCACTGTGACTCGTGATACTGCAGTACTTGGTGGTGGTTGCAGCTGACCAGCTGTTCTGCTCTCTGATTGGCCGACTGTCTCACAGGTTCAGCGTGTTCTCAGGATGAGAGCGGAGCAGCGGCTATTCTCACTGTTCAGATGGACGACTTCCTGCAGGGGGCGCCGGTCCAGTACCGCGAAGTACAGGGCTACGAGTCTGGTACCTTCACCGGGTACTTCAAATCTGGTCTCACATACATGGTAACTACAACACAAGTACTACTATTACTACTAGTAGTGCAACGATATTGAACCGTTCGATACAGTGCTTTCAGTTCGGTACGCATGTATCGAACAATACAAAATCTTTAATTTATTTTATCAACTTTCCTTCTGACGATGCTGTCTGTGTTGAGCGCTCAGTGGATCTGCGCTCGACAGTGCAGCCTAGGCGGAGTAGTCGAACACAGATTCACTGAGTGCAGGGCAAGCTAGCAGACAGAAGTTAAGCTCCTTGCAACATGGCAAATTGAACCTCCCCCACCCTCATTCAGATCTGGCGTTTGGAATTATTTTGGTTTTCATGTGACGTATGACCCTGAAGGTAAGCGCGTCATGGACTAAAGTAAAACGGTATGTTGGATGTGCCATGCAATGCTCAATTACATGGGTGGGAACTAGTGCGTTAGCGCAGTTAGCTCGTTAACGTGTTGGCCGTCTAGCCCCACGCACGGGGCAATCCGCGGTAGCTCTTTAACGGAGATTTGCCGTGTTGTGGCGTTAACGTCATTTCAGATTAACGCTGACAGCACTAGTGGGAACACAACGAATATGACTGCACATTTACTCCGACATCATCCTCGTGCAAAGACAAAAACAACAAGCACGCATGCTACAAACTTTACCCGAGTCATTTAGACAGCCGTTAGCACAGGATTCTCCTTATGGGGACCTGATATGTTTAATATGCTGCTGAGAATATAGCCCAGAAGAAGCGGATAGTAGAGCTTTTATTTTGGAAAGAGCCATTTCTCTGTAATGAACTCTCTTTTCCAAACATGAGTGATTTCTCCATCAGATTTATTATTTTATTACTTTGTTGTTTCAGCAACATAAAATTTAAAAACTGAACGTTTGAGTTAAAATATATATTTATAATTTTAATAAATGACAAATTAAAAAGGCATGAACATTTTTTTGTATCGAACCGTGAATTTTGTGTATCGTTGCACCCCTAATTACTATGTGTACTTATGCTGATTCTGTGCTCATTAATGAGCTCATTCTAAATGACATCACTTCCTGCCTGTCTGGATACAGAAAGGGGGCGTGGCCTCAGGGTTCAAGCACGTGGTGACCAGTGATGTTGGTGATGTTAAGCGACTGCTGCATGTCAGAGGTCGGCGCGCTGTCAGGGCGACGGAGGTTCCTGTCAGTTGGGACAGCTTCAACCAGTCAGATAGCTTCATTCTGGACCTGGGACAGGTGAGGCAGGGGCGGGACAGGTGAGAGAGGGTGGTACAGCTGTAAACCTGTTTTTCTCTACAGGAAATTATTCAGTGGTCTGGTTCCCACAGCAACCACTTTGAGAAGCTGAAGGCAACCATGGTGAGTACTGACATCACCTAATTACGTCATCATTTTATGATGTCACAAAGCAGAATACCTGATTAATTAAATCTTCGACAGGTGTCTAAGGGTATCCGTGACAATGAGAGGTGTGGGCGGGCTGAGCTCCAGGTCTGCGATGAAGGGGCGGAGCCAGAGAAGATGGTAGAGGTATGCAAATCGTGTGTAATGATTTCATCACAGACTCCTTAGCAGTACAGAAACGCACCACAGCTCAGTTCCTCTGGCGTCCAGCAGAAGCAGCAGTGAGGCACAATAGGCACATTTACAGCCTGATACAGAAACTGTTCTAAGATAAGATAAGATAACCTTTATTAGTCCCACACGTGGGAAATTTGTTTTGTTCTGCTGTTTAAGCTGCAGTGCATGATGGGACGTTCAGCTGACCTTTCACTGCTCTCTGTTGTGTTCAGGTTCTCGGGGAGAAGCCGGAGCTTTCAGAGTCTCAGGCTGACGACACCGAGACAGATGCTTCCAACAGGAAAGTGGCTCGTCTCTACAAGGTAACAAACTCTGGTGTTTCTCACCTGGATCGTCATCCAATCAGCTCTCCGTGGCTGCCCATGATGTCTGAAGATTTACACGTGACTCGTCTCAGGTGTCGAATGCAGGCGGAGACCTGGAGGTCACTGTGGTGGCCGAGGAGAGCCCGTTCTCCCAGAATACTTTGGTGTCCAGCGAGTGTTTCATTCTTGACAACGGAGCCAACGGACACATCTTCATCTGGAAAGGTGAGCACAACAGGTGTGAAACCAGCAAGACCCATCTGACAGGCTGGGAACTGGTCATGGAGAGGGAGCACTCGTTTTTCCACCTGTGAATAAACTGAACGTCCGGAGGTCGCCTGTCTGGATGAGCCTGAACAGAATGTAACACCTGCTGGTCCAAATTAACGGCGTGCGTGCATGTATGCAGGTAAAGATGCAAACTCGGAGGAGCGTCACGCTGTCCTGAACACCGCAGAGTCGTTCATCTCAAAGATGAACTACCCCAGTTTCACACGGGTAGAGACAGACACACACACACACTCTTACAGTCTCACCTGAGATGAGCTGCATCAGGAAACAGGTGATCCGATTTTCCTGTCGTACCTGTGTTCCCGCCCCCCAGGTCCAGGTCCTTCCTGAGCACGGGGAGGGGCCGCTCTTCAAACAGTTCTTTAAGGACTGGAGGGGCCCCAGTGACACGGTCGGCATGGGAACCGCCTACGTGTCCAATAAGATTGCAAAGATGGAAAAGGTAAGCCAATCAGCTTCCAGGACTAAACTGTGCCGAGCCAGACCAAAGCTGACTCCTGTGATTGGACAGGTGCCGTTTGATGCATCTACGCTCCACCAATCAGAAGGCATGGCGGCGCAGTATGGCATGGTCGACTGCGGGGACGGAGAAAAACAGGTGAGAACACCTGAATGTCGGCAGCTCAGGTACACGGTCACCTGACAAGCATGATGTTACTCAGGGCAGGTTTTCAGCCCTGAGTAACATCTGCAGGTTTCAGCTCAACAACGACAAGCTGAGAGGCTCCTGACTGACGAAACCCGGGGCAGTAAAGCTCCAGCGTGTGACTGACCTCACTGTAAGGCTGGCTCACCTGCAGCTGACCGATCCACCCGCCCACCTCTGTCACCTGTGTGTGCAGGCACACGTCGCTGCTGCAGAAGAAAGGACTCTCAGAAAATCGGCGACCATCTACCGCTTCATAACGCCTTTCTGACTCTTCACTGTGTTCTGTTTGTATTTAATCGAGCTGATACCGGGGAGAAGCAAAGACCACCTCGTAAAGCATAACATGTGATGTTGCAGAGCTCTGTGTGTGCTGAGCAATGATGCATGAGCAGGCTTTTGGTGCTTATTCTCTGGACTGACGCTGAACAAGCAGAAACCTGTAACGTGCCCTGCTCACCAGCACGGTTTGAAGTACCCGAAAGGCTGGTTCTGCTCAGCTGGACGTTTTCAGTGGGAGAAAATAATCCTCCCCCTCCTCCTCCTTCAGTGTCAGCTGACTGCAGGTTTCAACATTATAAACGGGACATCTGCACAATGACTGAAACTAGCACCAATGACTAACAATGGTGAGGTCAGTTTATGATCATTAAAGGGTGCATTTTTTAAGGGCCTACCAGGTGTTAATGTGCAGACTGTCATGACCACTGGTCACAGACAGTAAGGTAGAAACCTGCAGTCAGCTGAGACTGAAGGAGTCACCTGATGATGATGATGATGATGATGATGATGATGAAACGTTTCTCGCACTGAAAACGTCCAGATGAGCAGAACCAGCCTGTTTCCTTACCTGGATGACTGAGCGCCCATCAACAGGGTTTGAAGTACAGTACAAAGTAACTGTCACGCCTCCCTGACAGCCACATTATGACAGAACTAGCACTAATATTACTGAAGAACAAACGTATCAGGCTGTAAACATGCAGGATTGAGCCAAAGCGATGATCACCAGCAGCTACCATCATTGGTTGTTTCATTCATTTAAATATCCTCCACCAAATCTGTGCACTGAAAGGTGAAACAAATGCATGTGAAACTGTCCACACACAGTTGTGCCTCTTTTGGTGGTTTTCCCCTCACACTGGTCGACCTTCAGATTGTGTCACAGCAGGTTTTCTTTCAAGCTGGAGAGATATGAGCCAAAGTGCACATTTCACATAGCGAGACCTCATTTGCAAATTTCAAATGTCATAAAACCTCAAAGATGACGAAGACTGCAGATGATGCGTTCACCTGTAGTGTCTCCGGTTTTGTAACTGAGAGGTCTGTTAAGGGTTCAATATTGAGGAAGGGTACAAGAGGTGATCGAAGAATAACCACACTGATCCGGCCGGGTGAAGTCAAACGATTTTAATGAATACACGCGTCTGTGAAAATATGGCACTTGTGACGTTCACACAGCTTCACAGCGAAGTGCCTTGAGGGCACTATTTGGAAAAAAACTGAACCGAATGGAAATGTGGCCGTTTTTCTTCCTCCAGTCGTACTCGTACTCCAGCAGACTAACCGAGCTGAAAGCTTGAACGCCACATCATCCCTCCTGTCTGATGGAAAACCGTCTCCATTGGTGCCAGGAGAGTTAGCAGCTGTGTTCACAGGTGTGCTGATAAAACATTTGCATGTAAGTCAGACACACTAGATTATCACCCGGCTGCACTCATTACTGTCTACACCAGGGGTGTCAAACTCAAATACACAGTGGGCCAAAATTCAAAACTGGAACAAAGTCGCGGGCTAACGTTAATATTTATTGAAATATATTTGTTCCTCCAGATATAAGAATGAATCTTATGGACTCAAACACGTTTTGCTGAAAGACTGAATATGGAACAAGCAAAGCTTAATACTAAAATATATAGATAAGCTGTGTAATACCAGTAGGCCAGCTCTAATAGTAATTTGGTATGGCTTCGCGGGCCAAATGTAAATAGGCTGCGGGCCAAATTTTGCCCACGGGCCAGAGTTTGACACCTGTGATCTACACAGAAAGGACTCAGGACCTTCCTGTCACTGAGCAGGACGAAGCCAAAACATAAGAGTTCGTCACACGCAGCAAAAACAGGCTGGTGTCAGCCTTGGTCACATGAAGCACTCTGATTGGCTCGTTAAATTTTGAATGTTCATGTGTAACAGAGGCAGGTTACACGCGCCTCTGTTTGGATTGGACATGTGTTTCTCAGGATCTCGATACAAACTCAAACATGTAAGTCAGTGACTTCACTTACACGAGGTGATATTTTAATTGTTTTCCAGCTTTTGGGTTTTTGATTTTAAAAAGCAATCTCCTTTTGAAAGCTGTGACGTCCGTGGCCGCAGAGCCGCCAGGCTTTACAAACAAGTCCGTCTCTGTCGTAGATTTGGAGGGTCGAAGGCTCGGAGAAGGTTCCCGTGGACTCGGCGTCCTACGGTCAGTTCTATGGAGGAGACAGTTATATCATCCTGTATCGCTACCAGCACAGCGACCGAAGCGGTCAGATCATCTACATGTGGTGAGGCGCTGCATGCGTGCTGGGATCCTCGGTCATGTCCACAGCAGGGTGCCATCTAGTGCTGGAAAACTTGCTTCTAATGTAGATGGTTTTTATTCCCTCTATAGGCAGGGAGCGGAGTCTACCCAGGACGAGGTTGCGGCATCGGCCTTCTTGGCTGTTGAGGTGGATGATGAGCTGGAAGGAAGTGCTGTCCAGGTAAACCAGCTGGGAACGCTGAGCCCAGTCTGTTAACCCAACCCACTGAGCAGGAAAGGCTCTTACTCTTACCTGTGTGCAGGTGCGGGTCATTCAAGGAAAAGAGCCCGCCCACCTCATGAGTCTGTTTGGCGACAAACCACTGGTGGTGTACAAGGGCGGGACTTCTAGAGAGAACGGCCAATCGGAAGCTGCAGACACTCGCCTGTTCCAGATAAGAGCCAATCCAGCAGGAAACACCAGAACTGTGGAGGTGAGGCGAGAACTGGAGCCCAGTGAAGACGGGTTCTTTCCTTTTAGAGTTTTAGTCCAGAAAATCAAAGTTCCTTTGGTTCAAAGAACGTCCCAGACTTCTGGTTGATAGACTTTGAGTCCAGAGAACTCTGAGGGCTCAGCATTTGAGTCCAGAACTTTAGTTTTAGCTCAGGAATATTTTGGTCCAAAAGGTTTTGGTTCAGATCTTCACGCCTTGCGACTGTCACGTCGTCTGAGCCTGCATTGGTTAGTCCAGGTGGAGCCTGACTCCTCTGCTCTTGTCAGGTGGAGCCGTCCTCCTCCCGTCTGAACTCCAACGATGTTTTCCTCCTGGTTTTGCCCTCTGGATCCTGGATGTGGAAAGGCAGTAGAAGCAACCCAGACGAACTGAAGGGAGCCGAGCAGCTGGCTGAGATCCTGCATGTGACCCCCACCCTTCTGGACGAGGGGGAGGAGCAAGGTGGGGAGGACAGGTGAAATATTTACCAATGTGCACATACTAGAACCATAAACTGACCATCCGCGGTTACAGATGGATTCTGGGATACGCTGGGGGGGCAGCAGGACTACTGTCGGTCTGCTCGGCTGAAGAACCAGATGGAAGCTCATCCTCCCCGGCTGTTTGCCTGCTCCAACAAGACTGGAAATTTCAAGGTCTGTCAGTTCGTCACATGATTGGTTCTCCAGGAGCAAGGCCAACGTCACCATCATCGTTTACTACAAAGTTCTAGCAAAGCCAGTTTCATTTATACAAGATTAATCGGTCAACAATCAGCTCGATAGTTTCAGTTTCCACCTGAAGCTGAAACTAACTTCTAAATCCAGAGACACCTGGAGGCTAGACTTTATTATATCCTCTTTCAATTCAGTTTTAATTACAGTGCACAAAATCACAACAATAGTCTCCTAAATACACTTTAGACTGTAAAGTAAAGACAATAAAACAGAAAAGCAGAGGGCCGGCCGTCTGCTGTCACTGGCTGGGGGTGAGGGGAGGAGTGCGGGACAAAGACGCGCTGTGGAAGAGGCTGAATGTTGGTGACCAGGCTCGGTGCTAAACAAATCTTCACAGGTGAATCTGTGTTTCAGGTAGATGAAGTTCCAGGTGAGCTGACGCAGGATGATCTCGCTCCTGATGATGTCATGATCTTGGATACCTGGGACCAGGTGGGCGTCTCCTTCTGTTCATACAGTTAAAGATGTCTGCATCTCTTCGGTGTCCTCACGTCCTGCGTCCTGCTGCAGGTGTTCGTTTGGATTGGAAACGAAGCTCAGGAGGAGGAGAAGACTCGGGCAGTGACATCAGGTGAGACCGACAGGAGGCTAAAGTGGGCGTTACCTGGCCGTGTGTCCGATGTCCTCTGCTCTGAACTCGTCTAATATCTCGAAGGATCGGTTCAGTTGTAATTTAAAGTCTAAACTCGTAACTTTTGAGGCGTTTGAAATTAAAAAAAAAAAAATTTCCCTGCAGCTGAGCGCTACATCGAGAGTGACCCAGCCAATCGTGACCCTCGAACCCCCATTGTGACGGTGAAGCAGGGATTCGAACCGCCAACCTTCACCGGCTGGTTTCTGGGCTGGGAGTACGAATACTGGTCCATTAGCCCACTCCAGCGCTATCTCCAGGCCCTGTGACCTCACTTCCTGTTTACCATTGACCTTTGAGCTGTCTGCATGAATAAAAGCTTTTTATCGACATGCACGTCTCTGTGTGTGATGAGCAGGTAGACGGTGTATTAGTTTATTGGAGCGTCTCTATAAGTACCAACGTGGATAAATAACAATAAGAGGAAACATAAACACGGAGACAGAAGCCACAGTGAGCACAGCAGAGACAGTCTGAGAGAGTCTGAGTGTGCACGTGTTCACAAACTATTCATCACAATTTAAAGTTTGGACCGCTTTACAATAAAATCTGGTGTTTACATTAAAATCAGAATTCTCTGAAACAACAAACTAGCATCTCTAACTCTCCCACACCTCGCCCATGTGACCAAAATATTCAAAGCTACGGAAGCCCTGAGGGGCCAACACAATCACTTGGAGTTGTGGTGCTGCTTCTAGTCTTTGTGCTAAGCTAGGCTAACCGGGATGAGGAAGTTTCCGTGAGGCAGCTCGGACACAAAGGTCGGACTGTTCCTTTAAAATACAATCGAAAGTCAAAGCGTCTAAAACAATTAATATGTTCCTCCAGCCTGGAGCCACGTACAGGTGGGGTTGCTTCATGTCTTGTCATAAAATGTCCATTTTGGTTTCGGGACCGTTTTTCTGATTTGTAACAGGAAGTACCAAAACGTAAACGGGATATGATGTCATACTCTAACTAGTTCAAAGAGAAAACGTGCAAAACAGGAAATGAGTTGGATTAAGGTCAGAGGTTCATCTGTAAAAGTCTATGGGTTAGCCCCGCCTCTATGGGCCTCGTAAGGCTAAGCACCTCCCTCTCCTTGCAGTACAGCCAGTTAGAGCTCAGCAGTTGCCAGAGTTGCGGAACTCTCCGTTCTCGGTGATCTGCAGCGATGACGTGTTGCTCGGAGACAGGCCGTTCCTCTGTGATGTCACGGCATAACGCTCCTTCAGCTGAGTTAGAGCCGCCATCAGACGAGTGTTCGCTGCGTCAAGACTCGCAATCCTCTTCTCCTGAGAGTCAGACAGGTGAGACGGGCAGGTGAGACAGTAAGCTCAAAACAAACCTGCAGGTCCACTTATGTCCACCTGGGATCTTTAGTCAGCTGTCACAGGGAGGCGGGATTTTACATTTGTTCCTGTTTGTGCTGCTAATACGCTTTAAATATGAAGAACATTAAATGTTTTTCACTAACATATTTCACCTAATTATGATGTCGTACGCATAAAATGGTTTTACAGACATGCATCAAAACTCAGCTATGCTAGCTACTGTTAGCTTCATTCCGGGATGGAGAACAGCTCGAGACGTCTTTTAAGACGCCATAATGACGCTGGAGTAGCTTATGAGCACTTCCACCTGTTTCCACCATCACTGGGCAAAATATGGTCACTTCTACAGTCGTAAACTCTGAGGCTTCAAATACAGATTTCAGGTGATGGAGACGTACCTGTGCCTCTATAATCTTCTGCTTCGAGTCAACCACAGCCTGCATGTCAGAGTGATCCTTCTTTAACTCTTCCTCCACCGCCATCAACCTGCAGGTGATCAGACAGACAGGTGATCAGACAGACAGAGAGACAGACAAAAGGACGGACAGACAGACAGGCGATCAGACAGAGAGAGAGACAGGTGATCAGACAGACAGACAAACAGAGAGACAGACAGACAGGTGATCAGACAGACAGACAAATGGAGAGACAAGTGATCAGACAGACAGGCGATCAGACAGAGAGAGAGACAGGTGATCAGACAGACACAGACAGACAGAGAGACAGGTGATCAGACAGAGAGAGAGACAGGTGATCAGACAGACAGACAAACAGAGAGACAGACAGACAGGTGATCAGACACAGAGAGAGAGAGACAGGTGATCAGACAGACAGACAAACAGAGAGACAGACAGACAGGTGATCAGACAGACAGACAAATGGAGAGACAAGTGATCAGACAGACAGGCGATCAGACAGAGAGAGAGACAGGTGATCAGACAGACAGACAAACAGAGAGACAGACAGACAGGCGATCAGACACAGAGAGAGAGAGACAGGTGATCAGACAGACAGACAAATGGAGAGACAAGTGATCAGACAGACAGGCGATCAGACAGAGAGACACAGGTGATCAGACAGACAGACAGAGAGACAGACAGACAGGTGATCAGACGGAGAGACAAGTGATCAGACAGACAGGCGAACAGACACAGAGAGAGAGAGACAGGTGATCAGACAGACAGAGAGACAGACAAAAGGACGGACAGACAGACAGGCGATCAGACAGAGAGAGAGACAGGTGATCAGACAGACAGACAAACAGAGAGACAGACAGACAGGTGATCAGACAGACAGACAAATGGAGAGACAAGTGATCAGACAGAGAGAGAGACAGGTGATCAGACAGACACAGACAGAGAGACAGGTGATCAGACGGACAGACAAACAGGCAATCAGACAGACAGACAAACAGAGAGACAGACAGGGAGACAGGTGATCAGACAGACATTTGCTCAGACAGAAAGACAGAGAGACAGACGGGCAGACAGACGGACAGAGAGACAGACGGACAGACAGAGAGAAAGATGGACAGATGAATAGACAGAGAGACAAATAGACAGGCAGGCAGAGAGACAGAAAGAGAGGCAGACAGACAGAGAGAAAGACGGACAGACAGAGAGACAAACAGACTTGAAAGACAGAGAGACAAACAGACAGAGAGAAAGACGGACAGACAGAGAGACAAACAGACAGAGAGACAAACAGACTTGAAAGACAGAGAGACAAACAGACAGAGAGAAAGACGGACAGACAGAGAGACAAACAGACAGAGAGACAGACGGGCAGACAGACGGACAGAGAGACAGGCACCTGACAGGTGTCAGGTGAAGTTGATTATTTCTGACATCTGAATCGGTCGAGCACAGTGGAGCTGGTGCTGCAGTTCACAGTTCAACCTCTAGGTGGCTGCTGAGAAGTCTTTTTCCTTGTTGTCTGTTTGCTAAGGTGAACAAGCACAACCCTCAAGTACTGTTTCTATGGTAATGCACACAGGTGTTCCCACCTGCTGATGATGCTGTTCATCTGCAGGTCTTTGTCGTCCTGCAGTCTCCTTAGCCGACTCTCTGTGTCCTCCAAACGAGCCTAAAACACACGCACACTGCTATTGGTCTTGCTGTGTCATGTGACTGAGCTTCTCTGCAGGTGGGTCACAGACCTGGTACTCCTGCAGCATGCGCTGATTCTGCTGATCCTGGACCATCAGACGTGCTTCACACTCCTCCTGACGCAGTGCAGCAATGCGCAACTTCTCCTGCAGCAACGCAATCTCCTGCTGGTACTGCACACACACACACACACACACACACACACACATACCGTCAGAACCAGCAGGACCAGTAGAACCAGTGTTGACCCAGAACTTTGAGAACCTTACCTTCTCCACGAGGCTGTCATCATGGCGATCATCCTCAGCCTCACCATAGGAGGAGGTGGAGTTCATGTTGAGCAGCCAGGCTGCCGTACGGTCTAACGCGCAGGGAGACGGAGCCTGGACACACAAACACACCTGAACAGGTACCGCCCACGACCTTAGACAGTCCAGGTACGTCCTCTGGGTGGGTCACTTCAGAAAAAGCTTTAAACAAGTATGGAGGACCGCCTCCTTGCATCTGATCATTAAATCAGGAAAGCCTGAACAAAATGACTCCATGGTACCGTGGTAACAGCCTAGTTACCTTGGCAGCCGGCCGCTGCTTCTCAGGGCTATCTCCTTTGGACGATGACGACATCTGTCTGAGCCGCGACTGGCTGCTGGTTGGCCAATCAGGGCTCGATGACATCATGCTGCCAGAGGTGGGACGTGGGGGGTAGGCGGATCCTGCACCACTGCCGCCGCTGAGCATGCTGGGAGGCGTCCGGCCTCGAGGAGGTCCGGGTGGAGCTGAGGACGGAGGAGGAGGCTGATCAATTCGTCTCTGGGGGCCCGAGGAGTTCTGCCGAGGTGGGACGGAGCTACCTGAAAGGTGGGAGCAATCAAAGGTAAATCAGACCTGATCCTTAAACTTCAGGCCTCGTCCAAAAATATAAAGCAATTTGCTGGTTGTGAGTGTGATTGTAGCTAATGGCAAAAACCCACCCACCACTTTAATCACACTCTAGATCTTGGTTTCGGTTTTACCCAGCAGTCTTAGCTAATTATAGGCCAATCTCCAACCTTCCTTTATATCAAACATCCTTGAAAGAGTAGTTGTCAAACAGCTAACAGATCATCTGCAGAGGTTTATTTGAAGAGTTTCAGTCAGGTTTCAGAGCTCATCACAGCACAGAAACAGCTTTAGTGAAGGTTACAAATGATCTTCTTATGGCCTCTGACAGTGGACTCATCTCTGTGCTTGTCCTGCTAGACCTCAGTGCAGCGTTCGATACTGTCGACCATAATATCCTATTACAGCGATTAGAACATTCCACAGAAGAATTTTGAATTTTTCTAACAGGAAGCCAAAACAGGAGAAATCTGCTCTCTCTTTCTAGTCCCTGTCAGGACTTTTGCTGCAGCATTTTGGATTAACACAGCGCCAAATCACAACAACATTCGCCTCAAGGCGCTTTATATTGTGAGGTAGACCCTACAATAATACATACAGAGAAAAACCCAACAATCATATGATCCCCTATGAGCAGCACTTTGGCGACAGTGGGAAGGAAAAACTCCCTTTTAACAGGAAGAAACCTCCAGCAGAACCAGGCTCAGGGAGGGGCGGGGCCATCTGCTGTGATTGGTTGGGGTGAGAGAAGGAAGACAGGATAAAGACATGCTGTAGAAGAGAGACAGAGGTTAATAACAGATATGATTCAATGCAGAGAGGTCTGTTAACACATAGTGAGTGAGAAAGGTGACTGGAAAGGAAAAACTCAATGCATCATGGGAATCCCCCGGCAGCCTACATCTATTGCAGCATAACTAAGGGAGGATTCAGGGTCACCTGGTCCAGCCCTAACTATATGCTTTAGCAAAAAGGAAAGTTTGAAGCCTAATCTTGAAAGTAGAGATAGTGTCTGTCTCCTGAATCCAAACTGGAAGCTGGTTCCACAGAAGAGGGGCCTGAAAACTGAAGGCTCTGCCTCCCATTCTACTTTTTAAATACTCTAGGAACAACAAGTAGGCCTGCAGAGCGAGAGCGAAGTGCTCTAATAGGGTGATATGGTACTACAAGGTCATTAAGATAAGATGGGGCCTGATTATTTAAGACCTTGTATGTGAGGAGCAGGATTTTGAATTCTGGATTTAACAGGAAGCCAAAACAGGAGAAATCTGCTCTCTTTCTAGTCCCTGTCAGGACTCTTGCTGCAGCATTTTGGATCAGCTGAAGGCTTTTCAGGGAGTTTTTAGGACTTCCTGATAATAATGAATTACAGTCGTCCAGCCTGGAAGTAATAAATGCATGAACTAGTTTTTCAGCATCACTCTGAGACAGGATATTTCTAACTTTAGAGATGTTGCACAAATGGAAGAACGCAGTCTTACATATTTGTTTAATATGTGCATTGAAGGACATGTCCTGGTCAAAAATGACTCCAAGGTTCCTCACAGCGTTACTGGAGGCCAAGGTAATGCCATCCAGAGTAAGAATCTGCTTAGATACCATATTTCTAAGATTTTCAGGGCCGAGTACAATAACCTCAGTTTGATCTGAATTAAGAAGCAGAAAGTTAGCGGCCATCCAGGTCTTTATGTCTTTAAGACATTCCTGCAGTTTAACTCATTGGTGTGTGTTATCTGGCTTCATGGACAGATAGAGCTGGGTGTCATCTGCATAGCAGTGTAAATGTATGCTATGTCTTCTAATGATGCTGCCTAAGGGAAGCATGTATACAGGGAGTGCAGAATTATTAGGCAAGTTGTATTTTTGAGGAATAATGTTATTATTGAACAACAACCATGTTCTCAATGAACCCAAAAAACTCATTAATATCAAAGCTGAATGTTTGTGGAAGTAGTTTTTAGTTTGTTTTTAGTTTGAGCTATTTTAGGGGGATATCTGTGTGTGCAGGTGACTATTACTGTGCATAATTATTAGGCAACTTAAAAAACAAATATATACCCATTTCAATTATTTATTTTTACCAGTGACACCAATATAACATCTCCACATTCACAAATATACATTTCTGACATTCAAAAACAAAACAAAAACAAATCAGCGACCAATATAGCCACCTTTCTTTGCAAGGACACTCAAAAGCCTGCCATCCATGGATCCTGTCAGTGTTTTGATCTGTTCACCATCAACATTGCGTGCAGCAGCAACCACAGCCTCCCAGACACTGTTCAGAGAGGTGTACTGTTTTCCCTCCTTGTAAATCTCACATTTGATGATGGACCACAGGTTCTCAATGGGGTTCAGATCAGGTGAACAAGGAGGCCATGTCATTAGTTTTTCTTCTTTTATACCCTTTCTTGCCAGCCACGCTGTGGAGTACTTGGACGCGTGTGATGGAGCATTGTCCTGCATGAAAATCATGTTTTTCTTGAAGGATGCAGACTTCTTCCTGTACCACTGCTTGAAGAAGGTGTCTTCCAGAAACTGGCAGTAGGACTGGGAGTTGAGCTTGACTCCATCCTCAACCCGAAAAGGCCCCACAAGCTCATCTTTGATGATACCAGCCCAAACCAGTACTCCACCTCCACCTTGCTGGCGTCTGAGTGGGACTGGAGCTCTCTGCCCTTTACCAATCCAGCCACGGGCCCATCCATCTGGCCCATCAAGACTCACTCTCATTTCATCAGTCCATAAAACCTTAGAAAAACCAGTCTTGAGATATTTCTTGGCCCAGTCTTGACGTTTCAGCTTGTGTGTCTTGTTCAGTGGTGGTCGTCTTTCAGCCTTTCTTACCTTGGCCATGTCTCATGTATTGCACACCTTGTGCTTTTGGGCACTCCAGTGATGTTGCAGCTCTGAAATATGGCCAAACTGGTGGCAAGTGGCATCTTGGCAGCTGCACGCTTGACTTTTCTCAGTTCATGGGCAGTTATTTTGCGCCTTGGTTTTTCCACACGCTTCTTGCGACCCTGTTGACTATTTTGAATGAAACGCTTGATTGTTCGATGATCACGCTTCAGAAGCTTTGCAATTTTGAGACTGCGGCATCCCTCTGCAAGATATCTCACTATTTTTGACTTTTCTGAGCCTGTCAAGTCCTTCTTTTGACCCGTTTTGCCAAAGGAAAGGACGTTGCCTAATAATTATGCACACCTGATATAGGGTGTTGATGTCATTAGACCACACCCCTTCTCATTACAGAGATGCACATCACCTAATATGCTTAATTGGTAGTAGGCTTTCGAGCCTACACAGCTTGGAGTAAGACAACATGCATGAAGAGGATGATGTGGACAAAATACTCATTTGCCTAATAACTCTGCACTCCCTGTAATGTAAACAGAATTGGTCCTAGCACTGACACACACAAACACTTCCTGTTGCTTCTGACCCCCGACCCTGGACTCTACCTGTGAGTGTCTCGCTGAGGGACAGCGCTCGCCGCGAGTACTCCTCGCCACTGCTGCTGCTCGACATAGCAGACATCCTCTCCCCCCTCTCCCCCCCTGTCAGTCCCACTGACATCTGGGTAAGAAACGCCGGTTTGGTCACCATGGTGTTCCTGTCGTCTGCATTTCCCTGCGACCCCACCGAGCCGTCTGAGGGTGTGGCGTCGGCCTGCTGCTGCTGCTGTGGCTGCCGCGGTGATGTGGTGGTCATGTGATAGACGGGATTCTGGAAGGAGAGGGGGAGGAGCCCCGTCCTGCGCTGCCACTGACCATCGTCGAGGCCGTCGCCAGGGGAGGTGTCATGCAGGTCCACCAGAGACAAGCTGCGGCTCTCGTTGTTCAGCTCGGACCCCTCTCTCCGACCTCCATTGGTCATTTCAAACGCTGCCTCATTCTCATTGGACTCTGAGTAGGATGAGCTTGGTGCTGGAGAACCCTGCATGCCTGGAGAAAGTGACATCACAGGAAGAGTCAGGGGTGACAGAGTGGTGGAGAAATGGGAAAGTGGATAAAGAAGAGAGGTGAAAGGTCACCTGATGCAGGCTGTAGGCTCGACCCTTTAGTGACGAAAAACAAGTCTTTGTTCTCAGGAGTCGGCGAGGGGAGTCTGGTGAAATCCACCAATCTACACACACACACACACACACACAGATAACACGTCAGATATTTAAGCCATGCATCAGCCAGACTCTTCCTGCGCTGGCATGCACAGACAACTGTGAGCATGTGCAGAAGCTCCATGTGAGAGCCCTCTCTGTTCACCACTGGGGATTCTAATGCTAACAGGAAACACAGGATGCTAACCCTCCATCAAGTCCTATGCTGCCCTGCAGGCCAACAGAGGGATTACAGGTCGCCAGAGGTGGAGAAAGGGGCGGAGACAGGGGGGCTGGGGAGAGAGGGGGCGGAGACACTACACGTTGAGGCTCTGGGGAAGAAACAGATACGCCCCCTGCACTGGCCACACCCCCTGGATTGGCAAGCGCTGCCGATACGTCTCTGAGGATTCGAGGAAGAGGGCCGAGCTTCGACAGGCACGACTGGAGAAAACAGAGAGAGAGAGCAGTCAGGGAGTTACCTGGGCAGGCAGGTGAGTCATCTGCCAAGACAGGTGCATTACCTGGTCGAGCTCAGTCAGCAGGGTGTGCAGGCTGGACAGCTCACGGCCGAGGTCGATGTACCCGTCAAAGCCGGCGGTGTGGTTCAGCCCGTCGGGGTTCGAGATCTCCTGCAGGAAGCGCTGCATGCTGCTCCACTGCCGCTCCACAAAGTCATTCATGAACAGCATGTACTCCTCCTTAGTGCCGAACCTGCGCGACAGGTAAGACCGCCAGCGTCAGCAGGTCAGCATGCACGCACGCATACAGTTGGCAGGTAGCCGTGCACAGTGCAGGTACAAAGACTTCAAAGTAAAAGCTCTGCACTACTTCAGAACAGGCTTGGTACGTCACAATAAAAGCCCTGGGCTTCTTCCAGAATACTGGTCCTGAACTCCTTTCAGAACTAAAAGCCTTCCACTCCTTCACCATAAATACTCATCACTCCTTCAGAATAAAAGTCCTTTAAAAAAAGCCCTAAACTGCTTTCAAAATAAATTCTTTTTAAAATTCTTTGCTCCTTTAGAATAAAAGCCTTGGAGTCCTTTCAAAATAAAAACCCTGTATTCCATCAAAATAAAAGGCCTACACCCCGTTAGAAAAAAGGCTGCTGTCCTTTCCAAATAAAAGCCCTGTATTGTTTCACAATAAAAGCCGTGGCGTACTTGCTGAAGTTGGCAAGGTTCTGAATCACTTTGGCGATCAGCGTCAGGGTTCTCGCTGTGCGTTCATCAGGGTATTCCTGCATCAGGTCGAATAGTGATGGCGACATCACGGCCGGACACAGGAAGCGCAAGAACAGCGAGGCGCTGATGAGGCGCTCGCTGATGTCTGGCCGTCCTCGGTTGCCGCATTCCTGCCGCCATGACCCAAACACCTCCTTCAGCTCCCGGGGGAAGACCCTGAGTGACAATCGGCAAGAGTCAGCGTGTGCCGGCCTGGAGCGTCAGTGGTGTGCGTGATCTTGTGTGCGTACCTGTATGAGTCAAGAATTTTGCAAAATGCCAGCTCGCAGCACATCCTCAGGTTGGCCTGATGCTCCGCGAGGTCAGAGGTCGCACAGCGAGACGGGTCCACCTCACAGTTCTCATCAGACTCGTACAGAGCTTTGATGAACTCACCTGGACACACACACACACACACACACACACACACACACACACACACACACACACACACACACACACACACACACGATCAATAAATATCACAATAAGCACACAGGGGGGCTTGTGTTTGTGTGTGTGTGTGTGTGTGTGTGTGTACCAAGTGCATCCTGTAGGTATTTCTGTCCAATCAGCTTCAGGTATTCCTCAATGCTTTTGGTCGCCAATGTGTTCTCTCTAAAGATCAGCTGGTCGTTGTCACGGCAACGGTCCACCTCTGACATCATCAGGTCGGTCAGGAAGTCCTGCAGTGAGGGGTGAAAGGTCACTGGGCTGAAAGAAGAACAGGTGGTGGTGGCAGGCCAGGTGTAGAGTTCAGGTGTGGTGGGCGGGGTTACCTTGGCCTTGCCCGTGCTGTGCAGGATGTGCACGAGTGCAGCAGCGAGCTCCTCCTTCGCTCTCAGGCTGATTGAGGCCTCCAAGGTGGAGCAGAGCAGCAGGTAGTTGGAACTGATGTACTCCGCAAACTCTTTGTACTGCTCCATCGGCAGGATGACGATACTCTGGTAACGTGCTTTGACCCTCACTGTTGGCACAGACGACTTACCTGAAATCGGGTGGGACAGGTTAAGAGGGTGACACAAATGAGACACCTCAGCGCACGAGCCCGAGTGGATCTACATACCTCGGATTGTACTGGGCGTGCTCAGTGTGTACCACTTCTCCACCAGCTGTCTGCCAGTCACCGTGGCGACCGGGATGTTGACTAACCCGACGTAGCTGCTTTTGTCCTTCTTCCTCTTCCGGTCGGTGTCCTTGTACAGGTGCAGCGTGATGGAGGCGACAGGTGGGAGGCTGCTGAAATCGAAGCGCTCGCCCCAGAAGATGTTGTCAGTTTTCAGCTTACAGGACGTCCGAGCGTAGAGGCTATCGTCCAGACACAGCTCGCAGAAGTACCTGCAGTACATGTACTGTGATTAGTGGTCGGGTCGTGTGAAATGTCGTCCTCATGGATCGAAGGTGCAAACTGTAAAACTACACATAAACTAAGAATAAGTACAGCAGTACTGTGTTTGAATACAAATAAACAGATTCAGTAGTACACAGAATAAATAAATAAATACCTACAGTACTACAACTACTATCTGCAGCACACTTCAGCAATCTACAATATAAGTACTGCAATAGCTGTTTGCAGTAAAAGTACTACCATTATTATCTGCAGCACAAGTCCTGCAGTTATTATATGCAGTACAAGTACTATGATTACTGCAAGTGGTTTGAATCACAGTAATCTAATAGAAACATATTCATTTCGATTGCAGCAGTTTCCTGCTGCGTCAAGCAAAGTGCACGCCAGCGAGGGCGCGCGCACGCCGTGCTCATAGTACAACTGCTTTGAGTAAGTCATTTGTTTCATGTCTCTGTGGACCTCGGCAGGAGAGCTGTGCTGTGGAAACGTCACTAACTAAACAAAGTCAGAGATACGTGTTTGGAAATGACAGGAAGCGGGCGCATCTCGTACACGTACAGCAGCTGTAAAAATTGACTGCAGCACCCAGCGCGACACAGATGTTGGGTCCTTCGCTCTAGCTAGCGCCAGCACAGTGCGAGCCACGTCCACCTTTAGAAGGCGTAACATACATTTACACTGCTATGCAGATGACACCCAACTTTATGTGTCCACACACACTATCCGGTCGTTAAGTCTGACGTCACTAGCCGTGTCTGGGCCTAAACTCTGCTGCAGGTCCATATATCAAACGATCACTATGGCATTACTGAGAGTTGAAAAACTGTCTAAAGTCTTTCATCTTTAATAAAATGATCAGCGTTCTGCTCTACCAGGTGTAACAATTGAGTTTAACATCCAGGCATCCATGAAAACGGAATTTATGACATTTAACGGAGTTAGAAGTTAGCAGGGAGTTAGCTCGCTAGCTTCTATCTAAATACAATATAGCATGTCCTGACTGCGGGGTTTTGGAAACCAATGCAAACGTACAGCTCTGTTATCACTTCCAACATAAATGAAGACAGAAAACTAAACAGCAGTGACATTTGTAGGGTTACTGAAGTTGGGCTAGCTGGTATATAATGATGTGCTACGTGACCGCTAGCGACACAGCTATGTTAGCATAATATAAACAAGCTAACTTTTTTTCCACTCGATAAAAGTTAACGTGAGTGTTCTCGGTGGTCAGGAACAAATGTAATCACATGGCAGGATGCTGTAAAAGGACCAAACTTCAGCCAGGAGAACAACTGAGATAATCCATCCACAATACGAGGTTAGTCATTCATATACTGCTGCATGGGCTGGGCTGTAGTTACATCCTAAGGTTTTAAAAACTGAGCTTAAATAAATGATTAGTGGTAATAAAAGCCGAGGGAGGTCAACAGGGATCACTGACTGTTTTAGGAGCTTTTTGAGATCAAATAGAAGAAAATACAAAACATTAAACATGTTAACGACACAAAAGCCATATTAAACGCAGACTACTTTAGACCCGGAAGTAGGATTCGTCACGTCATCACTTAACGACCGGATTAGTTAAACTGCAGGAATGTCTGCGATACTCTAATTACTGCCGGTAGCACAAATGCTCTGATTACTACATGTAGTAGAAGTAATCTAGTTACTACCTGCACTAAACATAGTAGGATTACTGTTTGTGTTCTACTGTTTCGCTGCAGCTCACAGATGTAACTGTGATACTTGGAGCAGGTGGGCTGGTGCAGCGCCGCCTACCGTTTCTTGGCGGGCAGGTCTTTGGCCTCCACCACCCACACCGTCAGCACGTTCTCCAGCCGCCGGCTGTTGTCCTTGTTGGGGTGAACAGCACGTCGCAGGTTCTCCATCCATTTGTCTCTTTCTGCTGCTGAGCGACACGAGAAACACTTTGTTCCCGTCGAGGTTGTTACCTAGGAGACAGGCAACCACGGAGACACAAGAGGGCACCGATGTCAGCTGAGTGAAACCCTTGTGTCTTCCAACCAAACGCTGTCCCTCTGAGAGAGAAGCTTTGGATCGTTTTTGTGACCTGATTAACAAAACATGACAGAAAAATGTTTCCAACCATGAGAAAGTCCTGATGACGAGGGTTACAGTCAGAGCCATCTCGGATGATGACTCTGACCTCAACATGTCCGATCAGGTAACATCTGTAGTTCCTGAAACTCTGTTTGCTGTTTGTGTGGATGAAATGCAGACGAGTCTCAGGGCCGCACGCAGCTCAACAAAGTCAGGCGTTCATCAGAGATAACACCGCCGAGGTTATCGGTTCTCTGTTAAGCCAGATTAGAGCTAGTGGTTTTATACAAAATGAGCACATTCCAATCAGAGACATTACCATTTGGTGATAAAGTCGCTAAACAATGTAAACATTTCTCTGTAAAATAATCTGAGAGGTGAAAGCAGCAGAAACTTTGCTTTGAAGATTTTCACTTTGAACTAAAGTGAATGATTTTGTTACTCAGCACGCTCAGTAAGGCGATGGCTGCACATTGGAGCTGTGAGACTTTAAACTTGATTTACAGCTCGATGAAGGAGACGTGGAAATATGATGAAAATCATTGGTTGAACAGATGTTCTGTAATAATGTCACCTCCTCTGGTAGATTTGAAGGCGTTAAACGAGGCTGCGGTTATTCTGATAAACATTCTTTCAAAATAAAAGACATTTTGAAAGTTGAGATGAAAACCTGTAAAAAATAAATGAAAACAAGTCGGAAACTGATCCGTGTGAAACACAACAATGGATCTGATGGTGATCAGAAACCTCGATCACGAAGCTTCGTCATATTTGTGTTTTACAGTTGGGATTCTGCCCTGCCCTCTGCTGGAATTGTGAGGTAACGCAGGTCAATTCAATTCAGTTCAATGCAATTTTTTTTACACAGCGCCAAATCACAACAACATTCGCCTCAAGGCGCTTTATATTGTGAGGTAGACCCTACAATAATACATACAGAGAAAAACCCAACAATCATATGATCCCCTATGAGCAGCACTTTGGCGACAGTGGGAAGGAAAAACTCCCTTTTAACAGGAAGAAACCTCCAGCAGAACCAGGCTCAGGGAGGGGCGGGGCCATCTGCTGTGATTGGTTGGGGTGAGAGAAGGAAGACAGGATAAAGACATGCTGTGGAAGAGAGACAGAGGTTAATAACAGATATGATTCGGTGCAGAGAGGTCTGTTAACACATAGTGAGTGAGAAAGGTGACTGGAAAGGAAAAACTCAATGCATCATGGGAATCCCCCGGCAGCCTACGTCTATTGCAGCATAACTAAGGGAGGATTCAGGGTCACCTGGTCCAGCCCTAACTATATGCTTTAGCAAAAAGGAAAGTTTGAAGCCTAATCTTGAAAGTAGAGATAGTGTCTGTCTCCTGAATCCAAACTGGAAGCTGGTTCCACTCTATACCTACGACTGCACGGCCACTAACAGCTCCAACATCATTGTGAAGTTTGCGGACGACACTACAGTGGTGGGTCTTATCACCAACGGTGATGAGACGGCTTACAGGGAGGAGGTCAGTGCCCTGACCCACTGGTGTCAAGACAACCATCTCACCCTCAACGTCGCAAAGACAAAGGAGTTGATAGTGGACTTCCGGAGGTGCAGAGAAGTACACACCCCCATCACCATCAACGGCGCTGCTGTGGAGAGAGTGAGCAGCTTCCGGTTCCTTGGTGTACATCTGGCTGAGGATCTTACGTGGTCAGTACACACAAACAAAACAGTGAAGAAGGCGCAGCAGCGCCTCTTCTTTCTCAGGAGACTGAAAAGATTCGGCATGAGCCCCCGCATCCTCAGGACCTTCTATCACTGTGCCATTGAGAGCATCCTCACTGGATGCATCACCACCTGGTATGGCAACAGCACCGCCTACAACTGCAAAGCTCTCCAGCGAGTAGTGCGGTGCTCTGAACGGATAATTGGAGGTGAGCTTCCCTCCCTCCAAGACATCTACAGGAAGCGGTGCCTGAGGAAAGCGGGGAGGATCATCAAGGACTCCAGTCACCCCAGCCATAAACTGTTCAGACTGCTTCCATCAGGAAGGAGGTTCTGCAGCATCCGGTCCCGTACCAGCAGACTGAGAGACAGCTTCTTCCATCAGGCCATCAGACTGCTGAACACGTCATAGACACCTCAGCTTCACTACTGGAACTTCAACATTATGCACTCCACACTGTATATAAATGCCACTTGTTTTGCACATATTCAACTCTGTATATTTTATATATTTTATTATTATTATTATTATTATTATTATTATTATTTTTTTTTTTTTTTACTATTTAATTTGTAAAAGTGTGTGTGTGCGCGCGCGCGCGCACACACACACACACACACACACACACACGTAGGAAAATATTTAGTATACACATCCAGAAATGCATACACTATTATATATTGTACATATATTTATTAGTTTCAGGTTGGCCATTCTTGTATTTTGCTCGTTTGTGTTGTTGTGTTTGCACATCTCTGTTGCTTGTGGGGCTCACACACAAGAATTTCACTCGCATGTGCTGTGCCAGTGTGCCTGCACATGTGATGTGACAATAAAAGTGATTTGATTTGATTTGATTTGATTTGAAGAGGGGCCTGAAAACTGAAGGCTCTGCCTCCCATTCTACTTTTAAATACTCTAGGAACAACAAGTAGGCCTGCAGAGCGAGAGCGAAGTGCTCTAATAGGGTGATATGGTACTACAAGGTCATTACGATAAGATGGGGCCTGATTATTTAAGACCTTGTATGTGAGGAGCAGGATTTTGAATTCTGGATTTAACAGGAAGCCAAAACAGGAGAAATCTGCTCTGTCTTTCTAGTCCCTGTCAGGACTCTTGCTGCAGCATTTTGGATTAGCTGAAGGCTTTTCAGGGAGTTTCTAGGACTTCCTGATAATAATGAATTACAGTCGTCCAGCCTGGAAGTAATAAATGCATGAACTAGTTTTTCAGCGTCACTCTGAGACAGGATATTTCTAACTTTAGAGATGTTGCACAAATGGAAGAAAGCAGTCTTACATATTTGTTTAATATGTGCATTGAAGGACATGTCCTGGTCAAAAATGACTCCAAGGTTCCTCACAGTGTTACTGGAGGCCAAGGTAATGCCATCCAGAGTAAGAATCTGGTTAGATACCATATTTCTAAGATTTTCAGGGCCGAGTACAATAACCTCAGTTTGATCTGAATTAAGAAGCAGAAAGTTAGCGGCCATCCAGGTCTTTATGTCTTCAAGACATTCCTGCAGTTTAACTCATTGGTGTGTGTTATCTGGCTTCATGGACAGATAGAGCTGGGTGTCATCTGCATAGCAGTGTAAATGTATGCTATGTCTTCTAATGATGCTGCCTAAGGGAAGCATGTATAATGTAAACAGAATTGGTCCTAGCACTGAACCCTGTGGAACTCCATAATTAACCTCAGTGTGTGACGAGGACTCTCCATTTACATGCACAAACTGGAGTCTATTAGATAGATATGATACAAACCACTGCAGCGCAGTACCTGTAATACCTACAGCATGTTCTAATCGCTCTAATAGGATATTATGGTCGACAGTATCGAACGCTGCACTGAGGTCTAGCAGGACAAGCACAGAGATGAGTCCACTGTCAGAGGCCATAAGAAGATCATTTGTAACCTTCACTAAAGCTGTTTCTGTGCTGTGATGAGCTCTGAAACCTGACTGAAACTCTTCAAATAAACCTCTGCAGATGATCTGTTAGCTGTTTGACAACTACTCTTTCAAGGATGTTTGATATAAAGGAAGGTTGGAGATTGGCCTATAATTAGCTAAGACTGCTGGGTCTAGAGATACTTTTTGAGTAAAGATTTAACTACAGCCAGCTTGAAGGCCTGTGGTACATAGCTGATCATTAGAGATAGTTGATCATATTTAAGATCGAAGAATTAATTAATGGCAGGACTTCTTTGAGCAGTTTTGTAGGAATGGGGTCTAAAAGACACGTTGATGGTTTGGAGGAAGTAATTATTGAAGTTAACTCAGAAAGATCAATTAGAGAAAAAGAGTCTAACTTAACATCAATGGTACTAAGAGTAGCTATAGATAATATTACATCTGTGGGATGATTACTGGTAATTTTTTCTCTAATGATAAAAATTGTATTTGTGAAGAAGTTCATGAAGTCATTACTAGTTAACGTTAAAGGGATGGTTGGCTCAACAGAGCTCTGACTGTTTGTCAGCCTGGCTACAGAGCTGAAGAGAAACCTGGGGTTGTTCTTATTTTCTTCAATCAGTGATGAATAGTAAGATGTTCTGGCTTTGCGGAGGGCTTTCTTATAAAGCAGCAAACTATTTCTCCAGGCTAAATGATGATCCTCTAAATTTGTGACACGCCATTTCCTCTCCAGATTACGAGTCATCTGCTTTAGGCTACGTGTTTGAGAATTATACCACGGAGTCAGGTACTTCTGATTAGAGACCTTAGTTTTCACAGGAGCTACAGTATCCAGAGTCATATGTAGTGAGGAGGTGAAATTATTAACAAGATAATCGACCTCTGTTGGGGCAGCGTTCAGATAGCTGCTCTGCTCTGTGTTGGTACAGGGCATTGAAGATGATAACAGTGGGTGGATTATATTCTTAAACTTAGTTACAGCGCTTTCAGAAAGACATCTACTGTGATAGAGTCTACTCTCCACTGCTGTGTAATCAATTATTGTAAATGTAAATGTTATCAGGAAACGATCAGACAGGAGAGGGTTTTCAGGAAACACTGTTAAATGTTCAGTTTCTATGCCATATGTTAAAACAAGATCTAGAGTGTGATTAAAGTGGTGGGTGGGTTCTTTTACATTTTGAGAGAAACCAATTGAGTCTAATAACAGATTAAATGCCATGTTGAGGCTGTCATTCTTAGCATCTACATGGATGTTAAAATCACCCACAATAATTATTTTATCTGAGCTCAGAACTAAATTAGATATAAAGTCTGAGAAATCAGAGAGAAACTCTGTGTAAGGCCCAGGTGGACGATAGATGATAACAAGTAAGACTGGTTTCTGAGTTTTACAGCTGGGGTGGACGAGGCTAAGCATCAGGCTTTCAAATGAATTAAAAGTCTGTCTGGGTTTTTGGTTGATTAATAGGCTGGTGTAATAGGCAGGCACAGAGCAGTATGTAAATGATTGTGTTGGGACACCTCGGTTTTGGGAGTGCTGCAGTTTGTGTGTGTTGTTTGCGTCACCTCGAAGCAGTAGTCCTGTCCCAGCAGGGATGAGTGAACCGGCTTAATAATCACTGATTGGTCCATCCTGAGCTCGAGAGACGATACACAGCCAGTGCTTAGCAACGACTCCTGGCTACCGCAACGCAGCCGACGCATCACACACCTGAAACAAACATACACAGTGTGATTACTAACAGGACAGGAAGACGCACTCATCGAGTTTCCAGAGGCATGGATCCCAAACCTGGATTGTCAGAGAAGTCTAGGACGTCTCCTGGACGTCTCCAGGGACACAAAGAAGGTGATCTACACTGAAAAATGAACATGAGATTTGACTTGGATCTGACAACAGAGACCGAGTGATGCAGCGAGTGTGATCAGGTTCACCTGGAGCTGTAGAGCAAGGTGGAGCTGAAACAACTGTCGGGCTGAAGCTCAGGAGGTCAAGGAGAACCTAATCAGGACCTCTGATTGGTTCAGCACAAGCCAATCAGTTTGATACTTTTCAAGACATTTGAGGTGTCATAAAGTAAAGTTACATTTAATAAAAGAAGGCGGTTCTGAAGTATTACAGTGTGACGCGGCGTTAGAAACAAATGTACGAGCCAGTGATGGAGTAAAAGCTCAGGATTCATATTCAGCCAGAGTCATTTCATCTGCTTCCAAACTTTGCTGCAGCACATGTGATTACACGTACAGATGTCATGCTGGGCTTGGTGCTTCCTGTTGCATCGTGAGATGATGCTCCTCATTGGCACACCTGGACTTCATGTCTGACGCTCTGAAATGGGTCTGAGGTGCTGCCCCTCAGAAGAAAGTGGCATTTTAGGGAAGGGTTTTTCAGGTAGAGGATGCAGGCTGAGTATGAATATGGATTATTCTGAGCTGTGAATCATGCACAGCTGCTCTCGTAAAGCCCGAGAATTAAAACAAAGGGCACCTCTGGGAAAGATCCCGTTGCGGTGCCTCGATGCTCCACCAGCCTCTGAGGCCACGTTCATCACTGAGCGAGGAGACCTCTGCATGTCTCCACCACACAGGCCTCCATTCGTTACATAACTCACTCCTCCACGGAGCTGTTAACAAGCAGAAACCCAGCTTCCTGTCCTCCGGACCGAACACAACCACAGCAGCTCTGACGGAGCGCGCAGGGAGGCAGCCACCACACGCCGACCTGATTAACTCCGATGCAGAAAACAAAGCTGATCTCGGCTTCTCCACAACATTTATTTATTTATCATGTGCAAATGTGTCACAGTTCAGGGAGAGGCTGCAGAGCTTACAGAGTCAGTGTGAACGGACACGGTCAGAGTCTGATCACTGACAGACGTAAACACGACAACAGGAAGTACGAACGATGACCAGCAGCCGACTGTCCGATGGACAGCCCTCCTCTCACCTCAAACACCCCATCCAGTAGTTTTGGTGTATTTGGACACTGAGAGCCAAATGCACTCGTCCACACACCTGCAGTTCCTCTGCCATGCAGCAGAGGCAGCAGTGAGTCAGTCCCTACAAACTGCCATGTTGAAATAAACATGTTTACAGCTTGATACTCAAGCTTCCTCCTTCATAACACGTGCACAGGAAAGCATGTTGTTATAACTCAAACGTTTTAGTCTGCAATGTTAGGGGCGTGGCCTTTTTGACAATAATATGGCTGCTGTGAGGTTACTGTACTAACAGACCATTCATGAAGGCTGTGCAATTTGATTTGATGTCACTCTTGCTAAATGATTCTGCTAGCATTAGCATTAGCACCTCTGGAAACATGAACATGGAGGCATCACTAACCAGTGAATGACATCATGGCAATGCTGTGATTTGGTACGTTGAACTGAAACTGTGTGACGATATTTCCATCACAGCGTCCAATCCACTGCACGCCACCTCCCCAGAACCCTCCCCCTGCTTCCCGCTCCTCTCAGACTGTGACTGGACCTTCTCTTCCATGACAACCATCACTTTTTATCCAATGAGACCTGAATAACACCTGGGCTCATTTCCTCACTCCTAACAAATCACAGCAGAGTCTCCCCCTGCTGGACTGCAGGTTTAAGGCACCGTGGCCTGTCGGTGTCTGAGGTGGACAGGTCAACACTAAGCAGTGATGATGATTGGCTTCCTGTTAAATCCAGAATTCAAAATCCTGCTCCTCACATACAAGGTCTTAAATAATCAGGCCCCATCTTATCTTAATGACCTTGTAGTACCATATCAGCCTATTAGAGCACTTCACTCTCGCTCTGCAGGCCTACTTGTTGTTCCTAGAGTATTTAAAAGTAGAATGGGAGGCAGAGCCTTCAGTTTTCAGGCCCCTCTTCTGTGGAACCAGCTTCCAGTTTGGATTCAGGAGACAGACACTATCTCTACTTTTAAGATTAGGCTTCAAACTTTCCTTTTTGCTAAAGCATATAGTTAGGGCTGGACCAGGTGACCCTGAATCCTCCCTTAGTTATGCTGCAATAGACGTAGGCTGCCGGGGGATTCCCATGATGCATTGAGTTTTTCCTTTCCAGTCACCTTTCTCGCTCACTATGTGTTAACAGACCTCTCTGCACCGAATCATATCTGTTATTAACCTCTGTCTCTCTTCCACAGCATGTCTTTATCCTTCTCTCACCCCAACCAATCACAGCAGATGGCCCCGCCCCTCCCTGAGCCTGGTTCTGTCGGAGGTTTCTTCCTGTTAAAAGGGAGTTTTTCCTTCCCACTGTCGCCACAGTGCTTTCTCATATGGGGTCATATGATTGTTGGGCTTTTCTCTGTATGTATTATTGTAGGGTCTACCTCACAAAAAAGCATCTTGAGGCGACTGTTGTTGTGATTTGGCGCTGTGTAAATAAAATTGAATTGAACTGATGATAAACAAGATGATGATGACCCTCTTTAGCTTTTTATACACACACAGCAGGACGGGTGTGTTGCTCGGTTAGCTCGTCATCTTGTCTTAACAAGCTGGTTATATGGCTAATGCTGCATGTCTGTGTGTGTCTGTGTGTAACCTTGCTATGCTGTGTGCTACACACAGGAACACAGCATAGCACGCTAGCTATGTGCAGATTGCAGCCATGCTAACGCACACACAGAAACGAATCATGCATGGAAATGCAAATCAGGTGGAAGACGGCAGCATGCACGCACCTCCCCAACACACACACACACACACACAAAGCAGAAATCCACTGCAGCACATTTTTCTGATCGGAGGACAAAGAGGATCAAAGACACTCACCGAGCATCCTGCTGAGGAGGAGGAGGAGGAGGAGACAGCTATAAATTCATGGCCTCCTTCAGCAGCGAGCAGGAGGAAGAGGAGGAGGAAGATGGAGAAGCTGCTGATGCTGTGTGGATGAACCTGTCTGTCTGTCTGTGTGTGTTTGCTGTTTCTGATGCTTCACAGCTTCAGCCCTCCCTCCCCTTCCTCACTCTCTCTCTCTCTGTCTGTCTCTATGTGACTCACCCCCCTTGTCTGTCAGCTCTTGCCCCTCCCCTGCAGTGAGGCTGCCCTACTTCCTCCCTCTCTGCTCCTCTTTATCCTCCTTGTCTCCTCTGCTGGCCTGTCAGGGGTGCCCGCCCCCCCCCCCAGCAGCGCACATGTACGATACGTGTTGATGTGTTAAACAGGCTGCGGTTACACGCGTGTTATTGCAGCCGCTCTGAGCTTCTTCTTCTCTGGTCCTGTACGCACACACTTCCTGTCTGCAGCAGAAAGTGGAATTTTCCATTTGGTGTCATCGAGGCAGGAATCAAACGCCGCATCTCTCCCCGGTTTTATATCAACACCAACCTCCACACGCAGCCGCTCAGACGCTGCTGCATACGCTCGCGCCCAGCTTTAACTCAGGCGTTCATAAAAGTTTGGTTTTAATACTTCACGAACATGTTTACACACAATCCCCAAAGGCACTGGACTGTCACCTGCCTGAAAGGTGAAGCCTGTTCCCTCATCATTCCAGGACTAATGAAGCTGATAACAGATAACAGAGCTGATATAACCGTTAACTGTAAGCACGACATGAAAGATGTCAGTGAAGGAGGCCATCACTAGGCTGATAATACAAGAATAAAATAATCAGAGAGCAGAAACAACAATGAGAGCAGTGAGCAGCTCAGAAGAGTGGATGATGACAGATTTATTAAAATGATTGGAAACATAAGCCAGGTCAGGAACATGGCAGGAGCATCGCTGGGAAGCTGTAGACCAAGAGACAGAGAGTTTACAACAAGGTGCAAACCTCTAGGTGCACTCAGGAAGAACACACTGTAATACATCTAACAAAGGCTTGATGCACACTCGGTCATCCAGGTAGGTACATCCCAAAGGTTGATTCTGTTCACCTGGACGTTTTCAGTGGGAGAAACGTTTCATCATCATCAGGTGACTCCTTCAGACTCAGCTGACTAAACCTCATAAACAGTATATCTGCACAATGACTGAAGCTAGCATGTTGTCACTGCTCAGTGACAAAAACACTTGAGCCCCTGAAATGAGACCCAGGAAGTGGTTACAGGAAGAGGGTGATAGACTGTCTGAAGCAGTTAGAACAAGACAAGGCTATCGACCAGACCTCATACCAGAGCCACACCAAGTCTGTATGGTTTACTGAAGATACATAAACAGGGTGCACCTTTAAGACCGATTGTCTGCATGATCAACTAGGTCACCTATAACATCTCCAAGCTTCTGGCTTCGATCCTCAACCCGTTGGTAGGCAGCTCTGAACACCACATCCAGAACATCCTGGATTTTGTTGAGAAGGTGAGAGATGTCATTATGGAGGCAGATGAAACCATGGTCTCATACGACATTACATCTCTCTCCACTTGCATCCCAGTCACGGAAGCGTTGGAGGTAGTTCGTAAGAGACTACAGGATGACACCAACCTCAGCAACAGGACCGCTCTCAGCATCCACCAAGTGTGTTTGAACTGTGTCTTCATTCCACCTACTTCACATACAAGGCTCAGTTCTACAGACAGAAACATGGGTGTGCCATGGGCTCCCCAGTTTCACCCATCGTGTTACTGTAAGGTGACCTTGAGGGTCTGAAAGGCACCTATAAATAAAATGTATTATTACTATTATTATTATCGTGGCCAATTTGTACATGGAAGAAGTGGAAAAGAGGGCTTTGCTATCCTACCCTGGAACACCACCAAGCCATTGGTTCAGGTATGTGGATGACACCTGGGTGAAAATCAAATCTCAGGACATACCACATTACCACATTAACTCGGTGGACCGACACATCAGATTCACCAGGGAGGATATGAACAGTGGCAGGTTAGCCTTCTTAGACTGTGAGATTTCCATCAGTAATGGGGGACATCTAAAAGCTGACGTGTACCGTAAACCTTCACATATGGATCAGTATCTAAGGTTTGACTCTCATCATCCACTGGAGCACAAACTGGGTGTCATCAGGACGCTACAACACAGAGCGAACACCATCCCCACTGACACAGCAGCCAGGGAGGCAGAAGAACATCAAGAAGGCCCTGAGTAAATGTGGTTATCCCAGCTGGACTTTTGTCAAAGCTGGGAAGGCTCCTAAAGAAAGCTCCAGCTGATCCAGGAGAGAAGGACAACCGCTGCCCAAGCGAAAACCTGTAGTGATCCCGTACATGTCAGGAGCAGTTGAGACGCATTTTATCTAAACACCGGGTCTCTGTGGCTTTTAAACCCCAAACACGCTGCGCCAAAAACTGGTCCACCCCAAGGATCGGGTTGCCCGACACAAACAGAGTAACATGGTGTACGCTGGTAAGTGCAGGAGGATTGGCAGGATTTATACATCGGGGAAACCAAACAACCTCTGGCTACAACACAGAAGAGCCGCCTCGTCAGGCCAGGACTCTGCAGTCTATTTACACCTACAGGCCAGTGGCATCTAAAGATGTGTTTGTGCACATGAAGTTGAGAGAAAGTTGTATGATGGAGAGAAAAGATGATGGTCTAAAGCATCCATTTGTCTAACATGATGGCGGCAGCATCATGGCGTGGGCATGTCCGGCTGCAAGGAAGCTGCTCTTTGGTGGTTACTGATGACAGCGCTGTGCTCTGTGGGTACGGAGCCAAAGCAAACTGCAAAAAACCCAACAAATGAGATACTCTTAAAGTCAGTCAGCTGATCTCAGGTCAGCTGACCAGATTTTCAGGGATTTAATACAAACTACAGTGACCTGCAGAGCATCTCAAGGAGGAACCAGCATGTGGTCCATGGGTACCTGATACAGTCACTGGCAGCAGAGGATTTTCATCCAAGTATTAAATGCAATCTTCTTATATAAAACCTAGAATAGAGGACTGTGTCTGATTGCTGAGTTAGTAATAAGGTTGGATTGTTAAAACTTTCGTGAACTGCAGCAGCATCATGAATTTTCACCGTAGGTTCCTTTGAGCCGTGAAGTTAGGGACAGTTACAGATTTGGGGGCTCGTCCAGGATACGAGCCTCATCATGCTGCACATCGAGTTTTGGGGATTTGGTACTCTGTGTCCTTACTGGCACTCCACAAGAGGAAATTTCAAAGCATACAGGATTTCACTTGGGAACAAACTGTAGTGTATTACTGCAATGAAACAGCTCAGATTAAATCTTGACAAACTCAGAGACCTGAGCGCTGCCGCACCATGCTGAATACTCAGGTGGTCATAAACTGACAGCGTCATGGAACGGCTGTGTGCAGGCAGGAAAAGGACCCAAAATGCAGACTCAACTGAGGCAAAACTTAAACTCAAAATGGCAGCTTTTATTGCTGAACAGAAATCTCAACAAAACCTAAACTGGGAAGAATCTAACAAAACACACACATGAAGACGCAGGGAGAAACACACAGCATGAGGGAGATCCCGACACAGAGAAACACAGGGCTTAAATACACTGGGAAATAACGAGGGGAATGAGACACAGAAGGGGAGCACAGGTGGGAGAAACAGACACAACGACAGCCAAGGGAAGCGAAACACATTCACGTAGGACACAAACCTTCAAAGTAAAACAGGAAATGTAACACAGAAACGCGGACTTCACTAGGGGATACAGCTGACAGGGGAGACAGAGCAACTAAGAAACACAGAGACCAACATAAAGGAGGCACAGAGGGCAGCTACTAAATACTCAGAAAACTACGACACTACACTCTATAGAATAAACCGGGGCAACAAAGAAGAAACTCAACACTGGGTCAGGAGACCCAGGATCCTGACAGACAGAGACCTGTGGTCTTCACTTTTATAGCACGCTGTAAATTATAGCAGGTTTACTCACAACACAGAGGATCAGTCATATGACATTAAACTGACAGGCTGTACTTGTACAACAAAGTAAGTGACCCCAGTGGAATTCTGGGTAACTGACTGTTACCTAGTGTCAGCTGCATTGATCTGCCCGGTCTGTAAGCTGCTGTGACGAGACAGTTTGGGCTGAGATCGAGTCCGACGCAGCGACTGCTTCAACCTGCGAGACAGAAAACCCTGAAGAAGAAATCGGGTGAAGCCGTATTAGCTGCTGTGATCAATGAGCGATGTTAAATTCACAGATATTCGATGGAGTTTGGTGTGGAGATAAATCCCACCAGCAGGTGGGGTCAGTCAGTTAATCTACAGCTGACAGCAGCTCAACTCCTGTTGCCATGGAAACAACAGGCTGATCTCAGCAGGCGAGAGAGAGAGAGAGTGTGTGTGTGTGTGAGGGAGAGAGAGCTCACCGTCACTCTGGCGGTGGGTGTGTCGGTAGTGGAGGCACTGGGCATGCTCTGTCTGCGCACCCCCATCTCTGAAACAGACAGAATGCATCATGGGAGCATTTGTAGTTTTTATCATCAATCAGCTGCCACGTTCTGCTGTTGCCATGGTAACTACCAGCGGTGAAGGAGAATTGTTGTTTTTTTAATTAAATTGTTTGATTAAATAAGTTTGATCAAACCTTTCATGTGATTTTAGTTGAACTTAAGTTAATTTATATTGTTTTTACATTTAAAATAACTTCATTTTGTTGTTGCGCAACATCTCTAAAGTTAGAAATATCCTGTCTCAGAGTGACGCTGAAAAACTAGTTCATGCATTTATTACTTCCAGGCTGGACGACTGTAATTCATTATTATCAGGAAGTCCTAAAAACTCCCTGAAAAGCCTTCAGCTAATCCAAAATGCTTCAGCAAGAGTCCTGACAGGGACTAGAAAGAGAGAGCAGATTTCTCCTGTTTGGCTTCCTGTTAAGTCCAGAATTCAAAATCCTGCTCCTCACATACAAGGTCTTAAATAATCAGGCCCCATCTGATCTTAATGACCTTGTAGTACCATATCACCCTATTAGAGCACTTCGCTCTCGCTCTGCAGGCCTACTTGTTGTTCCTAGAGTATTTAAAAGTAGAATGGGAGGCAGAGCCTTCAGTTTTCAGGTCCCTCTTCTGTGGAACCAGCTTCCAGTTTGGATTCAGGAGACAGACACTATCTCTACTTTCAAGATTAGGCTTCAAACTTTCCTTTTTGCTAAAGCATATAGTTAGGGCTGGACCAGGTGACCCTGAATCCTCCCTTAGTTATGCTGCAATAGACGTAGGCTGCCGGGGATTCCCATGATGCATTGAGTTTTTCCTTTCCAGTCACCTTTCTCACTCACTATGTGTTAACAGACCTCTCTGCACCGAATCATATCTGTTATTAACCTCTGTCTCTCTTCCACAGCATGTCTTTATCCTGTCTTCCTTCTCTAACTCCAACCAATCACAGCAGATGGCCCCGCCCCTCCCTGAGCCTGGTTCTGCCGGAGGTTTCTTCCTGTTAAAAGGGAGTTTTTCCTTCCCACTGTTGCCAAAGTGCTGCTCATAGGGGGTCATATGATTGTTGGGTTTTTCTCTGTATCTATCTTTGTAGGGTCTACCTCACAATATAAAGCGCCTTGAGGCGACTGCTGTTGTGATTTGGTGCTGTGTAAATAAAACTGAATTTTGATTTTTTAATTTTATTATATGCTTTGATTTAGTTTTGTTTAGTTAAATATTTAATTTTATTTTCCTGTTTGTACCCATTTGTGTCCCAACTTGACTGAACCTTTATGTGTTTATATTTAAATTATAAAACAGAAATGATTCAAAAAGAGAAACCAATAAATAAAAAGTATTTCTCTTGTTTGATTTCTTTATTTGTGGACAGCTGCATGTTCTGTGTAGTTATTTTAAATTCAGTTCAAAATAAACATGAAACCAATTAAAAACTTCTACATAAATCTGTTTTAATATATTTGAATGTGAGTTTGTTTTTTTCAGCAGAGAGTAAAATCCTCCAATCACAGAGCACAAATTCTTTGTTCTGTTGATAAAAGTTACTGATGAGAGTTACTGTTTGATGGTCTGGGTTTTATTAAATCTGATCAGTTTTTCTGATGAAAGCCAATTCAGAATAATTAACTGTGGTTTGCATGTTCTCCCCGTGTTTGCGTGGGTTCTCTCCGGGTACTCAGACTTCCTCCCACCGTCCAAAGACATGCAGCTTGTGGGGATAGGTTAATTGGATAATCCAAATTGTCACTAGGAGTGAATGTGAGCGCGAATGGTTGTTTGTCCCTGTGTGTTAGCCCTGCGACAGACTGGCGACCTGTCCAGGGTGTACCCTGCCTCTCGCCCTATGACAGCTGGGATAGGCTCCAGCGCCCCCCGCGACCCTGAAAAGGACAAGCGGAAGCGAATGGATGGATGGATTAAATCTGTACGAGAAAATTAATTTATGAATTCATTCCTTAATTCTTTTATTTGTTTAGACATAAGTAACATTTTTAGTTCATAGTTTTGTGTGAAAATAAAAACAGTATTTATAAATCAGTCATTCCATCGTGATGGAAATTTCTTCATGTGTTGATCACATGTTTTACTAATATCACTTTTGTTTCATTTAGTTATAAACATATAGGATAGCATCATAAATGTGGTTTATCACAGTGAGTGGGACAAGGGGGGTGGAGGGTGTGTGGATAGATAGTGGGGGCCCCCCTGCTGATCTCAGGGAGAAGGCAGGTGACATAGTCGCCATTCTCTTTGCGGGAATGTCTTTGTCACTGTGTTCGTATATAAGTAGTTGCATGTGGTCACATGTGTAGCAAAGATACAGCTCAGTAAACATGAAGAACAAGAACTGAGTTTAGTACTTTTCTCTGGATCCTGTATGCGATTAATGATTCAGAAATGGTTTTTTAAATAAAATTATTAAAGAAAGAGTACTTTAGTATTGTCTTAATGAATAAAATAATTAAAGATCGAATTTAACGTAAAACAACTTTTCAATTTGTTCGTGTTTAAACTCAAAGTCAGGAGTATCCACACCCACAGACAGTCGTTCCACCTCCTATTAATCCTGTCTTACAGAAACTGCACAGCAGGAGGCACTATGAGCTTGTCCTCACTGACCAATAGAGAAGTTAGCAAAATGATTACTTGTTTTCATAAACTCAACTCAGTAATGTACAGCACCAGCAAGTAAAGCGTTTCATGAATTAATAATTAATGATAAACTATACAATAAATGGTGGTCCCACTGCTCCTTTTCTATACAGTTACCTTTTCCTGTTAGCTACTAGATTTGCTATCGTATTTACTATTAAATTTACTATTAAATTTGCTAATGGATTAGCTTTTCCATCTACCCTTTCTGTGGCTATTTTAGTCCTTGGAGAAAAACCAATCCAGTTAAGCATGCAGTGCAACGTAAGCAGCTGTCTGATTGATTAGCGACACATAGGCTAGCTACGTGTTGCTGTTTGCTGTGAACGACTTTTCCAAGGAGATGTTTTAAAGTGTTTGTGCTGCTGCTTGGATATTAAGCCTTGCCTATCACTCTCTGAAAATGTACAGCGTGGACAAATGATGCATACAAAGAGAAACGGCAGTGAAATGGAGACCTGTGACTAGATACAGGTGGACTTAGCCTGACCTGATATAACACGTTGGAGGTAACATGGCTAACGCTAGCATCCCTGCATGTAGCCCCATCCTTGTAGGCTCATGCTAGCTTATGAATGTATGCATGTTATGAGTGTAGTTAGTGGTTACTTAGCATGTATTTAGTGTATAGTGTTGTGTGGTTAAAGGTTAGTTAGTGTGTAGTTAGTGTGTAGTGTTGTGTAGTTCGTGATTAGTTAGCGTGTAGTTAAAGGTTAGCGTGTAGTTAGTGTGTAGTGTTGTGTAGTTAGTGGTTAGTTAGTGCGTAGTGTACTCATTGTTCTGTCTCGTGTGTCAGTGACAGCA